>NC_142349.1:32657699-32976449 GCF_059441175.1 Urocampus carinirostris
GGCATCACTGTCCTTGATTGGCCTGCTAATACCCATCGAGAATTTGTGGGGTATAGTTAAGAAGAAGATGAAAGACACCAGACCTACAAATGCAAATGAGCTGAAGGCCGCTATCGAAGCATCCTGGGCATCAATAACACCTCAGCAATGCCACAGGCTGATTGCCTCCATGCCACGCCGGATTGATGCAGTAATCCGTGCAAAAGGATTCCCAACCAAGTACTGACTGCATCAATGGACATTTTCAAATGTTTGATTTAGTTTTGCTGTTATAAAATTATTTTTTTACTTGGTCTGAGGAAGTATTCTAATATTTTGAGATAGGATTTTTGAGTTTTCTTAAGCTGTAAGCCAAAATCAGCAATATTCAAATAATAAAAGGCTTGAAATAGTTCAGTTGATGTGTAATGAATCCAGAATGTATGACATTTTTGTTTTTTTAATTGCATTACAGAAAATAAAGAACTTTATCACAATATTCTAATTTTCTGAGACAGTCCTGTAAATGGTAAAAATCATAACAGCTGTACTTTACGAAACTTTAATTAGCGTTGTTTGACAAAAGATATTTTCAAAATACTTACTCATCTTAATGCAATACAGATTTCTTAAATGGCTTCAAGTAACTATTTTTAAAAAGTTTTTGAGTTTGGGGAGGAACAAATAGTCTAAAAGCTCAGAGTAAACTTCAGAGTAAAATCCTTTTTAGAATAAATAAATATCATCATTGTATAGTGGGGTGGAATGTTCCTGTTATTGTGCATTGACAGCACTGACAGGGGAGTCCACTTATGGCAGCTGTGAACTTTGTGTCAATTTTAGTTTGGGCTGTAGTCGTTACGATTAAGCGATTGAGTACGTTTATTATGAAACAGAGAGACATGTCGAAAAACACACAATATTACAAAATGGGAAGACTAACGTTAACAAAAAGAAAATACTTTTTTACTAAATTCAAAAATATAATTTGGCACTGTACTTTTAATGGAAAAAAAAAGATTTTTTGTGATATTTTCCTTTGATCATGTTGACAATGAATTCAATGTGTGAATGACCACATACTGGTTGAGACTCTTTTGGCAAGGGGATGTTCCAAAAATATAACACTGAATCCCTGCTGGGTAAAAAGTCCCAGTTTCCTTTTAACTCTCAAGAACTGAAGAGAAACAAGGGCAAAGCTGACTTGTCATCTGTGAAATTCAGATTGTTTTTTGTTTGAATGGCAATTTAAATAACATAACATACCAGTGTTTCCCAGGATGAAAAAAAATGTTAAAACTAAATACAGTCCATGTACATGACGTATTTTAAAATATTAAAGATGCAGAAAGTCAACAAACAAGCCAACGCTCTACTTCTTTAACATACACCATGGCGGTTAGACACATTTCTTTTCAAACAATCCTGAGCTAGATGCATCTTGTACAAACTAACAGAGTCAATGTCGTCAATTGATGTTGAAGTTGCCTTTTCTGGGTTGTAAGGTACGGCAAAGAAAACTTCAACTTGATAGTGGTTAAAAGAGCCAAAATGCCACGTTGCACAGTTTGAAAAATATATACCCAGAAAAGTACAACCAATCACAGTTCTGCATGAGAAAACACATCAGATGCTATTGCCCATTACCTGAGTAAATGTGATGTTATTTTTGCCCGACCATTGGCAAAATGGCTGCCCGTGGAGATAGAAATCCACAGCTGGTATTGCTGTTAGAAAACGATTACATGAGACAGTCTTGTCATCTTCCCATTTTAATAGGAACATATTGAAAATATCCAGCAATAGATTCTCCTTTTAAATTTTTGAAAAATTTGTCGTAAACTACGATGGTAACAACTCAATAATCCAGACAGAATTAACTTGTTGTGACGTCTGGATTAGTTTTTGTCAAACAATTGAAGTATTTTGTTTTCATGAATCCCATTTCAGTTTGTCTTTCGTGATGAGTTGGTTCAGGTATAAAACTGCTCTCTCTCAACTCTTTTAAAAAAAACTGTTAACCCATTTAATGTCAAATGTGAAAACAAATGTCCTCAACATTTGTGAATCAATGTGTTATGCTTAGAAAAGATCCTTTTGATCCATGATTATAATATGTAGGGTGGGCTACTAAAATAGGCTAGATGATGTAGCCTAATGCTGAAAAACTATGATGAGCTATTTAACTTAAATTGATATTCGCCTGAGAACAGAAAGTCTGGATCCGTCCCCGGAGCCAAACTGAGTTTAACATCCCGGTTTAAAATGGGTTCATAAAGTAAAAAAGAAAATCTATATATATAACTTGCATTTGCTTGTGATGTACAATCCTAGCTGCTGCTGCTCGGATTAACATTTGTAGACTTGGAATTTGCATAACAGACGCTGATTTTTCTTCCATTGATCTCGCTTTCCTCTATGGCCTTTTTGGCAGCTGCACACACCTTTGCATCCTTGTACTCCACAAAGCCAAACCTGATTAAAAACAACAACATTAAACTACAACATGCCATAGTCCACATCAAATTGTGTTTCTACAAACTAAATTTAACCTACCCTTTCGACAATCCCGTCACTTTATCAATAATAATTCTTGCACTGAGACACCCTTCAAAAGCATCTTGTAGAATCTCCGCAGTTGTCTCAACGCTAAGCCCTCGTACAAAGAGGATCTTTGAATCCACTAGAAAAAAAAAAGAAAAAAAAAGAACAGAATTGCAGTGTATCCTGGCAATCAAAAATCCTGGCATGTGTGTAAGTCAAGTCCACAATTCTCAAATGTATTTTGTGTTGATAAAATTTGACAAGGTTCATCACATCTGTATTTTCTGGACTATAAGGCTCACCCAAAACCCCAAATTGACTAGAAATTGTTATGTGGTGCGCCGTATGTGAGGGGAAAAATTGGAAATTCATACCATTGTATTATCATATATGTGCAATCACTCATAAGTCCATATTTATCACTGACCACGATTGGATAACAATGGCTGTAGCGGTGATTGAATGGTAAGAACGCCAAATTCTCACCTACAGGGCTATAGGGACATCGATTACATAGGAAAAGGAAATAGGTCTCATCTCATTATCACACTATGTTTGGTCACGGTGCGAGATACAAATGTTTGAAAAATAAAAAAGAGAAATTGTTTCAAAATCGGCATAAAAACTAACCATTTCAAGTGTCAAATGGTGAATAGGTGCGCCCATGCCTTTATTAATATCTTTCAGGACGGATAGATTACTTCCCACAATACCTTTTTAATCATTCAATTGAGAATCGTGTGCGGTACGTAATGACTGAGTCGGCGATACAATACTACATTTCAGTCGTGCCGAACCTTTTCTGTACCATGGACCGGTTTATTGTCTGACAATATTATCACGGCCTTGCTCAATAAATTCACAACATGGAACTGTGACTAAACAGTGTGAAAGTGACATGAAACCTGATGTCTATCTGTGTGTCTTCTGTATCCCTAACAGTCTAGTGCAGACCTGGGCACTCAGGTCCTGGAGGGCCATACGTCCTGCCAGATTTTGAAGTTTGCTCTTCTTTAACTCAGGTGATACAAATTATAACCTCGTTAGCAAGCTAGCAAGTGCTCGTTAATGATACTGGTGATTGGAATCACCTGTATTGGATCAGAGAAACCTCAAAAATCATGCAGAACATACGGCCCTCCAGGACCGGAGTGCCCAGGTCTGGTCTAGTGTATAAGATCTGGTGCTCTCTTCGCCACAATCTGGAATCAATTTGCTTTTCAACTCATTCTTGCAATTTCAATCAGCGATATATTTAATCAATTCACAACATGGTACTTATTTATTACTATTGCAAACATAACTCTTACTGTAATTTCAATTGTATGCGCCTTATAGTCCCAAGCACCATATACCATATATGCAAAACACATCACAAAATTATCTTTATGCATGTATATACCGTTGCCGTATCCCCTTAGTGGGAGATGGCTAGAGTCAAAAATACTTTAAGTCTTTTTAGGAGATTGATACATAGAAGAGGATTCCCAGCCCCCTCGATCAACCCAACCAATGTGCCGCAACGCCTGTTATTGGGAGTCATTAGGGGACCAACCCCCTGATTCCAACCCCTAATGCCGAGCGCCAAGCAGGGTTGCAGGTATGACTTGGCGGAGGCTCGAACCGGCGACCCCCCAGTCTAGGGGCGGGCACCCTACCCCCAAGGATGGTCAAATATGGTCAAATACCGCCTTATTATGTGGAAAATGTGGTAACCTGAGGCCTGCATGTGATCCATAGAATTCTAAATACCTTCTTCAGTCTCTGGCTTGGCCCTCGATTTGCAGAATTGGACTTTGATTTGCCTTTTTAGGACAGTCACATTTTGGGTGGCTTGTAAGGCTTGTTGTGCATCTGCCACAGAGGCAAACTCCACAAAGGCGAACCTGAGAGCAATTGTCGCATTAGATGTTGACATGCATTCAGACTGTAAATCAAGACTGCAACCTTACCCTTTGCTTTTGCCATCCTCGTTTGGTATTTTAATAGTGACAGCTTTCTTAAACACTTTTCTCAAAGTAAATTCAGTCACAGAGAAAGGCAGGTTGCTCACAAAGAGTATGGTGTTGGGACAAAAATCTAAAAAAAAAAAAGGGGGAAACAATTAACTAATAGTAGAAACAAAAGGTTGAGACCATACATTTTTACTGCAAGTGTCCTCAGCAGGTTGCAGCAAGAGATAAATAACAAGACTGAAAAAATTGTGAAGCAAATAAAGAAATTAAAAAAATAAAAAACATTTCGGGTACTCAATAAAAATACCTTCACTTGTTGGACTGGCGTCAACAATTTTTCTGTCACCGTTGCAGACGACAGAGTCGATGATGAGAAGCCGGTCTTGGATCTTGGCTCCTTGCTTGATTTCCTTCATTTTTTTGGCAGTCGCTTCATTTTTAAAATCCAAAAAGGCAATGCTGTTGATAAAGATAAAATTCGCTTAATGTTGAAAACAAAAACTTTAATTTCTGTGTGTCCAGCAAGATAGCAAGGAGGAGGCAGCCACCATTCAATCAGCGCAAATTTAAGACATTTTAGCAAATAACCATAAAGTCTCAGAATTTGTGGAAAGGAATCACCTAGAAAAAGCCAGATTATCAAAAGCTAGCAAAAGCAGACGTCATTGGGTCAGTTTTTCAAGAAACACCAGGCAAAAAGCTAAATGAATATTTCTATTATTTCCGCTATAGTTTTTTTTTACAATTTGTCCATCTAGTTTTATGTTTATTGTGCGGTAATTCGATTTTAATATGTATTTGTTTTATGTTATGATTTACCCCAAAAAAATAAAATAAAATAAAATAAAAAAAATCGTACTGTATTTTTGCGAATTAGCACATTTACATTCAAAATGCATCTCTACTTACGAAGTTTTCAGGTTATGAAGCAACTACCAGAATGAATTAAATTTGCAAGTAGAGGTACCATTGTATATAAATGCAAAACTAATCACAAAAATGTTTTAGATTTCTCTTTATACAGTATAAATGATCGCAAACCCCATGGTGTGTATTTGGTCACTCAGCCCTTCCTCTCCTCTGCTAAAGCACGCATTTGGATGTCTTGCCATCCCCCCCTGAACGGCTGCGTAAATTGGGACATTGAAAGCGTTGCGTTTTCCCCAATTACAAGATTTTTCAAATCTCAGCGAAGAGAAAAACAGTTCAGCGCAAAAAACCTTCCCAACACCTCGTCGCACTGCCGGCATTCTGTGTAAAAACGCTGCACCGCCATGGTTAACAATCAGAACACTTGGCTCCGTGCAGGCAAATGCTTTGGTGTAAACTAGTGATGGGTTGTTTGCGAGCAAAATGGGTATTTGAAGTGAACAACAAGATCTAGTGTCTTGATTTTGCTCTAAAAATGCACCAGATTAATGCATTTTAATTTAAAATGCACAATATTTTTTTCCAGCGGTAGACTGTCCACCCTTCAGGGTCCCACAAAATTCTATGGGAAACACTGTTGAGTACTATCAATATTATTAGTGAGCGGTATGAATGTGGAGAGGAAATCTCACCCTTTGTTTGGGCTCTCAGCTCCGTCAGGAAATCGGATTTGTGTTGCTTTTGGGAAAACCTCCCGGATGTCTCTCCTTGTTGCGGTGTAAGGGACGTTCTTCAAAAACAAACATCTTGCATTTTTAGCTGAAAAAAAAAATCAGAATTTTAGGGTGCATTTGAAGCCCCAGTGTGTAATATTTGACCACTAGATGGACCGGTTGTCTAATGCAAACAAAAACCACTGCCTGCAACAAGACGGCAGACAAACATGGCAGTGAATCACTATGTAAAAGCAATACAAATTACGCGACCTTTAATAAAAATTAACATCAGAATGAAAGTTCATGTATTTTTTGCCTGATACTCAAATCAATGTTTTTTTACTAAATGTAAGGTTTTTTTGTATCACTAGAAGTCAGTATATATTACACTCTGTCCCCGTAAAATTGTGTTCTTCGGTAAATTATTTTAGAAAAACAAGTTTGCTTTTTTATTTCTTTTTTACAGCTTGTTACAGGAAACTAGAACACAAATGACGAACTACTAAGCTTGAGGTGTCTGTCAGGTTTGACAGCTTGCTGAATAATAAAGCAGATCTTAACTTTTGTTAATGCATCCTAGTTCTTTAAAGTCATTACTCTACAGAAAAAGTACAAACAATTCTTATTGGGTACTGCGGCGGATGTCACACGACAGCGGGTTACCACAAATGGGCTGTACAAATAAATGTGAAATGGCCAAGTAGGGCCAGAAACTCATTTTCACTTTACCTTTCTTGTCAAGCTGTGGAACCTCCTTCCCCTCCTTTTTTTCATAGTTCGGAGATTTGACCTTTGCTATAGCTATAGTAAGTGGCTGACCAAGGATCACATTTCCATCCAGTGACAAGGCTTTGGTCACATCCATTTCTGAAGCCAAATCCATGAATGCGTATTTTCTGAAAACAACATCACATAAAAAGAGCTAAAGAAACAATACGAAAAATAAATTTATGTTACATAAAGATTCTTACCTGGATTTAGCAAATCGGATGTCTTGTACAAGAAGACTTTGATTTATAAAATACTCTACCAACACACTCGTAATTTCATCTAAAGTCTTGGTGTGGTTCAAGTTTCCAACATAAACACAATTCCCTAGAAATCACAACCATGCAGACAAAAATTCAGAAAAGGTTTGCAGATGTAAAAAGTGTCCATCAAAACGTCCGTACCGTCATTAAGGGGTTTACTTTTCTTGGACAGTGATGTTTCACCTATTGACTCTGCTTTGCGTTTCCGTTTTTCTGAGATGGGAAAAAAAAACTTAGCTTTAGATGTGGGGTAGAGGGTATATTAGACAATTTATATTAAGCTAAGTTATCACAACCGTAAACAAAAAAAATGTGATGAAAGTTTATAAATGAGACATCAAGCAGTAAAAAAGTGAAATATATTGAAACGCTTAATTAGTCATCAATCAACAACAAGTACATTATGATTTGTAGATATTTCTGTAATTCAAATATTATTTTTGAAGCTTAACATAATAGTACAAAAAGTCTACAGGAACAGAGCTGCGAATAGGATATGGACAGTCAACCTAAACAGCATTTTTCTGTCATTTTTCACTGATGAATTAAAAACAAAATTTCATTATGACATCCATTGTTCTTTAAGTAGCAAAGTTAAATCATTTCGTATGTTTCTTTGCTATAAATTACTTTAATTAGTTTAAGTTTAATTTTTTCTTTTAATCAAACATTCATTAGATACGCAAACTAAAGAATGGAAAATGTCGGGCTAGAAGCAAACTATCAATGGACACATTCTGAATTGTTATTCACGTATTACATATGATTATAATGAGCAACAAAAGTATAAGTATGGAGTGTGATTGTTCCGACTGCGGTGTATGGTGCAGAGACTTGGAGCCTGAATGCAGATTTGAGAAAGAAATTACATGTTTCTGAGATGAAGTGTTTGAGGAGTATGTTAGGAGTGACAAGATTGGATAGATTGAGAAATTAAATTGTGAGAGACAGAACTGGAGTAGTACTGGAACTGAGCAAGCGTGTGGATAAGAGAGATAGGATAGTGGGATGTTTGGACGCGTTCTAAGGGATGGGCAGGGCACCTGTATAATGCGGCAGGGGTAAACCAGTGAAAGCTGTCGGGTCCTGCTGTTGAACAGAAGAGTGTTGTGTCACCCTGACCCGAGTGACATGGCCGCTTTCTTGTGTTCCGTTTCATCTGGAGGGACGAAAGCATGACCAACTTGGGTGCCGAGATGCTTAACTTGTTTGGATGTTTGGGCATTTGGGTTGGCCATGGTCAAAAAAATAATAATTTTTTTTTGGTACTTTTTCCCTTTTTTATTTTCTTTGTTTTTCTGTATGTTTGTCTTGCTGTCGGTCACCTCTCTCGAGGGATATGACCAGGGTAGATAAATAGATGGATAGACACATGATTATTGGGCAGCACGGCAGCGCAGTGGTTAGCGCGTGTGCGGCACAGTTCTGAGGTCATGAGATTGAACCTCCTGTGTGGAGTTTATGTACTCCCCGTGCTTGCGTGGGTTTCCTCCGGGCACTACGATTTCCTCCCACATTCCAAAAACATGCATATCGGGTTAATTGGCTGGTCTGAATTGTCCCTAGGTGTGAATGAGCGAGCAAATTGTCTGTCCCTGTGTGCCCTGCAACTGGCTGGCAACCAGTTAAGGGTGTCCCCTGCCCACTGCTTGAAGATAGCTGGGATGGGCTACAGCTCCCCCGCGACCCTACTGAGGATAAGCGGTGTAGATAATGGATGGATGCATGGATGGAGACATGATTATTGTTGATGTTGACTATGTTTTGTCTTTTGCTGCCAATGCAAGATCCAATGCAGCCAGGTCATCCTTAAAGTGGGATTAGGGGCTACGTCATGTGCGAACCCATCACAACGTTGCTCTCAGTGTTTTGTTTGTTTTTTTTGGTTTCCCCTTGCCCTTATGTATGTTTTGGATCACATGATGTTTCAATTAGGCCTATGCAGTCCTTTGGAATCAAGTGCTATACAAATAAAGGTGTATTCACTTATATATTTGTTCAAAATGACCAATTATTCTGTGCTTAAACTTCAGCAAAAGTGGTTTACTATTTACTCACTTGTATCACCCGATTCGCCATCCTTTACGACTTTCCTTGGGACATGTCTTGTTTTTGTATCCTGCAAACCACAAAACAAAAAAATGCATGATTGCAGTGGGCCTCTAGATAGGCAAGAATGTCAGCATCACAGGAAATTCGCCAATTTCGCCTTACTTCCAAGATATTAGTGTTCATACATGTATGCCTCAATCTTCAACGCTTTGGTTAAAAATCCAAGCAGAACACTCGATCAGTACACCAGACGTATTGGTCCTGAGTTTTATGGTCAGTGTTTATTGTATTGTTTGAAATCTAAGTCAAAAATTGAATGCATATTATCAGTATGCGCTGCAAACACGAGTTGATGGGTAAACAGTAAGTAACAGTCAAAAATGCTATCCTCACGACGCAAAACCCGAATACATTTTTTTTAAATTTTGACTTTTATAGTCGCTTACACAATATAATCATCAGGTGGGATAAAACATTTAGTTTTAAATTTACCTTTGCCATTTTGTAGACGCTGAAACGTGGGCAGAGCAATTCCCGTTGCGCATGCGCAAATAAAAAAAAAAGGCGTTTACTACGGGTCCCCGTAGGAAAGGCGTTAGATTTGTCAAATGTTGCTATTTGAACACGCGGTGATTATCAACGCTGCGGTCAGACTTACCCAGCAAAATATATGAAAGCGTAAGTTTTTTTTTCAAATGGCGTTTAGTAAATTATTGTAGATTGGCACTCGTTTGTTTTTTAATACATGATACATTAATCTCGTCCATTTATGACCAGAACCATTGCATCACAACATGATATGTGTTCTTATCAAACTACAAAAATGTTGCTTGGGTCGCTTGCGTAGTCTTGCAGATGTTTGGCACCGGGACAAGGTGACTAAAGTCCGAAGGTTGAAGCGTCAGCCGAACACAACTCAGCGATTGTTTACGCGCGATGGAGTAACGGTGTACACGACACCAATGGGACATATTGTATGAAGGTTAGCCACTTGATGCCTCTAATGGGGACCCGGAGGAATTTTATGAAGAAAGAGCGATTTATTTTGTCTGTTGATGTGGGAAGCACTTCAATCCGTTGTCACGTGTACGACAAGAACGCAGAAATTCGTGGATCGTGCTGCACACAGGTACAGGGGTCGCTTTGCTTCGTTAGCTGTCACCCTTGCCTTTTTAGTCCACTCCTGCTCATGCAGTATTCTTTATTTAGGTGGTCCCGTTGTATCCAGA
The DNA here is from genome assembly GCF_059441175.1 of Urocampus carinirostris. Taxonomy (NCBI): domain Eukaryota; kingdom Metazoa; phylum Chordata; class Actinopteri; order Syngnathiformes; family Syngnathidae; genus Urocampus; species Urocampus carinirostris. The sequence continues at coordinate 32,668,076 of NC_142349.1, forward strand.
GAAAGGCCATGTGGAATTTGATCCAGATGCACTGTGGAAAGGCTTCATTTTGGTGGTGAAAGGAGCTGTCAAAGGTACCTAACTTTCCCCCCCAATATCCTCAGTAGAAGCATGATCTCGACATTGTCGATTGCATACCTGTCAACCTCAGCCAATTGCTTCCCTTTTAATGATTGCAAATCACCATAATAAGCGATAGTTAATTTTACAAACACAAATCACAGCAAGAAAGGGCATGCATTATAAAAATAATGATGAATTGTGCACACAGCTGGGCGAAAGAAACCTCCAAAGTAACAGTGGTGACGTTTTGATCTGGAGCCTTAAGGTTTGAAATTATGTGAAATTAATTGATTTGTATTATTCAAAAGATTAACAAAAGGTGTGTTAACAGTTGGTGCTTTCCCATATTTTAGATTACACTCTTACATTTGTTTATTTTTTTCAACTGCTGAAATACTGGGTTTCTTACATGTGTTTGCTACAGATTAATCTGCTCTACGGCGTCTGTGTAAAAACCCTAGCTAGTTCACAATACCACATATTAAATCCAAATGGGACTCACCAGATCACCATTGAGCCACTCATACGAGCAGCCTTGTGGATAGAATGTCATTCTTGGAAGATCTAGCATGTTTCTGTTGTCCAAGTTTTCTATATGCCTCAGCATCTGTTGTGGTCTTTGCAAAGCTTTTGCATTGTTTTGACGTCAGTAATCGGTCAAAACAGCACAATTTCCAGTAGAAGTATGTTGAGTAATTCACTTCTGTATCACTATCTGAGTATATGACATAGAAAGCACCTGTTAATATTAGTCAAACACAAATTGGGAAGAATAGCCACAAAATATATGGATAATTCTCCAGCCAGTGAGGAAGTCAATCGGTTTAAATTGCAGTTTGTTTTTTCAAAAATAGTTTTTTTAGAGACATGTTAAGAAAATGAGGCAAAGGGTTGAGGGGGGGAGAGTGATACCACACACCACTTTTAAACTGAAGGAAACTACAATCAGGAGCATAGTGATAGTCCTGTTTGGTACATTTCAGATGCTGGTGTGCAAATGGATCAAATGGAAGCTCTGGGCATTTCTACTCAGCGAGGTACTTTCACCACATGGGAAAGGTGAGACCTCCTGAAAATGTATGCAGTACTTACAGTTTTACATCTCGTCTTTTTTCTTTTTTTTTTTTTTTAAACATCCATTCACCTCCGCCCCCTTTGACAGGGAAACAGGTGTTCCTTTCCATAATTTCATCAGCTGGCAGGACCAGAGAGCAGCCGATTTGGTAACATCCTGGAACAGATCATGCACCTTAAAAGTGAGTCTAATTCTGTGTTGCTCTTGTAATTCAGGAATTGTGTTTGCTTTCAGTATCATAATCAGTTTTTTTCTGCACTTCTTTTGCCCCCATAGGCAATTCGCGGTGTAATGAAATTGGTGCACTTCTTGACAAGACAAAAGCGGTCACTAGCAGCCAGTGTGATTGTCTTCTCCCCTCAACATGTCACTTTTCGCCTTGTGTGGGCCCTCCAACACTACAAACGAGTGAGTGTGTGACGGACGGAGGGAAGTAGGGGGGGCGAGTTAGCAAAAATGAAATCGTGAAACACAATGCCTCACATACTCCATTACAGTGTTACATGAACGACATTTTTTTTAAATCAATAATAACCTGAAAGTTGGTAAGGTTTTTCAGTGATACATTATTGTATTTGGGCAAGGGTTAATTAGTTGACACATACCACCAGACACATTTGCTCCACATTGGATGATTTCCACATTATTGTTTTTGGGCACGGTGTAAGTAGTTGACACATACCGCCAGACACATTTCCTCCACATTGGATGCTACGGGAATCAAGTCCGTACCGTCGCAATGAGATTACTGTTGAGGACATAAGAAAAGGCGTTGGATTTAATCTTATCATCAGTAGGCCTGGGCAACAAAACAATTACGATAATTATTGTGATAAGATTTTTGCCACGATTAATAACAAAAACTTCGATAAAAGTCGATAATTTAAATTGTTATTACCACCGGAGAAGACTGAGGCGTTAACGCAATAAAAGTTCAGACCAACATTCAGGAGACGAAGAAAGTGACCAGGACCAGCCAATCGTGTCGCAGGATAAGCGGAGTGGCGGCTCACTGAGTGGAAGCAAAACTGGACTACAAGGCGGTCAAAATGAGCGATGAAGGGACAAAGGATAACACCCAACATACCCTCTCAAAGCGTGTTGAAAGACTCAGACAGGAGAGGCTCACATATTCAGGTTTTTGGATGTATTTTGGCTACTTTCGAGTTTGATAGAAAAAAACTGCAGCAATGCAGACATGTGCTATTCCAGACGGAGAACACGACAAAATTATCCCACTATTTAAAAACATATCGCCTGCTAGAATACAATGAAGGAAAAACAGTTCATCCCCAAACAAGTGCTAGCGGATGTTCAACAAACACCAGGGCAGTGGGCAACAAACAGCTACCCAAGCACTACCTGTATATACCTGCAACAAGCTCCTCTTTTGAGAAAGTATTCACTTGTTTAATGTTCCTTATATTTCAAAGATCATATTTAAAAGATCAATTATCCCAAAATATTTAGAGCAGGGGCCTCAAACTCAATTTAATTGGGGGCCGTCGGAGCTATGGTCTGGGTGAAGTTGGGCCGCATCAGGTTTTTAAAAAGAAAGACATTCCACTGTTCTCAAATATCTTTATTTTTTAAGAGCAAAATAGAACTTAAAATTCAAAACATTAAGAATACATTTGAAAACAAATTAGTTGATCGTTAATGAATTACCGTAATCCATATTCGCGTTACGTTTAATGTTCATAAATGTTCGTCAAATCCTTGAAAATGCATGGATTTTAATGTTGTGTTTTTTAAAGCGTTAAAAAATGCTTGAATTATGGTGAAGTGCTTGTAAATGCTTAAAATCATTGCTGTGTTTCTCAAAAAGCCTGCTTATGGATGACACAGACACTGCTTTCTGGTGGCCTCGCTTTGCCAGTGCATTTCTTCCTGCCTCATGAATGAGGGCAGCACGCATTAGTTTGTGCGGCATTGTCCTATGAAGCATCATATGCCCAAAAGGACAGATGCATACTAAACTTGAACAGGGCACTATAAAATGTGTATTGGTGCAAGGATTCAAATCAATAGCGGACATTTGTTTTGTGCCATGCCAAAAATTAAGGTAGCGTTTCTCAGTGGTAAATTGGAACGGGAAGACCTTCCTGCAACTGAAATATTTACACAGTGCCTATATAGGGAAATAATTGTCTGAAAAAAACAAATATATTTGCAAATTACTCAAAAACTAAAACGCGTATGTCTTGATAAGTGCACACGCAAGATTAAAAATTCCGTATGTAAATTGCAGATATAACTGTGATCCACACTGTATTTGTTTCTTTTAATGGTAATGGGGAAATTGGAAATTTGGCTTAGAGAGTCTTCAAAAAATGCTTGAATTTGTCCATGAAAAAGCTGTACGTCCCCTGATATTAAAGTGAGGTCCTCAAACTTATTGAGACCCCCTATGTAAAAGCATACCTGAAAATAATACTCACTGCCCCTCCTGCACCCAAAAGTGTGAAGGACCCCTTTGTCGTTGTATGAAAAATAATGCAATTACTTCGCATCAGATTGTTCTGTTTGGTAATTGTAATTAGTGGGGAACATTGTGGATTAGTATAAGTTCAAACCTTTAACAAAAGATACATTATTTCCCTCTGGTTTTTTGTATAGTAACAACCCAGTGTATACACAACTATGTCTGTAATCTGAATAAAAGGTAATGTGATAAATTAAAACTAGATTCAATCCTGTATACTTTCCATCTTAAACTTGGCTTTCATATTTTCTTTTTTTTATAATTTGAATGCTCTTTTTTCCTAGACCCGTCTCCCAAAGGCCTTTAGTTTTGAGTAAAAATAAAGTTTTTATCGGTAATTATTGAAAGAAAACAAAAACTAATCAAGGGATTGGTAGCTCGTTTCAGCAGTCACACTATTTGGTATTGTTTAACTAACTTATATAAAACATTATTGAAAAATGACAATGCACAAAAATATATAAAACTACATGATTGAATTTAGATGTTTGGTTCTTTAGGTTGCTGTGGCTGTAGCCGAAGGAAACTGCTGCTTTGGAACAATCGACACCTGGCTTTTGTTCAAGCTCACAAAAGGTATACAAGTTACTTTCACATTTCTTGCACACTGCAACCCAAAAAAGAACCATTCTAATTTCCTCACAAACCTATTCAATGACCCCACAATGAAAAGTATCTATAATCTCTTGTTATCACCTAATTTCTCCCAGGAATCATTCACGCTACGGACTACTCAAACGCCAGCGCAACCGGCATTTTTGACTCATACCAGGTTGGAAGATAATAATGTTTTTCTTTGTATTTTTATTTTGTGTTTGAGTGAATTGTATTTTTGTGATGGTTCTCTTTTTAGATGTGTTGGAGTCAGTTGCTCTGCTCTCTGGTCTCCATTCCACTCTCTATTTTCCCCAAAGTAGAAGATACAGGGTCAGTAAATTTAATTCACGTTCATGAAGTTTATTAACGTATAATAAGAAGTAATACTTGCTTGTTTTAGGAGAAAATTGTAACTTAGTTTATCTTGATTTACACTGAGGGGAAAACACACACCCTGGGTTGGTTATCGGTCAATAACTGTATAATTAAGCAGACACGTGTTCAGAATGTCATTTTCAGTTTGAATTGAGAAGAATGTTGGCTGTGCAAGTCAGTCATTTGAGCTATCGTATTTTCCGGAAAAATTCGCACCAGCCAAAAAATGTACAATTAAGAAGGGAAAACATTCATAAGTCACTCCCAAAGTATAAGTTGCGTTTTCGGGGGAAATTTATTTGATAAAACCCAACACCAAAATATCATTTGCAAAGGGAATTAAATAATGAAAATAAGAGAACAACAGGCTTAATAAGTGTACGGTATACTAACGTTACACAAACGCACATATCTTAGACGCGTCAATAAGACTTAACATATTAAGAGTATTCAGATAATTCTGACATAAAGAGCACTCCAAATCACTAAATCCAATGTAATATTCATCCTCAGTGTCACTTTTACCGATAAACAACTCCTCCAACTAGGGAGGAAGACGATTAGCCGTTTCCTCCTTCTGCTTCCAAAAATGTTCTAATGCAACAGGGCAAGGTTGAAATGATCAAAACAAGTCTAGTGCGCCCACTTGGGGTTTAGTGTGAAAATAACATGTGAAGTTATTTAATGTACCGGTAATACAAACTCGTTGGTACAATACAGTAATGTGTTGATATGTTCACATATAAGTCTCACCTGAGTATAAGTTGCACCCCTCGATACAAAAAATTAACAGAACAACCATTTTCGTTTTCGAATGGTTTTCGTTTAGTATCTTTTTCAGTGTTTTCAACTTTTTTGAGCCAAGGCATACTTTTTTTCCGGGGAAAAAAGGCTCAAGGCACACAATCAATCGAAAATGTTTAAAAAAATAATTCCTTGCAACAGTTTCAGGTTGTTGATTTTAAAAACTCAAATTGTCATGTTGCCTGAAATGACAGTACAGAGTTTCCTTTTTTCAAATACTTCTTTTTACATGATCTTATTACAACTGGTAAAGAAAATTAAGGGAGACAGAGGACTTACATTTAACAGGTTGCATACGTAGGGGTCTCCTTTGAAAAACAATATGTATATATATATACCATTTCCCACCCAAACAACACACTCAGCCACACATTCGCCACGTCCAAAAATTAAGATAACTGATTAAGTAAGTAAATAAAATAAGGATGGGAGGTTAGCGGTTTAGTAACAACATATATATTAAATGAGTAAAAACCGTAGTAAACAATTTTATTATGATAGGAATAGGTGAAAAAAACTTTTTTTTCGGGTTGAGAATGAGATCCTGCACCAAGTTGAGTTCAAGTGTCTCTGGGTTTTGTTCACGAGTGAGGGTAGGACGGTACTGAAGATCAACAGGAGGATCGGTGCAGCGTCTGCCGTCATGCGGACCCTGTACCAGCCCGTCGTGGTGAAACGGACGCTGAGCCGAAAGGCAAAGCTCTTGATTTACCAGACGATCCATGTTCCTACCCTCATCTATGGTCATGAACTGTGGGTCATGGCCTGAAAAACACTACCTGGGATACAAGTGGCTGAAATGAGTTTCCTCCTTAGGGTGGCTGGGCTCACACTTTAAGATAAGGTGAGAATCTCTGTCATCCAGGAGGGACTCTATGTAGAGCCAGTTCTCCTCCGCGTTGAGAGGAGCCAGTTAAGGTGACTTGGACATCTGATAAGGATGCCTTCTAGACGCCTCCCTCGGGCGTAGTTCCAGGCATGTCCCGCCGGCAGGACCCAGGAGATGCTGGAGAGACTGGCATTTAATTGCAAAAAAAACTCAGGCAAGAATAAATACATTCTATATCTGTGTGTTCTAACTCAGATTACTCAATGTTAGGATCAAGTTTCAGAGTGTTACCTTTCAAAACAGACTAAAAGCGTCCATATTTTCCAAATGGTTCAAGAACAGCATTAAGTTTACTTTAGGTGCGTCTTAGATTGGGATTTTTGGCAAATTTTACAGAAACGTTAAGGGGTTAAAACGCTTAAACAAAATATGTTAGTCAGGGTGTCCCGTAAAATGTATACAGTACACACTTTGACCTTAATGGCATATAGACTTTTTTTTCTCCATATTCTGTTTTGAAGCGAAATGGTGGTAATTGGGCATTCATTTTGGGGGAAAAAAAATCTGAAAACATTCTTAAAATGTAAAAATAAAGGTACAGTGCAAACATGCGTTGAGAAATTTGTGTATGGGAAACTTTGCAATTCAGCTTTATTTTCACATTTCCAGAATATTTTCAGAACAATTTATTTTGTACAAATCTCAGACCAGTATCTGTCCTGTAATCCCAAAAAAGTTTATTGGTTATTTAATGTCAGTGTGTATACATTTTTGGGACACGCTGCGTTTTCCTGTACAACCTCAGAAGCAGATAATTAGTTCTTAAAAGGAAAAGTATTTTGCTGCCACTTACACTTAGTGACAGTTACTCCACTGGTCACTGGTACGAACCCATGGCATGCTCTTTTGCAAAGATAAAACTGGGCAATTTCCCGTGGCACACTAAACAAGTTCTCGTGGCAAGCTGCTTGAAGAACACCGATCTACTGTATAAAAACAATGTATGGTCAATCTAATACGCTCCAACAATATTCCATGCATGACTAGTGTCTGAAACTCGTGACAAAAAGTTACCGGACACCAGGGTAGACAACTCTAAAAAGTGTCCTGCCCAGCCATAAAGTTGCCTGTTCCATTTTTCACAACTTGAAACACAATAAGACGACTCATCGCAAAAAAAAAACCCAATTTTGCAAAGTATTAAGGATTGATAATCAGAATATATAACAGAACAACACTTTAAAATTAAGTTTATTAGAAATCTACTTATAACGTTCATTGCATGTATATGACATCGCTGTTTTCCATCTGCCATCAGTATGTACCTGTATTTACTCATCTTCATACATGCAATGTTTGCGTGGCGTCGTCTGCTACAAGCTACGTGAACTCCTCTTTCCTCGATGCTTTTAGTGTACGTTTACGTTTTGTAGCGTCATAAATTTTGTTAGCTTATTTTGAATCCTTCCTCTGGGGCTGAGGTTTTGGCTTGATTCCTAACCAATTAGCCATTTTTCTTGTGTTCTCTGTGTGTCTACTTTGGAAAATGATATACAAATGCACGACCTTATAACGCTCAGAAGCACGAAGTTATTCGATGCAGGCTTCTGATTGGCTGCCGAGTATGCAAATTGCCAAACAAACTGAACAAAGATTTCAAAATCAGAACAAAGCAAATGTTTGATTTGAAAAACATTCTTTTGTTTTTGTTTTTCCTTGAAAAAGTTGTCGGCCACCTGGGCGGAGACGTTTTGTAAGTTGTACGCTCGACGTAAAAGATGCACACCCTGGGCATCCGGGCAAACGTTATTTCAGACACTGGCATGACACAATTTCTACTTATTCTAAGGATTATTTTTCCTATTTTACTATGTTTTAAACTTTCACTGTACTTCCAACTTATTCTAAGTATAAGAAATAATCATTAAAATATAAAATATCAAGTTTAGATGGGAGACAACTTATATAATTTTTAAGATTCGTTTCGTGAGTGTTTTTTTTTCTAGTTAACGCTTTCTGTCCCACTGTAGACATGAATTTGGTTCAACGGACGCATCCATCTTCGGAGTCTCCATTCCCATCATGTCAGTGGTGGGTTGGTATATCCCCCTTTAATTCCATTTTCCTCAACACGGGCCTTTCTATCCATGGCTTTAATGTCTTAATTCTGTTCATACCATAATCATGATTATCATCAACACACAATGACAACATTCTTCTCCCTCTAGATGGCGGACCAACAGGCTGCCATGTTTGGAGAGTGCTGCTACAACGTGGGTGATGTTAAGATCACCATGGGGACTGGTACCTTCATGGACATCAACACCGGCAGCACACCTCACACCTCTGTAAACGGTAAAAAGAAAAGTGGGGAAAACAAATGGTTTTACCAGGCATGTGACGAGTACTTGTTGGTCTTCTTTGAAGGGCTCTATCCTTTGGTGGGGTGGAAGATCGGCCCAGAAGTTGTATATCTGGCTGAAGGAAATGCAGCAGACACTGGAACTGCCATCAAATGGGCTCAGGACCTTGGTGAGTGGCCACAAAATTACAAATTAGTCATTACGTAGGAATACCATCGAGCCCTGTAGAGGAAAAGCCGCAAGAATACACAAGTACAATCTCATCATAATGAGTACACACATTGTGTGCGTGTGTGTGTGTGTGTGTAGGTCATGGGTATATTGTTAATTAATTAGTTATGATTGCACTTTTTAGCATTTACTGATACTGAAAAAAAAATTGCATTGAAAACTATGCGTTCGACTGTGGGGAACATGTATTTTCTTCCTGTCCTAGAATAAAGTGCAATTGCACCCTCACTACTTTAGGAGCAGTTGCACTCTTATGGGCAGAGTGTGCGCTTAGCGGTGAAGCATCGGCGTTCTGCACATACATAGCACAGAGAATGAGATTGGAGTGTAGGCACCAAGTGAAGCAGACTCTCAAGTAACCACATTAAATAACACATTTAACAGGGAGTAGAACACAGGCGGAGAGAGACAACAGAATAAACAAAAGATGAGGAAATTTGGTGAATTGTATGTAGCGCTTGGCTTGGAAGTCTTTTTGGTGAGTTACCGTGTCTAAATGTTGGCAGCGGGGAGCATGAAGCCAAAAAATTGATGCGTCACACAAAGACCTTGTGCCACAAATCATGTTGATAAGTCTTGTGAGTTTTTTTCCGGGAATTTATGCCGAACAAGGGAGTAGATTTGGTATTCATGCGGGTGACTGGTTCCCAGCAATATAGAGGGTTCATTGTTTTGTCCCCCACCAATAAAATGTGATCGATCCATCAAGTTTGATTTTAAAAGGCATTCAAAAGTCTTGAATTTAACTTGCCTTAAGCTGTAGAAACCCTGGATAGAAAATAATCGAGAAGCTGCTTTCATGTACCTGCTTGACCTATAAAAACAAATTAAAATTCACCCTAACTGCACATCTGTGTTTAGAAAATGCATACGAATGATTAATCATGGCATTTTATTGGGATCATGTGTAAAATGTGACCCCTTGCGGTCGATGTATTGTGTAGTGCAACACAAAAAGAGGGACACAAATCTTAAATAAGTATAGAAACTACAGAGACTCAAAGTGACCAAATGGCACGATTCTTTTGCCCAGCCTTTTGTCAGGTTTCTTTTTTGGATAGCGGTAGCAGCAAGATGCCACAAAATGATCTGTAAAATAGATGCAACTTTCTTGACCTTTGAGTTTTTCAGACAATGCAATCTATATGATAGTTGATGTATTTTTGCGTATTATTCAAATCAACGAAGATTTTTTTTCCACACCTAAGAGGCACTAAATAATACACATTGTCTCATTAAACAATAAAATATGTGCAGGGATATTAGAATTCTCAAGCAGTGCTAGATAATGGTACACATATTGTTTTTTTAAATCTGGTTATGTTTTTCCAATTTATGACTTTTGTGCTTTCACAAAGATAGCTGGTTGGTATCAGTCTGCTATTACTGTCACTATAAAGCAGGGGTGGCCAACCTGTTCCTCGAAAGCCGCATATCCTGCATGCTTTTGGAGTTCCTCCACTCCAATACAGAGGATCCCAATCACCAGCATTATTACCAGGCTCCCACACAGCTATCTAACAAGCTGAAACTTTGCATCACCTGAGTTTGAGAAGTGAAACCTCAGAAACATGCATGACATTCGACTCTTAAGGACCGGGTTGGCCACCTCTGCTATAAAAGGTGACTCACATTCTCAGGTAATTCAGTTCACACCTTGAACACCGTCATAACAACACTGACTTCTACGCCAATGAATACTATCGTACGACACCAACATTTAGGTGTGGTTCCTAAATGTGACGTTATTCTCGACAAACCACTATTGTCACTCCCAAACATCCAAGTCTGCAGCGCTTTACTTATAACACATGCATGCTAGGAAGTTTGTTTTCTTTTTTCAATTATGAAAGGATTTACTAGAGTCATAGTTAGGAATGCGCGGTATTTATCGGGCCGATAGCTATCTGAATGGTAGAAAAAAATAGGCCCGATTATATCTTCACTATAATATTCAGTCAGTTGACTCCCTTTTTTAGAAAGAATACAAACACTTAAGTCCTTCATTATGATAGTATTTTAATTTTTGAATGAAGTAGTGGAAGAACGTTTTGATATCTCCTCTCTAGCGCTGCATAATGTGTGAGGCATCAGAGAACACGCATATCACCAGTTGCATAGCTCAGGATGCGTCCAGCACTGTTGTTATTACATGGCCTAGTAAACTTGAGTGAGTACAGTGAGTTCATAGAATGCTTTTGTACTCCTGCGTGTGTTTTTGCACTGCTTTAATTGACAGCTTGGCTATTCTAGTGATTGAGATTGAAAGCTGCCCGGCATAGTCCGCAATATTGTCTTAATGTGTTGCTTTTCTGTATTAGACATCGGAACAAAGTGTAGTGTGAATATTTTCATGTTTTATACTCCTTGGAAAGTCCTGCCTGCCATAAATTTGCTTCCACTCCTGTAATTGGCAAAACACTTTATATGCTCAATGTAGTTTACCCTCTACGCATCAACATTTGTATAGCTATTTTAATTTATTATAGCTGTAGTCTACAACTTAAACAATGCCACTTGATGGGAAGAAGAGAACTAGATTTCTTAGCCATTTAGTTTTGGAGCACAAGTACAATTTTTAAAAGTGATGTCTCTCATAGAACGAACACCCCGACCTTCTGCAGTATTTTTATTTATATTACAGTTTTATGGTGCTCTTAACACTATCTTTTTATTTTAATCATTGTAGTTTTTATTCATGAACAAAGTAAAAATTTGTTTAAGTCAAGCTCTTGTCTCTCCAACAGTACTTTTTTGAGACATGTTTACTAAAGCTCTTTAATGTTATTGTTATTGTATACAAAAAAGGCACACACACACAAAATTGGATTTTGCGTGTTTTTTTTTCTCATATTTTTGCATGAAAAAAAAAATACTATTCATATCAGTCCCCAAAGGCAGAATTTCATTGGTTATCAGTATTGGTTGGGTAATTTATTTATAGTCATTTTATTTTGTATAGAACCACGTCTCAAAAAGCTGCACAGACCACCATTACAACATCTCCTGGTCTCAAACTTACATGAACACAAAGCAAAACTTAAAAAGCTGTCCTTAATTTGTACTAAAGCCACCAAATTAAATTAATATTGTTTGCGACTAAACCTTTCTGCATTTTTGGTATATCTTTTCCTTATTGAAGTAAAACATTGGGTGCATAAAAAAACAAGGGTTCTAAAATGTATTAGATCTATGCAAAAACTTCTAATGGTCAAAATGGGTACTGTGGAATAATTGATAATAGAATGCTGGTAAACAAATAGACATGGACAACTGTGGTCTTTGAGGTTCTGGACAAAAAAACAGTGTTTACTGAGAGAAGGTGTATAGAGCAGATTTTTTCCAATGAAGTTCATACAAAGTTGACGGACTTAGCAATATTTCCCCCTTTGATTTTAAATCATCCATCAGAGTCTTTGTTGTGTCCAATTTTACACAGACATTTGGAAGTAATCAATGCAATGACTCACCGGAGCCACATTTGGGTTCAAAAGTCCGTGAACGATCCATGTTACAAGTTCAGTTCTTTTGCTCGAGCGCGAAAGTCTGTGGAAATGGGAGGTCGCAAGTTTATGATTCCTTTTGCCACCTCAGCATACTATCTGGTTTGAAAACCACTCCAACCAGGACCAAAGGTTTTAAGTGAGACAACATGCAAATATTTGTAGCATTGACTCCCATTGTAATTTATAATTTTTGATTTCTTGCAAAATTGAATTGTAAACTTTTTAACGGAAATCAAATTGCATTCATCATGTCTTCAGAAATGCCTGTGGACGCCACCGCTCCTGCTATTACAATATAACGCGCAGTAATGTGAACGGTGTGTTTTTATTGTTTTTCCAGATCTCTTCTCTGATGTGAATCAAACAAGCCCTATGGCGTACAGCGTCAGTGACTCAAATGGCGTATGTTTCGTCCCGTCTTTCAGCGGCCTGCAGGTATGAACGCATGTTCGCTTGAATGCTAACCTTATGAATTACAAAATGTGTTTTGTTTTGTTCTTTGGATTTCTGACAAGTCTCATTTACAAGTTGCCGTTCCATTTGTCCATGTAACGTATTTTGTGGTGTTTTTGTTGTTGTTGTTTTCTCTGCTGCCTTTCTGAAGTGACCTTTGTAAGTGAACATTATTAATATGCAATGTGTTGTGTTTATAGAAGTGTTTGTGAATGTAGTTACCATATTTTCCATAATATAAGGCGTACCAGAATATGCCAAAATATAGGCTTTTTTTCCTATATTTTTCATGCGTAAATCATATACTGTATAATATATACTGTAAGTAATCATGGGTTTTTAATACATGTACGGCAATGATTGACTAAAATCGCAAAACATTGTATGCATCAGGAATCAAAACTGAGTGGTGGAAGTGAGCGTGCTGGGACTCTACCTTTTTTGAGACAAGGCACATTTCTTTTACAGAAAAAAATCACGCGAGACACCACCAATCAGTGCTGTCGCATTTCCAGTAAAAGAACATCGAAATGAAATCCAGCTCTCGCTAGACCCCACAGACACACATTGGATGATTTTCCACGGCACCGTACAACAATTAATTACTGTGCCGCGGCACACTGGTTCAAAAACACTGCGCTAGACCACCAGAGCTTTTTATGATCACACAATTTTGACAGTGCCAGAAAAACTGATTTGCCCAGCGCATTCTAAAAGGTTAAACAGTCTCCCCACTTCTTCACCTGTGGGTCAATACCATTGCAGTGTATTTAGAATATGTACGCAAAAGAGCTTGTATAGTATTTTATTGAAGAACTTTGTTTTCTCCATTCTCTAACATTTGTTGATGAAGAAGTAGACAGACTGTTTTGAATGCACTATGCAAATCTGTGTTTTTTGGCACAGTCAGTAACAACTGTGTGGTAATGAGCTATGTCTTTTCGTATGATAACTTTACCCCTAGTGGTGTAGTAGTGTCAAAGTGTCAGCATTCTCACCGCCACTACTCCGGTTGGATTCCCAATGCATACAATGTTTTGCGAGCTAGATCCACGACGTTTATGGATTGATCAATCATTGCACGAGCATTACTTAAATACGGTATTGTTTACTGTATACCTATAATTGATGTATGCATTTCCAATCTTATCCGCTGTGTTCTGCCGTATATAGGACGCACTTTCAAAGTTTCGGCTACATTGGCGTTTTTAAGTGTGCTTTATAGTCTGGAAAATACAGTCGTAACTAAATAATAGTTGTAAACACTCATGGTGTAAGCAACACTTTCAAATGTTGTCTGGTAATTCTCAAAGGCTCCTCTGAACGACCCAGAAGCTTGCGCCTCCTTCATGGGCCTCAAACGTTCGACCACAAAGAGTCATCTGGTCCGTGCCATTCTGGAGTCTATTGCCTACAGGTGAGTCTGCTTTGAGGAGCTGATATTATATTGCACCAAACACCCTCAATGTCTTTTGTTGTGCCTCTTACAGAAACAAGCAGTTATACGAGACCATGCTAAGAGAAACCAACATTCCCATCACTAAGATCAGGTAGCTCTTTTACAGCGTATTCCATTTCAGCAGCCGATATCCCATCAACAGGCTTGGACTTGCGCCATAAAAACGGGCCTGCCCCGAGTGAATTTGATTGTTTTTTTAATGGCAATGAATTATGGCTGCATTTGTCTGATTACAGCTCAGTAGGCCGCAGTGTGGCTGAGTGCATTTTCCCTTTTTGTTGGCCTCTCAGGGTGGATGGTGGGGTTTCTTGCAATGATTTCATCATGCAGCTCACCGCAGACCTTTTTGGCGGAAAGCTCCAGCGATGCCGGCACCACGAAATGTCCTGCTTGGGGGCGGCCTTTGTGGCTGGACTTTTTGCGGGTAAGTTAATAATAATAATAATAATTTCCTTTGTATTGTCATTCTTTGTAACAATGTACACAGAACGAAATGTCGATACACCTGACCCATTGTAGCGAGCCGATGCAGCCGCAGCCAACAGAGGGCGCCGCCATTTTACCAATTAGGTATGACTCGGCCGAGGCGCGAACCAGCGACCTCCCAGTCTCAAAGCGGGCACACTACCATCTAGGCTACTGAGCTAGTGGGGATATTACCTGAAAAGGTTATTTGTAATTAAGGAATTCAGATGCATTTCGTAAGAAAAAAAATATTGGCATTAGATCCAAAATAATTGCCTTATGAATTCATACTAATGGCACCCTGTAACGTGAGTGTGTAAATAGTGTTGTGAATCATCAGTGAAGCAAAGAGGCTTTTAAATGTGCGTTAATGTACATGCGATGAAGTTGGACTTCAAGGTCACTTTTTATTTTTTCTCTTCCACGCTTGCTCTCCTTAGTTTGACCTACCCCAGCTAGGGTGGTCACGATAATACATTTCCAGCGCTATATTGATATACGGGAAAATACTCTATTTTAAGTGCTCCAAGAGGAAAAAAATAGACAATTGCATTCCTGTAAAAAGGCTGCCTTTTACGTTAATATACATAAAAGACACAACTGGTAACTAAATACATGAAATTAAAATGTATTCAAAATATTTTTTAAAACAAAAAGAAAAACTTATTAAATCCTTTTTGGAAGCAACTACTGGTTGTTGTGGTTGTGCATTTTGGCCTCTTAGGGGCAGTGTTGTGTTGGGAATTATGGTGTATTCACTTAAAATTAGAACAGATTGGGAAAAAAATGAATTTTAGTGAAAAAGAGATTGAGGGAAATGTATTCCTTTGAGCAGTGTTAGTCTAATTGAGGGATGTTTTCCCAGGATTTGTCTTTAAATATGAATTGTTTGAAGGATTTTAGGTGGGGTGCGGCATTTGAAAACCTATGGCTGCAATCATATTTTTAAGCCAGAAGATGGTGGCAGACTAACGCATGATTTGCGTGCAAGTGCATTTCTCTGACACATTTGAATAAACTCTTCTTTTTTTTCATCTTTTTGGGGCTTTGTTCCACCCTAAACAGGCCTGATTCTAAAACAAAAGCAGATATGTGAAATGGAAAATAGAACGCAAGGGCTCTTTGAAGTCAGATGGACAATGTTAACACATACTTAATAGAAAAATGACTTTCAACTTTTTAAGGACACATCAAACTACAAACCCCACTTTTAATTATAGAGAATAATTCAAGCATTTTTTTTATTTTACACGATTGTCCAGCATCTTGCTGCTACGGGTACCTCAAAAACCAAAAGCTTTTTCAAAGGATGGTCAAAATTGTGGTCATTTTGAGTCTCTGTAGTTTTTATTCTTCTTTGTGCTTTGTTGCACTCGTTTTCAGTTGCGCCATGCAATACAGAGATATATATTGGTCAAATATTACATGGTGGCCATTTGAATGGTCACCTTTATGCCATGAGCGCTTGAACTTAACTATTTTTTTTTTCAAGTCAGGGAACTTTATATGTAAAATACTGCGATCTACATTAAGACGTAGCTTTAGGCTGTCCTGCTGTTTATATTGTTTTACAGATAATTTCAACTTGGGTGTCCTTAAACAGCTAAAAGGGCAGCGCTAACATAGAACTAAACTGTAGCGTCACAATCGCACAAAAATAATGAGCAGAACCAGATTGGAATCCACTACCTTTTTGATGTTTTCCCATTGTCATCAATGTTGTAACTTTAGCTGGAAACTGTCTAAAGACACA
Organism: Urocampus carinirostris; assembly: GCF_059441175.1. Classification (NCBI taxonomy): domain Eukaryota; kingdom Metazoa; phylum Chordata; class Actinopteri; order Syngnathiformes; family Syngnathidae; genus Urocampus; species Urocampus carinirostris. The sequence goes on from NC_142349.1 coordinate 32,684,534, forward strand.
GAATGATGTGTTACTGTAAAATGAGACCATGTCAATCAATCACAGAAGATTGTTGTGGAGTCATATTGGTTCTTAAATAGAATTTTAAATAGTCCTTGGTATAAATATGAACTATATTTTCTTCGGGGTCATTGCGGTACATTTTGTCAACAATTTTCTGGCCTTCTGCTGGTATTATCATGCATTTCCTTTTTCATAATACGTCCAAACCCCTTTTTTCCCTTCTGTCCTTGCAGGCTACTGGAAAAACTGCGAGGAGCTAAAGAAGCTGCACAGCACAGGAGATGTATTTTTCCCAAAAGGAACCCCCATTGAATCTGGCAAATCCGAGTGTGCTCATGATCTCCAAATGTGGGAGAGAGCTCTCCGCCGCTCCATGTATTGGTACAAGCAACCATGACCCTGGATCCTGCCGCACAAGGAAAGAGACTGAAACTTGAGCCTTTATTTGAGGAACCTTGCCATTTTTTCCAGGATACTTGAAAACACAGAAGATACCTATTTGTCCCGCAGAGACCACATATGATTTTATTGTGTTTATTTTGTATAGGCATAGCATTCACCTACACGAGTGCACTCTAATATGAGGCCTTTGCATCCTCAGGCATAATGAATCAGTGGGTGAAATTGTTGCCACATGCACAAAAAATGGAAATGTATAACTGTAAAGTAGTAAAACTTAAGTTTGGTAAAAAGATGAAATGGACTACATTTATTACTGCAACTTAAAAATGTTTATTTGTTATGTTTTGTAGCCTTACATTAGGGCAACAATATGCATTTTTGAGAAAAGCACCTTGTAGGTGGCAGACTTAAAACTGAAATGTTGTCTTCGACATGTATTTATTTCTATCCTAACAATAATTTGTTGTGTTGTGTTTTTTGGTGTAGAGATGTTCAGTCCAGGGTTGACTTTCAAGCCCGAAATGGAAAAGTTGAGCATTTGTTTGATGTAAACTCTAAAGTGAAATAAATGTGATTTACAATGACATACTCTTACTCACTAACATGAACACGACATTTTGACTAATCTAAAATATAATCTGAGTAAGAAACAATATCCACATTCTTCTATCTAGAGTATGTTACTGGATGGCATTTTTGACCACTGAAGTTTGCATGTTTGCCCAGTGTGCGCGTGGGTTTCCTCTGGGCACTCCGGTATCGTCCCACATTCTAAAAACATGCATGTCAGGTTAATTGGCTGGTCCAACTAGTCGCTAGGTGTGAATGAACGTGTGAATGATTGTATGTCTCCTTTGTGCAACTAGTTCAAGGTGTCCACTGCCCAAAGATGAATGGAATGTGCTCCAGCACCCCCACGACCCTAGTGGAGCGAAGCAGCACAGAAAATTGATGGATTTTTTTAAATTGAGGATTGATTTAAAAACCTTCTCCAAAATGTGAGAGATTTTAATGCCTGATTATTTTCAGTGGACAGCGAGTAGTCCAGTGGCCGCTGTATTACATGGACGATAAAATGTGGATGTTTTCTTTAAACACAATACTATATACATAAGTGAATTTCCCTGCGGGGATGAATAAAGTATAAGTATCTAAGTATGTATGTACAATAAACACTAGTAGGGACCTATTTACACCACACAACCTTCAGATTAAAATTCCTTGTTTGTAAGACATTTTGTCAATGTCTGATTTCCTAGTGGAGCAATTATGTTACCAAGGACTTTTAAATGTGCTCTAATTGGCAATTGGCCAAAAGGGGCACTACTTGCGTTTCAAACCAGCGTGCCAAATACTGTAACTAGAGAGAACAAATAGAACACTTCAGACCTTAAGATGGGGTATTGAATAAAAGGTCCAACACCCGATTAATATCCAACAGTCTTTGCCATTAAGTTCATTTTTCTGGTTGTAAGGAACTCAAACCTGAAATTGAATTAAACAAAATATCTGTCCAGAACACTTAAGAAGCCGTTTTCTGTTAATAATTGAAAAGCAGAATGGGACTCTATATTTGTGCTGTTTGACAGAATTTTGTTCAGTTGGAATCTGGTCCCTTGAGCGTGTTTTGCACATGGCTGTGTTATTGTGCTCTCGAACGAAACAAGCGAGCTAGGCGCTGACCTCGCTCGCCCTTGCCGAAATGCTCGCGCCTCATCTAATTTTAGTTTTGGTAATGTTTTTTTAATATATGAAAATGCGACCAAAAAATATACATGTTGAATCCTGAATGAAGGATTTTCATTTTGTTTTGTGTGTTCTACAATCATTTTCACAGTGTTCTCGTTTGCCCGTGTCACTGCTTCCTAGACGCATCATTATTGCTGGGGACGCAACTTTTTTGACACAAAATTGTCATTACCGGTACTTTATTTTTTTTTAACATAGATTTACCGCACTCAACTTTTCGTCAGGCAGATCCGCCATTGTTGTTTTGGTCTCGCGGTTCGAGTTTTTGTCTGCACGCCAATCTCTGCAAACGAAATCTCATTGCTTTGAGATTACGTCATTGTTTTGGTGCTTGTCGTCGAGGGAAGGTGAAATCAACACAAAATTGGTAATTTCTTCAGTGTCAGTAATAAGTCGAAACAATGCAGAAATTGATAACAACGGCAATAATTCCGGCACGAAAAAACGGCGGAGAAATTCTTCGGAAGATCGCGGAGAAAAGGAAAACACGTGTGTTGAAGCGAACGACTCGACGAAAGAAAATACACAAAAGAATACTAGCAAGAAAAGGACTTTTCTGCCAAAATGGACTAAATTGTATTCCTTGTTATGCTATGAGGAGGATGATAATGGATTGGTCTTTGAAAAGGCATTACAACTGTGGCGTGACAGCAAACCACGAAGAATATATGAACTGAAAATTCTGAAGCGACATCTTGGTTTGTATTCCCAATTATCTGTGATGATTAAAACTGATTGAAAATATAGATTAATATTTCAGCAATATTATTATGTATAATATTCAATATTGTGAACTGAAAAATCTGAAGTGATAACTGCTTTGTATTACCAATTAAATGTGACAATTAAAACTGAATGAATATATAGATTCATATTACCAGCACAGTAGCCTAGATGGTAGTGTGCCCGCTTTGAGACTGGGAGGTCGCTGGTTCGCGCCTCGACCGAGACATACCTAATTGGTATAATGGCGGCGCCCTCTGGCTGCGGCTGCATCGACCCGCTACAACGGGTCAGGTGTATCGACATTTCGTTCTGTGTACATTGTTACAAAGAATGACAATACAAAGGAAATTATTATTATTATTATTATAATTATATATTTGTCGCCGATTTACAATTTCAACCTCGATGACACTTATTTTTGGGGACCCATAGATCTCTGTTGGGACCCATTGATTTTTGAGCATGCGAGTCCCCGGGGCCCATCACTTTTCAGAGGTAAAATGAACACTGTTATCATCATATCCTTTAAAGCCTAAAACAGAGGTCTCCAACGTGGTGCCGTTAGGGACACCTGAGTAGCCTGCGGGCTGGTTCTTAAAATAGCTACCAGTGATGGGTCATCGTGATGTTCTAAGAAATTGTTTTTTTTTTTCTTTCTACTGGCATGGCGTTTTAGTGGTTGACTAGGCCTATTTTAACTCCAGAAAAAATAACCTGATTCCGGATTATCGACTGGCGGGAGTTTTTGTGTTGCTCACGTCGTTGCGACTACGAGATCGATTCATATTCAGATTCCTACTATAGCAGAATTCTGGACTGAGATTTTTTATCTCGAACAGTTGAAAAGTTTCAGGTAAGTATCTCGGACGATTGGCGCTAGGTAAGTTCCGCGCACAATTGTTTTCCAGTCGCGCTGCTGCCGATCGGTGGTGAAGGGCAACCCCTCCCACGGCTGCTAAGACGCTGTTTGGCTTCCGACTGCTCACTAGTGAGTATGGGTTGTTGTAAAGGTTGCTCCCGCTTCCGTAGGCCAGTAGCCCTTCTAGAGGGACGTGTTCGTGAGCTAGAGCAGTTTAAAAGGAAAATGTTAGGTGCCGCAGACACCACTGCTAGCGTGGGTTGTAGCGAACCTGCTAGTCCGGTTAGCACTAGCCCTAAACGGCATGCTAATTGCGGTGAGCCATTCAGACACATAATAAATTCAGCCCCCTAGCTAGTCCCACTCCACCCCGGTCTACTGGCTCCCGCACCCTAGTTATAGGGTAAAGCTTAGCACCCCAGCCACGGTTATGTGTATTTCTGGGGCCAGAGCACCTGACATTGAGGCTAATTTGAGGGAGCTGACATGCAAATCTAGACACCAGGACCGGGCTAGCTACACTGATATAGTCATTCACGTCGGCTCTAATGATACTAAAATGAGGCAATCTGAAAACAAAGAAAAATATTGCTAGGACCTGTAATCTCGCCAGCAAGATGAGTTGGCATCGAGTAATTGTCTCTGGCCCCTAGCCCACGAGAGGCAATGATGAGCGGTTTAGCAGGCTAGTCTCGTAAACCGGTGCCTGGCAAGTTTCTGTAGTCAGCAGGGATTTAGGTATGTTGATAACTGGCCTGCGTTCTGGGGCCGACCTGACCTGCTGAAGAGAGACGCCCTTCACCCTAAATGGGAAGGTGCTCTCACTCTTTCTAAAAATATAGATTACTGTTTAAGCCTTCCATGACAGGGTACACTAGTGCAGGCCAGGTCACAGTCAAGTCAAGTCATTTTTATTTGTATAGCCCTAAATCACGAAGAGTCTCAAAGGGATTCACAGATTATTACACTATATTACACAGACTATTTTTCAGCCGACGAGAAGAGTAGGTTATTCATATGCTATGGGGTAGAAGTGAGTTTTAAGTTTAGATTTAAACATTTCCACTGAGGTTGCAGATCGGATCTCAGGGGGAAGAGCATTCCACAGCACCGGTGCCCGGATGGAGAACGCTCTCGAACGAGCAGAACACTTCTTTGCTCTTGGGATCACCAGAAGACCGGCACTCTCAGATTGTAGGCTTCGGACCGGGACATAGGGGCAAATCAGATCTGAAAGATAAGAGGGAGCAAGTATGATTTTGTATAATACTAAGAGAACCTTGAAATCACATCTAAGGCTAACTGGGAGCCAATGCAGGTTAGCCAAAATCGGTGTGATGTGATCGTACTTTTTTGTCTTAGTTAAAAGCCTCGCTGCGGCATTTTGTACCAGCTGAAGAGACTTGATTCTAGACTTCGGGGGACCAGAGAGTAGTGCATTACAGTAATCGAGACGGGATGTAACAAACGCATGAATTATAATTTCCGCATCCGACTGAGACAGTATTGAACGGATTTTAGCAATGTTACGAAGATGGAAGAAAGCGGTTCTAGTAATTTTCTTTACATGCATTTCAAAAGATAGATCAGGGTCAAATATGACACCTAAATTTTTAACTGAGTCACTCTGTGTGATGTGACATTTGTCCGACAACTTGCCAGTTCGACCCGCTCCCAGGTTCACTTATTAAAAGTCTTTTTGGCGTCCTTGGACCTTCAGTTCTAAATATTATAAACGTATCACTCTCCTCAGGTGTAGTTCTAGCAGCTTTTAAGTCCGCCGTTATTAAACCCACACTGAAACGACCCAACCTTGATCCAGAAATCTTAAGTAATTATAGACCTGTGTCAAACCTACCTTTCCTTTCTAAAGTACTTGAAAAAGTAGTGGCACAGCAGCTGAATGGTTTCATATCCGAGAATAACCTTTTTGAATCCATGCAATCAGGATTCAGGGCTAACCACTCTACTGAGACAGCTCTGATCAAGGTAACAAATGATCTCCTACTGGCAATGGATTCTGGCGCTTCATCACTTTTGCTGCTCCCGGATCTTAGTGCTGCTTTTGACACAGTGCACCACAATTTCCTACTAGAACGGTTGGAAAAATGGATTGGTCTCTCAGGAACCGTCCTCTCGTGGTTCAGATCCTACCTCTCAGATAGGACGCACTGTGTTAAATATGGTGAAATGACAACTGAGCCCTTTAATGTTACCTGTGGTGTTCCGCAGGGTTCAGTGCTTGGCCCCCTTCTTTTCAGTATTTGCATGCTTCCATTAGGTGATATTATTCGCAAGTACAATATCAGCTTCCACTGCTACGCAGACGACACTCAACTATATCTTCCGTTGGAGGAATCTCCCACACTAAACTGTGGAAATTTGTAGGCCTGTCTCATTGAGATAAAAGAGTGGATGTCACTCAATTTTTTGCGTCTTAACTCTGAAAAGACCGAAATGTTAGTCATTGGTCCAACTAAATGCCCTGACTTATTCTCAAAGATTAGTGAACCTGTAACCACGGGTGTGGAGTCTGTAATGCTAGAGCTAACTAGCGCTATGCTAGATTCATGCAATTCACATAGTTTTTGTAATTTAGAGTGTTCCACTGCCTGCACCACACACCCTGATCTGTACTCTTCTATAGCATCTTCTTCTGTGCTTCTTACCTCTGATTCTCTCTTGTTAGGTGAGGAGGGAGAAGAAATAACATTATTTTCTACCACTAGTCATCCTGCTTCTCCACCTGTCAACAATATTCCTGTGGTATTGAATTTGGGCCGCATCCGCCGTCATGCAAGGCACAAGACCCAGGACTGGCAGTATAATCCTGTGGAGGTTACCACTAAGGTTGCCATTAAGGTTCAAAACTCACTCGGTAAAGGGTTTAGCTCAGTCCACAGTGCTGAAGCTTGGCCTTCTGAATATTAGATCACTAGCCTCCAAAGCTTTACTTGTCAATGACCTTATTAATGAACACAATCTTAACCTTATTGGCCTTTGTGAGACCTGGTTAAAACCAAATGAGTTTGTAGTGTTAAATGAGGCTTATCCCCCTAACTTTGTGAGTTCGCACTTGGCACGACCATGCAAAAAAAGGTGGAGGCGTTGCTCTTATATCGGAAGGTAAGTTGAAATTTACTCCTGATACCCCTACTGTTTTTAAAACATTTGAAGCACTTGTTATGAGGTCCTTAATGTCAACACCAATTTATGTAGTTGTTGTGTATCGCGCACCTGGACCATACTCAAATTTTTTGGATGAATTTTTGGAACTGTTAACAGACTTGGTAACTTATGCGGACAATGTTGTAATTATTGGTGATTTTAATGTTCACATAAACTCCCCATCAAATTCACTTTCAATTGCTTTTAAGTCACTGATTGATACATTTAGCCTAGATGGTAGTGTGCCCGCTTTGAGACTGGGAGGTCGCTGGTTCGCGCCTCGACCGAGACATACCTAATTGGTATAATGGCGGCGCCCTCTGGCTGCGGCTTCATCGACTCGCTACAACGGGTCAGGTGTATCGACATTTCGTTCTGTGTACATTGTTACAAAGAATGACAATACAAAGGAAATTATTATTATTATTATTATTTGGTTTCAATCAAATAGTTGATGTGCCCACTCATCAAGATGGGAACACTCTAAATCTTGTTCTGACCAGTCGCGTAGTAGCCTTTGATGTCGTTGTAATTCTGTGCAGTCCTTTGAGATATTTTTGTGATTAAGGGCTATATAAATACATTTGACTTGACTTGACAACATAGTAATAAGTTATTTTAGAAATGGTTACTAAAAAGAGAGCCCTTTGCGCTACTCAGTAACAAAAATAACTTCTCAGCTTCAAAAATGTTGGTGAAACCTGGCCTAAAACAACTGAAACAAGTTTAAAAAACACACAGCAAAATAACTCATAAAAAGCATCATATTTCATTAACGGAATCAGTGAAACTTAAAAAGCACACTTTGCGTCCTTGAAACTGCCCCCAAAATATATTTACAAATAAAACCACTGTTCAAGTAAAAACATTTTTTACTCAAATTTAATTTAAAAAATGTTCATCAAAGGTTACACATACAAGAATAGGTCAGAGCAATCACCTAAAGCAGCATGCATTTTACTTAAATCAATATTGTTTTGTTTTGTTTTTCCTTAAAAGTGCATTGTTTGAAGTGTCCTTATACAAGTTTTCTCAAGTAGGGGTAAAAAATGTCCAATTGAGTTCATAGAGCCCTTTTGCGGAAGTAACTCAGAGGGAGAGTGCATATCTTGGGACTGAGAGGTCACAGCTTTGATGTCCCAGCGAAATGTCAAAGTTTCATTGGGCAAGAGACTGAACCCCTAATTCCTTTGTTAAGCAGGTGCCTTGCATGGCTGTTGCCGCTATCGGCGTGTGTGATTGAATGGGTAAGTGTAAAGTGCTTTGGGAGGTCTTCAGTTACTTGAAAAGCGCTATTTGAAAGCAGACCATTTATCATTCATGCTTTATTTTCCACTGCACCTATATGCTTTTATCTTAATTTGAACAAGGTCGTTCGAGGTGGAGCACATTAGGCAGCGGGAATGGAGGGTCGGAGTAGAAATGCTGGAGACTGACATCATGCTTGTCCTAGTGCTTTCCTTTTGTCGGTTTAGCAAGAAAACTTGCACAATGTCTGACCATTTCCTGTTTCATGCTGACTATTTTTGCACTATGATGACTTTGCACCAAATGCAATATTGCACAACCGTTACGATACCAACGTTATCACGACAACCCTGTATGTAACATCCCACATGCCGACATTTCTTGTGTAAATACCATGTAAATTATAACTATAGCCTTATCCCCCTTGTCTTATAACATTATCTTCTCTGTTCCTTTATCTTCTTGCTCATACCTCACTATGAATGTGTAAAACTGGAGTGTCATGCCCAATTTCGTTGTCACAATATGTTAGCCCATTTGTAACAACAATAAAGGTATATTCTATTCTATTCTATTCTATTCTATTCTATTCTATTCTATTCTATTCTATTCTATTCTATTCTATTCTAAAACAGTGAAGTAAGAAAAGGCTTCATTCAAGTAGAGTCAATACGCCAATACAAACTCCAAGAAAGATGAAAGAAGAAGTTTTGCAAGAAAAAAATGCACGTACTTACATGTGCATCATGAACGAGCTTTTAGAGGCTGGGGATAAGATGCTACAGGAAACTTCTAGGCATCAGCTGCTTAGCCCATGTGTCAAACGAAACGGTACGCAACACTCCACATTGGATCCTGCGAAGATGTGTTGTCAATGAAAATTTTAGTGGTATGGTCACGTCACAAGATCAACGGGACTAGCCAAGATAATTCTCCAGGGCACAGTCCAAGGGGGCAGGAGGAGAGGAAGACTGAAAAAGAACTAGACTGAGAACATCAAGGATTGGGCTGGTGACAACTTTGCCACCACCCAGGAAGGCCAGAGCTGCATACTCATTGGTGCCCCGACGAACTATGCAGTCCAGGGATCAGTGAAGAATGGTAAAACAAGCCAAAAGATGGCGGCCGTCAAATGATTTGTGTCGTTATGGCGATCGCGGACGTGCACGAAAAGTCCTCTGTCTCTGCCCCAACAAAGGGGACTCTGTCATCTTTTTTTAGAATAATAACGCTTTGAATCGTTAAACTGTCTTTAGTTCTATCGTATATCTTTGCCCACCACACTGCACGGACAAGGCATTTAGGCCACCGTTACACTGCCGTACAGTGTCGTATGGTCGACACTGGAAACAAAACAAGGCACTAAGTGTGTTGACAAAGATCTTATCAAAGCAACTCTTTCCATCTAGTGTCCATTTATCCTACTGAAATCATACTCAATAAAGGGCTGCAGCAAAAGCCTTTAGAATAACTTGAAAAAAAAAAAAAAGATTTTTGTTTGGTTTTGGTCCTCAGGGACGGACAATGGTTCTTAAAACGTATTTATACGTTATGGCACGGAATGACTAAACACACACTGTTCCTTTAACATGAGTATTTTCCAATGTGTAATGATGTAGCAGATGACTACATGCTGACTCATAATGTTGATTCTAAAATTAATCCAAGGTGATCCAGTATGGGAGATGGACATTGTTGCTGTTTTAGGGGGCTGACACAACGGCTGTAGACGAGTATTAGGAGCGCTTCCATTAATGTGAGCATGCTCACACTGAGGGTTGCTATGGCAGCTTGCGGATGAAGGGAGTGAGAACAAATGGGAGGGGGGTGTTCATGCTCATGGTGCTGGTATGGTGAAGGGGGCGCTAATTGAGTGCACTGGAATCGGGGGGAAGTGGGCGGTTGGGTGGAATCGGGGGTCCTTAACAATGGGAGGATTGTTTGAGAGGGACTGTAGTGTACATTGCACATATTTCTCTGCTATGACCGCACCGTGCCCCCTCAACCCCCGCAAAATGTATCCGTGGAACACCCCATTGTTTCAATGCCATGTTTCTTACTCAGTGCATCTTCTATGGAGCCGAACGAGCAAGTGAAGCGGACAGAACGAGCCGGTGAATGAGCGATGCCCACTCCTGCACTCAGCATGGCTGTGCCGCATTGTATCAATTGTGGCGGGCGGGGAGGGGTGTCGGGGGTCCTTGCAACAAATTCAAACTGACAACATGAACTGGATGCGACACGACCACTAGCCTGACCCTCACCCAAAGCCCCCCACCCCCCCGTACCCCATATGAGCTACATCGTGCATTGTTGGGCATTATATAACAGCACCCGCCCTCCTTCCACACGCACGCACACACCCTCGGCTTGACACTCTGGTAATAGGAGTGTCATAAAGGGCTAAAAGTTAAGCTTTCGTCTCCGTGTCAATGTCTTGTCCTCTTACACTTAAAATACTAGACATGAGAATTTCCTTTTCAGTTCACATCAGCATGAAGAATTCCAAAAGTTCCTGAGACAGTGAGCTTTTTAGGCTTTTACTCATTCTATAGCAGAGACGCTCCTCCCACTTGCAACTTGAGTATAGGAAAGGCTAAACAGGAATTTATAAGCCAGCCCAATGCCATGGTAGGCATCTGTAAGGATGTTATATTGTATTTACACTTACCTAGTACATAGACTAATCCATCCTCATACACGGGGGACCCTAGGAATGGTACGGCACCTTTTAAAAATCTAACGTAGGTAGCAGATGTTTCATTTTCATTCATCTTTTCTCATAATTAAGAGATCTTTGCCGCGACATCTAGCACGTCAGACTGGGCTTTCCGTGTAAACAATCCTAAGAATTTGAGATATGCCTGTGCAGTCTTGACAAAATAATTTTAATAAAACCCTCCATCTTTAGAGACAAGTCAAGTCACATTTATTTATAGAGCCCTTAATCACAAAAATGTCTCAAAGGACTGCACAGCATTACAATTACACAATTACCTGATCTTAAACCAACATGCGGGCAAGGAACAACTCAAAACCTCAACATGAGGAAAAAGAGAAACATTGAGAAGCGACCTCACAAGTGGTAATCCCCCTTTCAGGATGACCAGGGTGAATTATATTTAGCATTAAGACCTCAGTTTTTCCCGGTGTCACAAACAGAGAAAGTAGTAATCTCAGATTAATTGCGATAGCGCTGTGATATCATTGCCATTGCTGATTACAGAAGATAACATCATTTATCAGAGTTTTCCTCATAATTAGAGTATCTTCTCTAGTAATTACAAGAACCTGATCTCGTAATTATGAGATAAGGTGCCAAATTTTTTTATCCATATGCAATACGTTTTTGATGCAATGCCCTCAGCACTGCAAAGCTGTGCCCAGTTACAAATATGGAGATGATGAAGCACAGGGATGTCACGTGGAGCCAATGGATAGCCCACTGACAACAATACAAAACATTATTACAGTATTTCTTTTAGTAACCTACTAACTGAGTTATGCTGTCTGAAAAACATGTCTGTTAAGTTCACGCATTTGGCTGAGTCTTCTTTTAACATGTTTCTTTTTCTTTTCCTGATTTTCCGTCTCCAACTAGCACCTTTCTGCCCTCCATCATACCTGACTTGTATCATTCGAGCTGTTCTGTGTTCATTTTACTGCTACAGAAAAGGAGAGTGGTGGTAAAACTCGCCTAATTTACTACGATATTGGAGTTGGGCTGAATGTGTTCAAATAGCTAACTAAAGGATTAATGCGGGAGTAAAATTAAATTGTCCAAGTGACAGATACGTGTTAAAATCATTTTTCTCATCCAGCCATCCCAACCTCGACCTTGACGTGAACCGGCTCTTTGAGAAAACTCTCGTGCTTCCCAATTAGTCACTCCGGCATTAATCACAGGTCATGGAATTTGTATTTATTTTGCATAGCATGTGGCTCACCTAGAGAGAGCCTACTTGATTGTCTGCAATGTTCCTGTTACAGGTACCCCCACAAAACAAAAACCTTGTAAAAAGCTATGTTAAAATAAACTCAAGAAAATGGAACAGTTTGGTCACGTTGAGCCTTAGTAGTTTTTAATCGTCTTGTGCTTTGTGGCGCTTGTTTTTGGTTGCACTACTACACATTAAGGCGACATCCAGGGGTCAAATATTATGTACACTTTCAATTCTTGAGTGCAGTTGAAAATTCCATTATAAAGCTCTTAGCATCAAGCTTGTCATCAGCCACACAAATGCAGTCAATGGACCTTTCCCACAGCATTGAGCAGAAATTAAGTGGCTGGGTAATTTTAATCTAAATTAACTAAAGGAGTTCTCGAAATAATCATTAACTCCACAATTGCAATAAATATAATAATGACAAGGCCATGGCATTATTCATACATAAAAACAATACAAATGTATCCAGTATATTTTGCCAGGTTTTAGGACAATTGCGCATGTATAAAATGAGCTAAGCATCCTTAGAGTAAATAGGTTCAATTCTGCATATAATTGTACTATCAATCTTTCTCAGGATCTGGCACGTCACCTTCCCACAGAAGGCGCCACCTGGGTTTGGGACTAGACACACCGGTGTCCACTCTGCCCACACCTGACGATGATTAGCTTGACCATTTATAATGACTGTTTGGACAGTAGACGGGGTCAGCTCATTGCCACTACCATCCTGTCTTCTGTTATCATGTCAGGTTTGATTTTTGTTACTGGTTTCGACACTTTGCTAGTTTGTTGTTTTATGCCGTTCCTGTTTTTTTGTTAGGAAATGGCCTACCTGTCTCCAATTTGGCTTCCCTGCATTTGGGTCCACCTCCTCAAAAGTCTCAGTATGACCCAAACCCCAAAATGACCCAGCAAGAAGCTTACACATCCGGTGGCGAGGGAAGGGTCCTTTAGCAGCTTCTGTTACACTTTCTGGCGGCAAGGAAAAGGTCTCTGTCTCGGGGGTGAGAAAAGCCCCTGACCGCTTCTGGCCCTGTCCGATGGGGACAGACAAGGACCCTCAGTTGCCACAGTCCCCTGTTGCAGCTGAGAAAGACTTTCTGCTGCAGCCTCTGTGATTTTCTTTTTCTGTTTTGATTTTGATCCATCTAGCATCGACTGGCGGGAGTTTTTGTGTTGCTCACGTCGTCGCGACTACGAGATCGATTCATATTCAGATTCCTACTATAGCAGAATTCTGGACTGAGATTTTTTATCTCGAACAGTTGAAAAGTTTCAGGTAAGTATCTCGGAATGTAATGTGAGGATCAGGGTCACCAATTGCGTTTGGAACTGGACACACCTGTGCTCAATCTCTCAACACCTGACAGTGATTACCATGACCCTTTGTGAAGAATGTTTGGAAAGCACACGGTGTCAGGTCATTGCCACTGTTATGTTTTGGTAATAAATACCATTTTGTTGAGCACACCTCCGGGCATTTCGGTCCACCTATGGAAAAGAGATAAATGTATTCATTTTACTTCATTACTGCATCTTCTTGAGTGGCACGGCTTCCAATACGTTTCACACTCGTTTGTCTGATAACAATTTGGCTTCTAAACGTTTTGCCATTTCAGTATCACTTGCCTTGAGAATCACAAATGTCTTCATAGCTGTTCTCATGGTGGTGGCAAACTAGCCATTGATGACATCATTCCCTCCTTTTATAAACGCCTACGGCAAGTATAGTGTATTTCTGACTGTTGTTCTTGCAGTTTTTTTGTAAATAATACAATGAAACTGTCAATCAAATGATTTTCGGTATGTATTGTAGGGGTCTGGCGTGCCTCTGTCCACCAGAGGGCACTTATTCAGTTGGTAAGTGATACAGGTGTGTCCAATCACCCCTCACGCACCTTCATAAAGACATTTTGGACAGCATCCAGTTTCATTTTTCACTAACCACTTTTCACTAACAATGTCATTACCTTTTTTTTTTGCAGTTCAATCGTGGTTTCTGAGGTTTTGTTTTTGTTCTTTGTTTCAGAACGTTTTAATGTTGTTTTGATCATTCGTCTATTTCTGTATTGAGGATTTTGGTAATAAATGGCATATTTTTGAGCACCTTGGAACGCTTCCAGCCTCTTGCGTTTGGGTCCACTGCAAAACTACAACATTCATATTTTTTTTCCTATCCGTAACTTAAATACAGTGTGCCATTGCCATAGCAACAAGGCTTGGCTAATGCCCCGAATATCCATCTATATGCTCAGTTGCCGACGAATGACGGCAGTTTAGCCTAGCCACACGCCAGAATGTGCACTCCAGGCCATATCACTTCAATCATAAGAAGGGGCGAAAAGTGGGAAGAATATACACAAAAACGCATCCCTTCACTTAAACACAGTGGAGAGCACGATTATAAACCGCGGATGAAGCATAAAGTGGTGATAAGAAAGCAAAATTGCGCGTCCTAAATTTGTAATTGGTGCTTTGGCAACCAATGCGCATCCTTCCTCCACATCAGCTGCCACCGTGGGGCATTTGTCGACGTCACTGCATTTTTTTTTCGTCGCTCTCAATTTTTTTATGTTCCAGCAGGAGAGCTTTCCATCCTTCCTTCCTTTCCTCGTGCCTGCCTGCTCTTTTTCTACACCGCCCACTCCTTCCCAACCATTGATCCGACCATTCGCCGGCTCCTTCGCCTTATTATATCACGCGCTGTGCGCATTTGTACGCCTCTCCGAAGCCTTTTTTGGTGGATTTTATTACTGATACCTATAGAAACGCGTCCTTATCACGATTTCTTAAAAAACTGAATTCGACCATGGCGAGTGCGGAGGATAAACCGACCAACAAGGCGGATGGGTCCAGCTGGAAGGACTCCTTCTACAATCCGAGGACCGGAGAGGTTCTGGGACGCACGGCCAGCAGCTGGGGTAAGAATGAGACCCTCGCACTGCTTCTTCATTCATGTTGGAATTTGACATGTGTTAATGCGGTGTTTAAAGACGTGGGGCTTTAAAGATAACTGGGGAGGGGGCAGGAGCTTATGAGGGTCCATCACAGGCCTACTTGAAGGTGTAAAGGAGAAGCCTGCACCATGATGATGTGCTTTCAAACATGCAAGGATGCAGGAGTGAGTCCTTAACACCTGAACAGGATTTTGAAAGCAACCTGGCTTTTGTGTCTTTGCATGAGAACATGATAGAGGAGCAGGCCTTAGAATCCCATCACAATCCCTTGCTTCACCTATATGATGCTTTTTATGTAATGATGGTCAGGGGTAGCGGTAGTAACACAGCATCCAGCTCCTATAGGCTGCTGAGCGGGGCCGTCATGCAGTCCGGGCCCCCACCCTTATACCCCCTCCACCCCCTTGTGCTGCTGTGCAGTGGGATGCTCCATTGCAGTTGCATGGCCGCCCACATTAGCATGCCTGTCAAGGTCAAATGGGATTCCCTCACTTCTTTTTCCTGTCTTTTGCCACTCCGCTGACCCGCTTTGAGCACTAAGCATTGTGGGATACCATTGGGGAGGAATGACGGAAATGTGGTGAAGAGGGTCAGGGGAGAGGTCCCCCATTAGCTTATGTGAAAGAGGGCACCAGTGATTATAAATGCATGTTTTTACTTCTATATTCTATCAGGAGAATTTGTTTGGAATAATATGTTACTTTGTAATAAGCATCACTGTAGCGGGAAGGCTGCCAAGATATTTTTCTTGACCAAGCAGTTTTTGTGCAAAGGCCTTTCTAGCATAGCATCCCCCCACCCCCTTTATTTTGACCTGTCAGTGGGAATGCAAGTCCGGTATATCTTATATTAGAACAGGAGAGTCTCAAGATTATATCCTAATACAGAGGTCACAAAACGATGGCCCTTGGATGGTATTAGCCCCGTCAACTGATTAAATCCGGCCCGTGAGATGATGATGAGAGACACATAAGAAAAAAATCAAACTACTTCTAGTCAAACAATGACCTGCAGTTTCTGACATGTCCACTATATCACCGAAGCCACACACCAAGCGACCCAATGTATCTGAATATGCTGACTATAATTTATCAAACAGAAATTTGTTGCCCATTCAGATAATAATGGCATTTTACTAAAATGAAGGCCTTTGATTCAGGCAATACAATTGCACTCACCTGGATTTTTTTAGCCTGTGTCTCTGTGTACCCCTTTATAAACTGTTTTTATTGCGCCCATGGCCAACATTCATAGAGCTACATTGCGTGTTGAGGCGCGGTTTACTTATCCCCATGTTGCTGCTTTACAAATTTGTATTATGTATTGTGTTCTGCATTCTAATGAGCTAAACAGAGGAAGATGCTTTCTATCGCCCAAAAAGTTGGACTTCTCCACCCACTACACTTGTTTTGGTGGTCTCTAGTGGCTCCCTAGCCACCCGTTAAAAACTTTTTTAAAATAGAAAAATATATGGTTTCTGTTGGACAGAACCGGAACGCAAATGCAGTTTTCCATAACAGCCACATGATGGCGGCAAAGTCTAAAGAAATACTTAATCCTGTTAATTGGGTTTGTTCCTGAGTAGTAAATAAAAAAAGGTTTTAACATTGCAGGTTTTGACTATCGGGGGACATTTTTGAAATGCGACCCCCACAAAAAAACGAAGGGATTACTGTGTATGCTTTTTTTCAATTAATGTTATTTGTAAAGATATTAAATTTCATGCAATAAATCACTTCTGAAGTAGCCCTATCGAATTGTGGTTTTCAATGCAAATGATTAAATGTAGTGTTTCAAAATTTAAGATATTACTTTGCTGTTACTCTTAACGTTTTTTTATTTATAAAGGAACATACTTATTTGTATATTTTGTGTGTTGTAAAATAGTAATGAATTGGTTTGATATCTATTTTCCTCATGTATTACCAAGGTATCAGATTTAAAACTATGTATCTCCATAAACAGGAGACCTCTGGTCTAATCTATCGAGGAACTATTTAAATCAGGGTTGGACAAATTAAGTTCCACATGCTCCAATTGGCCTACTTTAAACTTAGGTTTTTAAATCAGGGCCAATTATATTATTTTTTTCTTTCTTTTTTTTTCCAAATACCACAAATGTTTTTTTAGTGCCATTTTTGTCCTTGGTGTCAGAATGATTTTTGTAAAATATCAGGTACATTTAAGTAATGTTAAATGTATGTTTTAATATCATTTTTGGTGTAAGAACCAAAACAGAGGGTGGACCCAAACGTGTAACGTTTTCACACCAAGCTTTATATTACGGAAACGGGGCAGTCATGCGCGGAAACACAAATGCCAGCGATTCGGCAATCGCTTGGCAGAAGAAGTGAGACAGAGAAGTCAGGTGCCTGAAAACAGGAAGCCAGGGGCAGACGAGATCAATACCAGACAGGACAGACGGGATCAATACCAGATACAGGATACACGAGCAGATACCGGACAGGACGGGACAGACGGGATCGATACCTGATACAGGATGGACGAGCAAAATACCGGATACTGGATAAACGAGTAGGATTCCGGACAAAAGGGATCGATACCAGATACAAGATGCACGAGCAAGATACCGGACAAGACGGGAAAGACGCGATCCATACCGGATACAGGGTGCACAAGCAAGATACCGGACAAGGCGACACAGACGGGATCGATACCGGATACTGGATACAACAGCAAGATACCAGACAGAGTAAAAATGCATGTCTTGCAAGTGTAGAGGTTTGATGACGGACTGACAAGGAGTAAATGAGAGCACTGAGTTTAAATAGGAGGGGAGCCAAACAGGCAACGAGCAGCAGCTGGCACCAAACGAGCGGGCCCAGGTGAGGGCAATGGGCATTTGTGACATTTGGATTGTGCAATTAAAAAAAATGTTTTAGACTTTTTTATTTTATTCATCAAGATATTCATAAAATGCCATGTGTGAGTTTTTGAATGCATATTATAAAATATACTGCCTAGAGGTTGGTTTGTTTTAACTCAAAATGATATGCATGTATATTTATTCATAAATAAAATATATCTTTTATTTCTTCATGTGTTGCCAAAGTATCAAATTTGAGATTATCTATTAGCAGATACCAATTAAATTAGTCATTTTTTTTAAAGTCCTGGAACCCTCCCCTCTGTCAAATTGTTTAACCCAATGCGGCCTGCCACTCACAAAGGATTTCTAAATGAATTATTCAATTTCTCCACTCCTTAAATTGTTGCACTCATTAGCAAAGCTCTACACAAATCTTTGCAAAAGAATGGCTATTGTTTTCAATTAAATAATAGAAGTACTGTAGGTGGAAAGATCTCGACTTCTCTCAACACATCAGTGCGGCATTAATATCAATCATTCTACAATGAAAATAAATAATGATGCTTGGAGCACTTTTCTCTTTGTCTACCTACTGCTGTAGAGTTTACGGTCAACACCTAAAAAGAAGTCAATATTGCCCGGTTTCACATATAGAGGACTCTCTCAGGAGATTTGGATACTGTAATATTCACGCATCCAAACAAATCGTCCAAAGTGCCTGACTTTACTCCACACGATATGTACCACTGTCCTGTAAATGGAGTACCTCCATTCACCAATGCTGATCTAAAAGCTTATAAAAGTCTGGATGCTTAGCAGTTTTTCGTAGCTGGTACGCGTTGCTGCACCCTCAGCAGGAAATGTCTCCCTTGCGCAAAAGTTTATAAAACAACTTTGTATCTAAATATTGGGGGAATGTAATAAGTCAATAAAGGTTGAGGTTTTTGAGTTTTTCCTTGCCCTCATGCAGGTTTTAGACTAGGGGATGGTGAAATAATATTCTGTGGTTTGCAATAATCTGTGGTCTGTGCAACCCTTTTTAGACTCTTTATGATTAAGGGGTAAACAAATAAACATGACTTGACTTGACTTGATAAAATCTTTTTTTCAGTAATGCAAAATAAAAAAGTCATACATTCTGGATTAATTGCAAATCATCTGCAATTTTGCAAGGATTTTATCATTTTAATATGGCTGATTATGGCTTGCACAGTGCTCATTGGGATGTTTAAAGCTTGGGAAATCTTTTTGTATCCAAAACCGGCTTTAAACTTCTCCACAACAGTATTTCTGACCTGCCTGGTGTGTTCCTCGTTCTTCATGATGCTCTCTGCGCTTTAAACAGACCTCTGAGACTATCACAGTGCAGGTGCATTCATACAAAGACTTGATTACACACAGATTCCCATCTTGCGTACTAGTATACTTTGTGATGATATTTTAATATTTTGAGATGGGATATTTAATTTCTTGCCATAATATTTAAACAATAAAATACATTATTTCATCATTGCATTATTTCAGTTGATTTGTAATTCAACCACAATGTATGATTGTTTTTTTTTATTATGTTACAGAAACGAAACGGTTCCACAAAATTCAAATTTTCCTACACACACCTCTATGAATATACTTTAAATATAAGAACTCACTCAAATTTATTTGTAAAGTTAGTCCGTACTGTTATTTAGTCCAATGTGTGCCTTGCTGAGCGCAGCACTAGTATCTCAAATCGTGTAAGTCAATGCATTAATAACTCAGTCACAATGACCTACAGCTCAGACTTTGTATGGAGTCTTACAAAATCGTTTCTCAATGAAATTTCTACTCATTTCAATTTTTGTAATTGTGACCAGTCCAGCCCTTTGAGACACTTTGTGATCAAGGAATATACATATAAATATGACTTGCCCTGAGAACATGAGATACTAGTGTCGTGCGTTTCGGATATAGTCACAAATTGAATGAGACTAGATTGAAGAACAGTACTTCTTTCTTTTTCATTTTGTTAAAAGGATTTATTTTGCTGTGTCGTGAGACAACTTGCGGCATTATTTCTGCAAATTTGGAGAAACGTAGCCGAGAAAAGGTCTGTAGCTTCATTCCAAAAGATGAAAGCTGGCCGATATTACTATCAGCAGCATTTCACCCTTTTCATCCAAAATGGTTTCCCTCACAGGGATGGACTACTTAAGTATAGATAGATCAGTGTTTCTCAACTGGTGGTTCCTGATGGGAAAAGTGGTTCAAGGACCATGTTTTCGTGAATCGTGGGTTTATCCTTGGCAAAATAACGCTAAGTAAAAAACAATGAGAGTCATTTACGCTCCTTAATCGTAGATGTTGATAATGCCCTAAACATGTGAGTTGATACTTGCCATTTAACACCCCCAGAAAAATATAAGTAAAGTTTGTTAGTAGAAGTTGAGCATGGCGAAACAAGTATACAGCAAATGATATAGGAAATTGATTTTATTATTTTTAAGACAGGGGACAAAAAGCTCAGTGTGTTTTGTCCAGTGAGGTGCTAGCACACGAAAGCATGAAGCAGTCATTTAATGTGTGTGCATGTTGAGTCTGGTAAAAATAGCTCAAGCTATTGAAGTCAAGATTCTTTCGATTTCATAAAAAACAACTAATTGAGCACCAAAGGGAACATCACATGAAGTTAAACATAAAAACAAAAACAAAAAAACAAGAATATATGCTACTCTCTCTAGTTTCAACTGATCAATCCATCGATTCAGCTATGTCATACATAAGGTCCGTAAACCAGATTAAATCATCCAACGGGTAGGTTCCGGCCTTACATTTCTGAAAATGTCAAAAAAAGGAGCGAATCCAGGTCAATTCTTTCTAAAGTTAAACAAATGCAGACCACATGCTCCCTCTGGCCACTAGAGGGCAATGTCGAGTTTATGTAGTTAGTGGGTCGGTTCAGGTGTTAAAATGCAGTTGAAGCATTCAATGACAACCATAAAAATCGTTTTTACCCGTAGTTTGTAAATAAATGCGTTGTGTTTAGAAAAGATCTCTCGTCATCCGTGGTTGATGCAGTCTGAGAACATAATATCAAAACAAAGCTAAACATTTGGAGTTGACATTATTTTACTGATCTGGCCCCATAGCCAAACTGAGTTTGACATCCCTGCTTGAATTCAATATGTTTGAGAAAATGAATTCTTTTCTTGATTTGGGTCCCGTCTTGTAATTTAGATGGATTTGTGCTTCCTGAAGTCAGACCATTTGGGAACCACTGGTATAGATGACAAGGAAATTTGTTCTTGCGTGTAGTTTGTGTCAGAAATGACCAGTAACTCAAAGCTTCTCTTTTGTGTTGCCTGGTGTAGCCTTGATCTTGCTGTTCTACCTGGTGTTCTACTGCTTCCTGGCTGGCATGTTCGCCCTGACCATGTGGGTGATGCTGCTTACTCTAGATGACCATGTGCCCAAATACAGAGACCGTGTTCCTTTCCCAGGTTAGTGCCTCCTCCATCTTTCATTGCACTACAGTAAACCTTTCAGCTCATTGCCAGGATGCCTCCATTCATTATTCATGGCAGTCAAACGATGTATTTCAATGTAGATCTTTGCTGTATTATAAATTTACCGTTTTTGAGTATTGCTTCCTTCACTTCTCCTCCTCTTATTTTATTGAAGGTTTGGTCGTACTTCCGAACACTCCGGACATCAGTTTCAGCATGTCCGACCCCACAAAATATTCTTCGTACGTGGACGACCTGGAGAACTTCTTGCAGAGTGAGAACATAACAGATTCATTACTTTATTGGTAGTTTCAATGAGGCAGAACTGACGGATCGCTACCCTTAGTGGTCAAGGCAAGGACCATAATTACAATCTATGGCCAAGGCACTTTTTGGTAAGTCGGCAGCCGACTATTGAATGGCTTTACCAAAAACACCAGAAAGCTGTCGAGAAAAATACTTTGCCGCTAATCTATTTTGGTCCATGTGATACCTCTGTCTTGGAAATGAAAATAAAATGTCAGTAGCTTATTAATATGATATCAGTCATTCACCTGATAGAATCCATCTTTAGCCCCGTTGTTAAATAAATTAAGGTTGTTTTATTTTAAGCAAAGGTGCAAACGATGTAAATTAAAGGAGACATCTTTTTTTTCTGAGATTATCTTAGTGTACTTTGGATAATTTGTTAAAAAGTATTTCTCAATTAATTGCATGGGACTCCACTTTTATTTTTATCTTCATTATTATCGCGAGTTATAATTTTACACAATGTAGTTCAGCAGAAAGAATCAACAGAAAGTGGAGTGTTAATGTATATGACTGATAAAATAACACACCTACAATTAACTACAAATATATACAGTGTTACTATCAGGTGCAATCCAACTGATTCACTGCCATTGAAGGCCAGACAAGTCATCCCCATTAACTCATTTATTGTCATCGACTGCTATAAATGCCAATGGCAGTGAATAAGTTGAAATAATTTTCAAAAGAAAACAAATGGTTATGAGTTACTAAATACCATGTGTATACATTTTGATATGACTTGATGTTGCAATAAAAAGATTTCATTTTCAAGTAATATTCAAAATTTTTGATCAGTTGATCATTATTTGTCATACCCGGGGGACGCAACTTTATCTTTATGTTTTAACAAATTCAATTTATTATGTGTGCTTAGCCATTTTGCCAATTTAGCCACAAAAATGAGAATTGTAGCACTGCACTGAAATAAATGAAAAAGCGCAGCGACAAGTAGAATTGGTTTTGTCTGCTGCCCCACACATCCTCGATCGCTGACCTGTGTCCACCATCTACTTTCAGAGTATTACAATGACACCGAACAGGAGAAGAATATGGAATGCACCAAAGGAGAATATTTCCTGCAGGATGAGGAACCAGAAAAGAAAGCGTGTCGCTTCAAGAGGGCTTCGTTGAGTTTCTGCTCCGGCTTGTCTGACACATCCTTCGGTTACGCTCAGGGAAAACCATGTGTCCTTCTGAAACTCAACAGGGTGACTAGGACCACAACTCATGGCCTTTGTGTCGAATCATGAAAAATCATGGGCAGATGAAGAATTTAAAACATCATAAACAGCAGAGATTATTGATATTTTTATAGTTTGGTAGACAATGAAAATAATTAGAGAAGACATTAATACATTTTGAACAGGAGAGGGCAAAAACCCTCACAATGTGGAATTCCATTAGATGGGTAGACACTAATAATTCCTGAAACGCTTGCATTTGAGCCTTCCACCTTATTCGGTTCCTGATAATTTAGTCAACCTTCAAAACAAGGTAAAAAAAAACATTAATGAAATTCTAACTTGCAAGGAGAACAGAAGTGGACTGTAAAAACCCCTCACAGTGAAGCCAAATTCCAAATCTGTTCTAAAAGCCCACCCCTGAGCCCCTTTCTTTTTATTGAATCTCTTACAAGGTTACAAAAGCAGATCCTCTCTAAAGGGTTTGGTAATCAAAGAACAGCAACATTATTGGCCGATAGTGAGAATGATCTAAACAGTCCAAAGCTGTCTAAATACGGACAACAGTGACATATAATAGTCAAAAAAATGAACTAGCATCATAGGCAATGTTCTTTGTCAGTGTCAATTATCAAAAACATAATGAAATGATCAGAGGATCATTTTTAATATGTATTCAGGCAGACAGCAACAGGTGGCTCTGGAGCCGTATGTGGCTCTTTGTTGCCCCATAGTGTCTTTCTGGCGCTTTTTCAAAAAATGTGATATTGGAAAATGATGTTTTCTGTTGAAGAAAAAAAACATGACACAGACATTCTTGACATTTTCCAATATATATCGATATCCACAGTATACATATACTGTATGTGTTGCCTTCCTTTTTTCTAACTTTTTTGCGGCTCCAAACCTTGGGGTGTTTTCACCATTTTGGGTTGCCAGCCCCTGGTCGAGCCAAACGGTATTTGACCAACCAATTAGGTGCCGGGAGCCTGCTATGTAACCTATGAAGTACATATTTGAAAACCACCTACACGTACTAAAAGTAATGCAGACAAGGGTGAAACTACAAAATGACAGAATATCGTGTTTTTAATCCATTATTGTGTGTTTTAATCCGAATGAATTTCTCTGCTCTTCTTGTAGATCATCGGTTTGAAGCCGCTCGGGAATCCGTACGTCAACTGCACCGCCAAAGTAAACTTTTCCACTCCCAAATAAACATGCTTGTATGTGTATTTATTTTTTTGTCTCTCTCATTTTGCCCATGAACAAAAAAAGTGTTGGAAACAAGCGTGTTAACATTCTGTTTTGTTGATCTTAATTATTTCACCCCCCCCTTTTTTCTGTCTGTCTGTTTCGTTTCTTAACGACTTTCTTCTGCATGCTGTCAGTGGCGACTTTAGGGTAAGATGGTATGTCAAGATCCCGGGTGGGAGTATTAGTCTTGAGAATAAGAGGCGTAGAAACCCACAATGGCTCCAGAACCCTCTCCCTTTGTCATTTCCTAGCCATAATGTGCGCCGCAAATAGCACACCGAAAACAAAGCATACCAACATTATCACGTCATTACAAACTCCGCACCAATAAAAGAACGTCATTGCTCTGTGTTTTGCTGTTCCCGGTTTCTCATAACGCGAGAGTGGTAACTTGTGACCTCTTTTGCAGAGAGACAACCCGATTCAGATGCAGTACTTCCCCAGTAAGGGACACATTGACAAGATGTACTTCCCATACTACGGCAAGAAAGCCCACGTGAGTTTTTGGATCGTCAGCTTGTGTCGGAACCATTATTTCTTCTTAGAAGCAAACTGGGTTACATGATAAGGACTCCTCAAATGAGCTTCTATTGGTTCACATGCAAGATAAATAGGCACGTGTGCACAACATTCGTTACATAACACGTAACGTGTTGTGGATTTCTTTTTTTTTTTGCCATAGTTATATACACTCGAAGGAATAGTGGGTATTATTTACCGCCTCCTTGAGATAAAAAAAAACCCTTAATTAAAAAAAACAAACACATAATTGATTCAAATTGGCAAAAATACATGAACTATCATACAAACGTGCATCTTTGAAAATACTTCTTAGTTGCTCTATAAATACATTTGATTTGATTTATATCCATCCATCTATCTATTATCTGCACCGCTTAGCCTCAGTTGGGTCGCGGGGTTGGGGGTGCTGAAGCCAATCCCAGCTAACTTCAGGCAGTGGGCAGGGGAAATCCCGAACTGGTTGCCAGCCAGTCGCAGGGCACACAGGGACAGACAATTCCCTCGCTCATTCACACCTAGGGAAAATTTAGACCGGCCAATTTACCTGAAATGCATGTTTTTGGAATGTGGGAGGAAACCGGAGTGCCCGGAGGAAACCCACGCTATCACGGGGAGAACATGCAAACTCCGCACAGGAGGTTCGATCTCATGACCTTAGAACTGTGCCGCACACGCGCTAACCACTGCCCCGCCGTGCTGTCCATTTGATTTATATGTATTTAAAATATATTTCTTCATAATACAGATTTATGAAATTCTGGCGGGACCCATTAACCCCTGGTGGCCTGCCAGAATCTTCCTATATTTTGGAAACAGTGAAGGCGTTAAGTAGAACAATCAAGTATTTTTATCCTACTTGGTTACCCCCATCCAGCGATCCACCATTTACGTTGCGTGTGGTTTATTGCAGGTGAATTACACTCAGCCGCTAGTTGCTGTCAAGTTGCTGCTGGACCCAGCCGACTACAACAAGGAGCAGTTGGTGGAGTGTCGGGTAGAGGGATCTAACCTGCGCAATAACGATGAAAGGGATAAGTTCCTGGGCCGCGTCACTTTCAGGATCACGGTGACGGAGTAAAAAGGAAGGAAGATGCCGGTCAAAAGGAAACCCCAGAGCAAATGCTGCCCACCTTCGCCCACATTCGCTAAGGAAGGAAGTGTCAAATCCCTCTCAAGACAGCATTCGGGATGAGGCAGGAAGGAAGCCGCTTACGAATGTTGCGTTGATGACACGAATGACCCTTCTTTCCTTCGAGATTCCTTGCCGACCTCTGCAAAAGAGAACAAGACACAGGCTGTGATCCCGCTCCATCGCTGACACCTGTTGAAAAATCCTCCCGATCCCCAATTTTAGTTTCCTTTTGCTGTGATTAGCTGACTAAATAGCCAATGCGAGCAAGCCATTTGGAGCTATCGTTTTTTTGCTGATGCAACTCTTTTGTTTTGTGTAGATCGGGGTGTCAAACTCAATTTTCGTCTACAGCTACATCACTGTGGCGGTGTCACTGAGAGGGCATTATTAAATGTTTTATCACCTCGTCATATCGCTCAATAAAACATTTTATTATTTCCCTGTCAATACTACAACTCATAAAAAGTTAAGCATATTACGATAAGGGAGACATTTCTAGATGAACCTAAAACAAATTTGTTGCTAATGTGTCACACTACATTGTGCCTATCCGACTATTCTCTTACAAAAACTGAACAGAGAAAAGCATAAATGCCAACTGTTTGTTTTTAAGAATTGGTATTTTCTTCAGAAAATGAAAAAAAATAACAGCTTGGTTAAAGCTTGTTTAAAACCGGTAGTGGCTAGTGTTTACCAAAACGTCAATCTAATGTGATTGTTGGAGCAGTTATTTACTTAGTCTTAGAATAAATACTACTCTCAAGTTGACATTTTTTTACTGTTTTTTTGTTTTGTTTTAAAAACAGTAGATATCTTGGGAAAGATATTTTGAAAGGGGAGAAAAGCATGAGTCTAACACAAAAAACGGTAGTGATGGTAAGTATGGAAAATCCTTTTTTAATCCGATTTCAGAAAGACAGTTTTGCGGAGAAAGGTACCCTTTAAGCTTGAAGTGCCGTCAGCGGGTTAAACAGACGGAAGGGTCACTGAACAACAGTGCAGCAGTCAATAGTCATGAAAACTACGTTGGGCCAAATTTCCAAATCAAGTCATGTTCATTAACAGCATTTTAGGGTATTTTAACAGCAACTGTAGGTAGATTTTCGACACTGAGGTTTAAATCAAAGAGTGCTCTTGTCAGTGTCATGTGTCACAGTATCTTCCAACTACTGTTACCACTGCTAGCCATTCAGCAAATCAATGCTCAGTGATGTGAGAATACTACAAACAGTGTTGCCTTCACAGTATCGAAAACTGTTGGAATTTTTGTAATTTAGTGAATATAGATTAATGCATAACGGAATTCATTTTAGGGAGGCTTGGCCACTCACTGGGTGCTATTGGGCCACTAATTGAAATAGTTTTGTGCTATTGTATACTGTATCTTCTTTCAGTCTGCTTCCGTACATTCCGCTGTCAAATACAGCATGTGGGACCAAGTAGAATAATCAACTCTCAATTTATTACTGTCATAATCTGAAGTAGGGGTTTCGATCTCCAATCACTTGGGGGCCGCCACTGCTAGGGTTGGGTGACATGGGGCCAAATCAGACATTTAGCAAGAAAAGTTCTGCTGCTCTTAAATAACTTTCTTTTAATCCTATGCAAAATTAATTCTAAGAATTTTCTTTTAAGAAAATAAATAAATGAACCAGTCGTAAAATAATCCATAAATTACTTGGGCTGCACTGACATTTTCAACTTTTATATCACCTGGGGGGGACCGAGTTTGAAACCCCTGATTTAAAGCACTCTATGAAGAGGTAAATTTCTATTCCACTCAACAAATACATTGGATATATTTTGCACAACGTTGTAGATTTTTAGCCAAAACAATTTTTTTAAGAAAAATGCAATTTTGGTACAAATTTCTTCACGAAACAAATTAGCAAGAAACAAAATAGACCAACTTTGAGTTTGACACCTGAGGTGTAGTACACCTTCCTTCATCGCCATACAATACTTAAGCCACAGCAACTGGTTTTCAAAGCCAGGTTTCTCATCTGCAGCGCTTTTTTTTTTTTTTGCATTAGTATGACATATCACAAATACTCCATATGTTGATAATCATTATAAAATAGCTACTGTATTCCTATGTATATGAACAAAATTCCCTTTTACATATAGACACATAGTGAACCTTACCTTATTTAGGAATTAGTAGATAGATATTTGTGTTGCAGCCCGTGTCGCCGCAACTTTGTCTCGTGCTGTCTGTCTTGTCCGTTTGTCTGCATGTTGTTGTGTCTGCCTGTCCGTCGCTCAGTCTTCCTGTGCGGTCACCTCGCCATTGCAATATCCGACACGTGGGTGAACCCTTCAGGATTACATCAAATTGTCTCATTCTGTCTTGCCTGCTCCTCGCAAACGGAGGTGGGGTTAGATCTTGCATTTAAAGGGATTTTATTCATGATGCCTCGATATCCCGCTTGTGGTCGATGTACTAGCACTTGTTTGGACTCACTAGTAAGACATTAGTAGCAAATTGGGGGTACTAGAGTTAAGTTTAAACTTTAGTAGACACTCAAAATAGGAAGAGAAGACATCAATGGATTTTGAACTTGCAAGGAGAACTGGGAAGAAGGCCTTCAGATAAGAAATCTCCATCTAACTTCCCGGCGCCCCTGACCCTCCTCTTTTTATTAAATCTTGAAGGTTGCAAAAACAGATCAGCCCTAAGGGGTGTGGAAATGAAAGAACAAAAACATGATTGGCCAATAAGGACAACGATGTCAAAACAACAAACAACAGAGGGCAATAATAATCAAAATAAGGAAATGGCATCCTATGAAATTGCCTTCGCAATTGCTCAATATTAAAAACAGAATAAACATCAATTAGTAGTTTTTTTTCCCCCACTGTCCAGGTAATGGTTCACCGAAATTGCCATGGAAAACTCAAAATTTTTTAGGTGACCCCAAACCTTTGAACAGTAGTGTACATGACAAAAAAGTATAATGTAGGCCTATCTACTTTTTCTCATATGAATTATGACTAAATACACATGAAGATATTTACAGTTGTATACTGTATACTATACTTCATTTAACATTGATTTTGTTTATGAGTCGATTTATTTCATGAAAGTGCTTTTGAAACACTCAGAATGAAAGAAAAAGAATATATATTTGTCGCTCGATTAACACTACATTTGGTAATATGCATTAAAAAGAGCTCAAAATACAAAAGTGTTTTTTTCTTTATCAATAAAATAAGACATGATCAAATTTAAGACCCTCAAATAGATTGTCATTCCATTTTCAACATTTGGTTAGGCGAGCAGGATTAAACAGTATAGCAGTCTGTACGAGGCCTGCGGGTAATGCTTTGCCGACGCCTTTTCTAGAAGATTACCAATTGAGTTTATTCATATTACTGCTGCAACAAAGCTTAATGGTAAGGTTCTAATCGGAGGCAACAGTAATAACGGTAATACCGTGATGAATAATGCATAGCGCTTCTCCAAATGTGTTGCAATGTCTCACGAGTGAAGACAAAGTGGATACTGGTACATGGACATTAAAAAGGATACGATTGTGATGGAACCAATCCTCCAACAGCTTTCGCCGGTGCAAACAGAAGAGACACAACACGCACACGCTCAAAGTACACTTTAAATGGTTTGGAAGTCAGGAGAAGCACGCTGAGAGAAAAAAAAAAAGAGAGAAATAAAACGAGTCGAGTATTCACTGTAAGTATGTACTGTATATCTCTCCGTGATCTGCATATCTATCCGGGTCTCAAAGATTGTTTGTTAGCTCTTCTCTCTTCAGCCCGTTGCTCTGATTGTCTGCCAGTCTATTACTCTTACTCAATGTGTATATATATCTATACTGTAAACACGATCGGCCATATTGACTTAACTCACACGGTATTTTTGTCACAAAACACAATGTCTGTGGACTGTAAAATAATTTAAGCAAAGATTTACAAGAAATGATCTTATTCAAAGCTATGTTTACACCGTCTTGAAAGGAACCCACTTCTGAAAGAACAGCTTGTAACATCTTCTCAGGGTGCCTTAAGACCCGATGAAATCAATTGTGGAATAAAAATCATTTTGAAGAAAATGGTGGTTTTGGTGTGTGATTATTCCTCTAAGGAAAGGTTAGCAGCAAAAAACATAACGTGGATTGTGAAAGGTGATGGATTGAGGAAGGGAACAATGGAATAGAACACATATGTCAAAGTCAAGGCCCCAGGGCCTCATCAGGTACCCTACAATGTTTTCTTCAGCCCCAGAGTAATCTTGATCAATTGTATACACCAAGAACCGTTTTGTATATGATTTTACCTTAAATTACTTCACATTGCTCTTTATTTTATTGTAGTTTAGTGAATTTAGAGAAAATTGCTATTATTTTTTTCTTTGAAGTCTCACTTTTACTGGAATATAAAAGATAGGCAACTAGTGGTGCCAAAATATTACTATTTTTCATTTGATGTTCATGTAATAGGGATTTTCATATCAAGGAAATTTGTCTGTTGTTTCTCATCTATCCATCCATTCTCTTCCGCTTATCCGGGGTCGGGTCGCGGGGGCAGCAGCCTTAAAAGGGAAGCCCAGACGTCCCTATCCCCAGCCACCTCCTCCAGCTCATCCGACAGGATCCCGAGGCGTTCCCAAGCCAGCCGAGAGACACAGTCTCTCCAGCGTGTCCTGGGTCGCCCCCGGGGCCTTCTGCCGGTGGGACATGCCCGGAACACCTCCTGAGGGAGGCGTCCAGGAGGCATCCTTATCAGATGCCCGAGGCACCTCAACTGGCTTCTCTCAATGTGGAGGAGCAGTGGCTCTACATAGAGTCCCTCCCGGATGACAGAGATTCTCACCTTATCTTAAAGTGAGAGCCCAGCCACCCTGCGGAGGAAACTCATTTCGGCCACTTGTATCCAGGATCGTGTTCTTTCGGTCATAACCCACAGTTCATGACCATAGGTGAGGGTAGGAACGTAGATCGACCTTTTGAAGATTAAACATTACTGACAGAACCCTGTAAAAACATTGCTTTATTTATCTGATCACATTGGAAAACGTTTGTTGGATTTTCAAGAGGTAAAATTTGGTTCACTGGACCAGTGTTTTTCAACCAGTGTGCTGGCGCACACTGGTGTGCCGCTGGAATTTGCCCAATTTTATCTTTCCAAAAATCAGGCCATTATTCAGTATTTTTGCTTTCTTCAGACAAGGAACTCGTAATAGTCATCCATATCAGTAGGTGGCATTAGATTTTTATATAGTTTTTATATACTAATTATCTCCCAATGATGTAGCACACTACATTTAATAACTTAAGTTGTTTAACAAAGCGGTTTAAGATTGCACTGTGACAAATAAAAACATAAAGCACATCATTCTTTTTTATCTATTTAAGTATTATTTTCTTCGTTTTATCTGCTTATGAGTTTGTACAGTGAAATATTTGACATAACTTCATTTTCAAACATTTTCGACAGACGGTGTGCCTCGGAACCTTTGTATAAATAATAGTGTACCTTGGTTCAAAAAGGGTTGAAAAACACTGCACCAGACGGTGTGTCATTTTAACATTTTTCAACAATGAATCAGTCCTGCGTATTATTTTTATTCGGCCCTTTCATCCGTTTAACTTTGACCCCCTGGAATATAAGGTACCCCTTTAGAGTAATTGATTTCACTACAGGTTTTCTGATAGATTTTTACCCAAAGTGTCCAACCAAGTCTTTTTTAACCTGCAGTAAAGAATGAGCAGCTCCAGTCGAAATGTTGTTCTTATTTTGACTTTAAGTTGTTTGTTTTTTGTCATCTGTTTCCTGATGGATTATTATTTTTTTATGTTATCACTGCCACCCACAGAAAGACCATCCCTTTTTAAAATGGCTTCCAGTTATCTGTATTTTGAATACTAGGTAATTTAATTTAATTGGATGGCATATTGCCTTAATAACTACAATCGGCTATGGGCAAAAGAAAAGCAAATCTTATGGAATAAACACAGCAGAGCAATGGTGGTGGGAAAATGAAACTAATGATGAAAGTGAGTTCTACAATTTGAAAAAAAGAAAGCTTTTGGATCCGACAAATTTTGCAGCGTTTTAATAACGATAAGCCATGGTATTGTTACAAATAATCATTCCTTAATTTTCCACTCTGAAAGAACCAACCATCTCAAATTTTTAATGTACACAAACCTCAAACGCGACAAGAGGAAATAAACAATGGGCAGTATAAATGTCGCCGCGTGAGGTCGCTAAAGTCCGGACTAAAGTCTTTCCGTGCCCGGGACTTGGCAAAAACTGAAAAACCGTATCGCATCTTAAATGATTAGAATATCACCAAAACGCATACAAGTAGACTGTGAACAATAATAAGCAATGTTATAATAATGAAAGGCTTGTAATAGGTTTTTACTTAACGGCGTTATTTATAACAACATTATTCCCAACAATATTTATCTGTCTCGGCCTTTTCATAGATCTCCTATGTAGATTAGTATGTGCATATGATTCAAACTTCATTGAGTACTTGTGTGTGTGTGTACATATATAGACAAAATAACATGAACTGCTAAAACAGTAAAAAGAACTCCCCTAAATATACGTTCAGCCAGGTTTTTCATCGGTTTTCCTGAAGGAGACAGGCCTGATTAAAATATGAAACTCGTCTCTTCAGATTAATCAATCAATTACTTATAAATCAATAACTTCTATCCATCCATCCATTATATGCACTGCTTATCTTCAGTAAGGTCGCGGGGGTGCTGGAGCCCATCCCAGCCATCCTCGGGCAGTGGGCAGGGGACACCCTGAACTGGTTGCCAGCCAATCGCAGGGCACACAAGGACAGACAACTCACTCGCTCATTCATACCTAGGGACAATTTGGACCGGCCAATTAACCTGACATGCATGTTTTTTGAATGTGGGAGGAAACCGGAGTGCCCGGAGGAAACCCATGCAAGCAGGGGGAGAACAAGCAAACTCCACACAGGAGGTTCGATCTCACGACCTCAGAACTGTGCCGCGCACGCGCTAACCATTGCACCGCTGTGCTGCCCACTTATAAATCAATTAATTGTAAATATTTAATTGAAACCAATATGTGCTTCACCGAAGACTCGATTACACAAGGTGGATACTATTTATGGTAATCAGTCATTTAGGACAACATTGGATTCCTCAGAGAATTAGAGAACTTCTGGTGTGAGTTAGCTGCACTGAAAGTAAAGGTACAGAATCAAATTACATACCCTGCTTTTCTTTTTTTTCTTTTTTATCAACGTAGTTGTCGATTTTTGACTAAATAAATGTAGTAATTTCATATATTAGATTTATGTTTGAAACCTTAAATGTGGTAAAAAGGTTGAAAATCTCAAAGGAGTTGAATAAATCATATGACACTTTGTATATTGGAACATGAAAGATTTGGAGGGCACCTACAAATACTTGGGAATCCCACAGGTAAACCACAAACATGAAAGCATCTTAAATGTCAGGCACAATCAAATACCTGCAGAGGTGTAAGGCCGTTCCCTAAAAAGTCATCTGAATAGCAAAACTAAGATTGAAGCAATTCAGTTCACTTATGCCCTGCAAGTGATCCAATAGAATGCTGATCTAATATCCAGCCACTGGAAGAGACACATGCCACAGATATCGAGACTAGGAAGTTCCTTACCATGCATGAAGGTCCATCACCCCAAGGCTATTTGCAAAGAGAAACAATGATGCTAGGGTTAGGAAAGGGCTGTACTTAAAGACAGCACAGAGGCGCTGCTCAATAACGCACAGGAACAGGACTGGAACACAAGAACAATTGAGGCCAGGGTCTATCAAATCAGAAAAGACCCCATGTGCTTGCTGTGTGGAGAAGCACAGGCACACATTGTTAGTCTGCTGTTGTCACTAACAAACTTCTGAATTAGGGATGCACGAGCATGCTGTAGTTAGGACCTTAAGGGATTTGAGGATGATTTACCCAAAGAAGTCAAAAGGATAACAAGAGTTATCCCGTTATCAGCTAAGAGTTAAACTTGACGGTCAGTGCAGGCTCGAAACACTGCTTGAACGCAGCCATCCAGTACAAGAGTTAAGCCTAATAAGGTTTTCCCAGGGCTCCAAGTATTTAGGGGCAGCTGTTCCTAGAATCAAGGCTAAATGTTTTAACATTTCACACATATTGTTTTTAAGGTTCAAGTGGCAAAGAAATTTGCAGTACAAAATGCCAGCAATATTTGAACATCTGGCATTTGTGGGAGAAAGCCTTTAGAGTAATAGTACTTTCCAGCTAAAATTGTAATACAAAAATAGTCAAGACATGTTTTAAAAGACATATCTTT
This sequence comes from Urocampus carinirostris, assembly GCF_059441175.1. Classification (NCBI taxonomy): domain Eukaryota; kingdom Metazoa; phylum Chordata; class Actinopteri; order Syngnathiformes; family Syngnathidae; genus Urocampus; species Urocampus carinirostris. Next base: position 32,718,629 of record NC_142349.1, read on the forward strand.
CACTTTATTGAATTACATTTCAGCCTTATGTGCGTCCTACAAAACATGTTCAGACTTCGTTCCGTTTATATATACAAGTATACATGTCAGACTTTTCAAAATTACCTGTAAAAACTCAAGCTCACATTTGGGGAGTGTCACAAGCCTTCAAAGATGATTACACTGGGTAATATTCATACACCGTTGAAACTTTTGACAAGAACCTTTTCCTACTTTATTGAACTTTTGGTCTTGTTGTTTTGGACATTCTCTTGAGATTATGATTGGTGTCATGAATGCTGAATCTTCTCAGCACCTGGCTTGAATGATTCATACGAGAGAACATTAAACAATTGGAATTCTTCACTAAAAAATTCCCCTTCATACTCTTGTCATGCATGGTCCCCTTCCTGTGTCCAAACAGAGTCCACACACAACTATTTCTGGTTGATTTGCTTCATAGCACCAACAAAAGGGGTACTAATCCAATTAAACTGCTTCCGAGACATAGCGTCTTGATGACTATATATATATAGATTTACTCCATGTACAATATTTACACTTTTTTCCCTTTAATAATTACAATAAAAGTTCAATAAAGAGGTCAGAGGAAGGGTTGATATTTTACTGTAATCCAACTACAGTGAGGGGGGGAAAGCACTTTTCCATTGTGACTGTCATCGACACCATAACTCCTGCCATGGAATGCTTTCACTTTGGCAGCTACCAAAGGTAGACCATAAAAGAAGTTCACATATTTAGTTCCTCTATTATGTTTCATGTATCCTTGCCAAAAGAACCACTGGTTATTTATTTTGACCTCCGAGGATGAAGAAAAAGTCTGGCCTTTCGGATCTCGATCGATTTCGGAGGTTCGGGGTTGATAGTTTATTCCTTTTTTATATTTGGACACCAGCAGAGGCAATTTGCATAGGGTGCCAGTTTTTTTTTTAACTATTATACCTCACTGTTGTTCGTTATGCACTGTTTACATCATTTACACTATCGGCGTATAATGTTGCTGTTCTTTGAAAACCGCACCCTTATTGCCGATCTGCTTTCGTAACCTATGAGATTTATTAAGAAAATTGGCTCGGAAGGGCTTTTAGAACAGATTTGGAATTTGGCATTGTAAGGGGTTTCTTTACAGTGCTTTCCTGTTCTCCGTGCAAGTTCAAAATTCACTGATGCCTTCCCTCCTTTTTGGAGTGTCTACTAAACTATAAACTCATCAGTGACGTATAAGGCGGAATGAATGAAATGCAAACGTTTTAGGAATTATAAATTATTCCCCATCTATTAGCTTGTTTTTAGCAAGTGTTAGATGAAGCCTAAATCTTACCAAAATCTGTCCACCGAAAACGGTTTGCCTGAATAAAAACATACTTATATGAGTATGTCATACATTTTCTTCAACTTTTGTGTGTGTGTCTACATGTGTGTGTTAACAACACAATAATCGAAACAGGTTCAAGAGTTGCATCATTTTCTGGGATAGGTAAAGTGTTTTTTTATATAAGTATTAACACTACATTGGGGAGATTTGTTAATCTGATTGTTTTGAGATCGATTTCAGTTTTTTATGCGGCAGTGTGTTAAAAATCCAAACAACTCAATTACGCAAAGCCATACAATTTTGAATATTAGAATATTGCTTTGACGCCATCTTTTGGCATTATGCTCAGAAGAAACTAAGTTGAATTGAGGAAGAAAACGTAAACAGAAAAAAAAATCCATCTAATATCAATGGGTCCACAATACTGAAATTAAGGTAAGTACCGGTACCAAGGAACTGGACCACGAAAGGCCGGTACTAAAATGTTGACTATGTGAGTTAAGTGTATTTTAAAACATTACTTTTCAATCAAAAGAGTCCTCTCACAGCAATATACAAGTGCCAGACTTCTTCTCATCATCTAAATCCCCGCCGCCGCCGCCCTCTTTCCTGTTGGGATCATTGAGCTCGTCGAACAGTCCTGTGTCGATCATCTCCTGCTGCCATTGGATTGCAACAGCGCCGGTGCTGAACTCCTTGAAGAATTTGTCGTCCTTGGCATCGAACTCGATGCCTTTGATTTCGGAGAACTCGGCGATGTCGCCCGTGTCCTTTGCGTAGACTACGTTGGGCTTTGGTGTCCACGGGGGCGCTACCAGGCCGGCCTCCAGACGGGCAAAGTTTATGGTCTTGAACCACGGGTGTTTCCTGGGGTCCTCCAGATTGTCCCTAGAGAAAAGGAAAGAAAAAGATCATTATACTTTGTTGACATTTCTCAACTTTAAATTGAGTTATTATAGACACAAGGGAAACATGATTTTGCTTCTAACAAATTATCTTTGTTCGGTCAGTAAAATAATGGCGAGTATTATTACAAGGTATCAAAGCAGAGGTGATATGTCTTTTTTTTAAGGTGATTGATGGGGTAGTATTTCAACAATTTCATATTGGGGCTATTCTCATTTTTTGATCTGCGATTTCATCCTATTTTTAAGGAAACTATCAAAAGCGTGAGTCGTATATTGGTACTTGGTGTTGGTGTTAAGAATGAACGTGAGAAGGTTAAGGAATTAAGCATTCTTGCGCTAAAGAACCCTTCTTAAGTTTGGATATTCTGTTTTTTTATTACGTTTTTGCACGCTAAAAAGTTTGAATTTGATTAATTACAAAAGGAGTACTGTTTTGAACATTTTTCTAATGGTGTCTTCAATAGATTTTCATCCGTCTTGGAGGATCCGGAGTATCACTTCCATAAGGAATGGTGAAAACAAGATATTGATGTATCATTTGAATCCAGTCCTTCTCAAATAAAAGTTTAAAAGTGACTTCAGATAACGTGGTTTTTTTGTCTATGTGGGCTATACGTATAGTAATAAAATTGTACATCCATCAACTACGGTAGGTGGCCGTTGTGTTTGAGATAGTGAACAATTTCTGAATGGAGAATGAAAGGTTTGTTGAACCAAAAGTTAATTCTCATCTCGTAGAAGAGCATTTCATTTTTCTGCCTGAAACTATACTTTTGTGGTGTAAATAGCTCATTCATTTTCAGATTAATTGCAATCAGAATCACTGATCTTTGGAAGGTCTTACTTCATGCCGAGGCGCTCTTCTATTTTCTTCTTAAGGAACTGTTGGATGATGTCCTTTGTGTTGGCGTCAAAAAACTTGTGCTCCCACTTGGGTTCCTCATTGAGAATACGACGTTGTACCTCTTCTTTTTCCACCTTCTCCTTTTTACTTTCGGGCCCTTTGAAAGGCGTGTAACCGGCCACCATCTCGTAGATGCTGCAGCCCAAGGCCCACCAATCCACTGATGTCCTGTATGGAGTTTTGTTCAGGAGCTCCGGGGCCATGTATGCTCCAGTACCAGCCTATAGATGGAAGACATTGGCAATGTGTATTTTACTGACATATGGGATGTGAATGTTTACCGGTAGGTTGGTATATTCCAAAATAAAAAAATCCAACTAGGATGTGTGGCCATGTTTACTTTCACCTTTGCCTGTTTTCCTCTCTGCTTGTGCCCATCTCCAGCACCTACTCCTCTAATCCTGCATGACGTGAACTACAGTCTCGAACCAGAAACTTAATCCCAATGCTAAGCCTACAACCTGTCAAGAGTCATGTGTGTCTACACGCTGAGAGGGCCCTCTTCCTTACATATCAAGACACTGTTTCTGGTTTGTTGGAAAATGTGAGATGAGGAACGTTAAATGAAATGAAATTAAATGATCTGCATTTATATAGCGCTTTTCAAGTCAATGACTTCCCAAAGTGCTCCACATTTTCCCAATAGCGGCCTTGCAGCTAACCTGCTTATTTGGCGTATTAAGGGTTCAGTGTCTTACCCAAGGACACTTTGACATGTAACACGGACGAGCCGGGATTTGAACTGGGATCCCTTGATCCCAAGACGAGCGCTCTACCTCCTGAGCTACTGCCGCCCCGTTAAAGGCATCACGTAGATGTTTCAACAAATTGACTTAAATTCTCTGACGATGGCTAGCAAGATACTTAAACGCAAAAAAAGTAAAAATCAGATGTTATATGTTGTGCATTATTGAAATTGGGGAGATTTGTTGATTGCCGTTTCAATCACTCACCTAAAAATTAAATCCGATTATTATCCTTATAACATTCTCCTCCAAAACATTTGATATTTCTTTTTTGTCAATCTGATCAGGGACAGACTGTATAATGCTTTTTAAGAGGATTGGGGAGCAAAGCCAGGCTTGCCATAGGAGGTTAGTGCAGTCACTTTAGCTGGCTGAGGGGCATCACAGAGCTGGATAATGAGATTATGGGACGTTCGTAAAAGCTGAGGGTTTACTCTTTGCTCCAGCAAGTACAAGACCTAAAGATTCATGGGTTCAGGAGTGCTGATCTCCAAGGACATACAGGTACATAGTTTGAAAATCAAGACGTCATAGGTATAAGGACGAGTTTTCCTCAAGCGAGAAAAAGGTCATATTTTTACTTTTCTCTATGGATTATTTCACTTTTTCTTACATAATGAAATTTTTAAAAAAAGGTTTTAGCTAGCTACATGTTGAAAGTATAAGGTATATTGTAAGTACACAAATGACTGTAACACAGGTACAAACAATTTTGTACTCACTAAAAGTTATCCTAAAATACCCTTAAAATGCCATGGCTATAATCTGATCTCTCAAGGACAAGTTATATAACAAATACAGAGACACTTATTTGCCCAGGTCTTTAAGCAGTCTCGTAATCCCTGTCCGGATTTAAGGTGAAAAGACCACCAAGGTTGAAAACCTGCTCAACGTCATTGGTTTAGTTTTAGTGATGACCTAATGACTTCTATCCTTACCTAATGAGGCCGGAACAGATTTGGTTTGTGAGGTATTACTTCAATAATTGAAAACAGGAAAGAGTAGAGCACTAATAATGTTCGCTGTTATGAGTGAATCGACTCACCATTTGAGAGACAGTTTTTCCCGGGACAATCTCAATGGCAAGACCCAAATCCGACAGTCGGCACTGGCCGACGCTGTCCAGCAACACGTTCTCGGGCTTCATGTCACGATAAACGATATCCATGGCATGTAGGTGAAGAATACCCGTGGTGATCTGGGCCGTGTAGTGAATGATGCGCTTCATCTCAATGCCCTTGTCCACGCCCTTGCCGTCGTAACCGATATTGTAGATGTGATACTTGAGGTCTCCGCCGTTCATCAGGGTCATGACAAGGCACAAGTGGGTTTTGGTGTCGTAAGCGTAGCCCAAATTGACCAGAAAGAGACTGTTGACCTTCTCCAAGATCTTTTTCTCCAAAAGGGCCATCTTCTCACCGCCCTTTTTCTTCAGTCGCTTTTTACATAACTTTTTGCAGGCGTACATCTGGCCGGTATTTTTCACCTGGACCGCACATACCTGGCAAAGGGTTATTGAGAAGGTTTGTTGAACACAAGGTTTATTCTCATCTAGCACAAGAGCATTTCATTTTGTACTTAAAATTCAATCAGCAATGTGTCTGAGAAGTACCGAAAGAACCAGAAAAGAATTACTTTCCACAACTTTTTAATATTCTAAGAAGTACCTAAGTTTTGATACCAAAAGGCTGTATTTCTTTTAACAACTGTGGCTTGTTTTTACAAATTATGATTATGTTTAGATTTTCAGAAGGCTATGGTACTATGGTAATGAGTCCCCAGGGAGGTTAATGGGAATAATGGGATAAGCCGAAGTAGTCTTCCGTTAACATCTCTGATTAAGGTTTTGTTAGAGACTAATTGTCTATTACTATATCGCTGCAAACATTTCAATGCTGTGCAAATGTTCAGACCCATGTTTAACTTTAGTTTGTACAGAGCTAGTCTCAAGGAGGCTAAACTAGCATGACACTTATTAATAAGAGTTCTCCAAGGATCTGCTCTTGATCCCTTGTAAGTCATGTTGCGTAACCACTTAACAAGGTTGTTCCAGTAAAAAAAAATACATTTACGCGTTTCAGTTACAGCATTTCATAAATAAGATTTCATATCTGGCCTTGACCGGACAATAACTGACTGTATATAGTTGCAATACAATGCATTGGGTGTTGTATAGCTATCACTTCTTGGTTGTTAACACCACTTATACCATTATGATTTGTACTTTAAATTGATGTTAATAATAAAATGTGTTTTCATTTATTTTGGCAATAAATGTTTGCATGAGAATTTTATAAAATATTCTTTGAAGAGCATTTTCAAGGAGTCTAAAAATTGTAATCATTGATTTGATGACATAGATGAAGTCTTACCTCCCCAAAGCCACCTTTTCCCAGAGTCCTGAACTCATAGAAGTACTTGTCACTAATAGGTTGCTTCTCATACTCCTTCCATTGAAGAAATTTATCAAAAAAGGGACTGGCCTGGTAATCAGTAAACGGTTTGCCCATCAAAAAATCTCTCACACCATCCTGGACTTTGCCTTTCATCACTTCTTCAAAGGTGGCATCCGTCACGTTCTTGCATTTGTCTGCGGGCTCCCCGCTTAGAAAGGACAAGAAGTTTTTGGAGTCGGCTTTGCAGTACTTGTTTATGACGTTCTGACGAGCTTTGTCTTTTGCCGCACCTTCGGCCAGGTCCCAGTCGTAAAGCTCGTCTAAGAAATCTGCGGCGAGCTTGTATTGGGCGTTGTTGGCCAGGAACTGACGGAAAAACTTTTTGCCAATGGGCTGCCGTTCGCAGATGCTGGTGAAGTCCTTATCGATGGAGGTTCGCGCCGCGCCACAATTCTCCGGCTTGGGGAGAGACAAGCTGCGGCGGCGCTTTTTCATCTCCTTGTCATCGCCACCCTGGGCCTTGAGGTAGGCTGTGTTGGCCACCAGGTTATCCAGTCCCCCCATGTCACACATTTTGGCGGCTGTACGTGTTCGGCCACCCCCTTCACGCAAACGGGTTCTTCAGCGACTCCAAAGGGAATCACTCCTGCGAGCGGTGCAGTGTGTCCGAGGTTGCGGGACTCTCAAAAGTCAGGGGAAGAATGAGCTCCTTCCCCCAGCTTACCTGCAAACCTAAGACACACTGACACACCCAGTAATTACTCATTTAGAATTAAATACCAGGGAGGGATTTTGGCTTAAGTATCTTTGAGTGGTCTATTCGAGGATGCCGTGCACAGAAAGGGAATCGTAAGCGGGCTCTGTCCTAAGAAGATTTGCGGCCCTCTATATTTGTTCATGAGGTACAGCAATCACTAGCATGGATCCTTGATTGTGCACTAACTTCATCATTTGTGATTATCCTCTACATCAGTGGTCCTTGAAAAAGGGGTGATAGTAACTTTTGCTGTTATTGACACTGATTTTCACTTAGTATTTTTCGTATTCTAAATATTTTAACTTGTAATAAAAATAACTCCTAATAACGGGGTTTATGTCCACTGTTTTGCTACTACACACATTAGCATTGTGCATTGTGTTCTGCATTCTGCTCCAGTCTCCCGGCTTATTTTTGATTGGCGCTAAGTCTGATAGAGCCATCCCTTTCGTTTTCAACCTGCTGCCGGAGGCTTTCAGTCACTTTGGAACGGCCCGCCATCTTGCAAAGTCAGTGAAACTGGCGGTTCGAATGCCAGTCAAATAGGGGTTGACATATAATCGAGGAAATCAGCACCATATGCTAGATTAGCACCATTAATCAGGATGCACCTCAAAGAGTTCTCTAATTTTTGGCAAACTACAGGTTGTTTTGTTGGAATGCCTTTTCTATTCTGTGAAAAATTGTTGTCGTAACAGGGTACAGATGCAGAAAACTGTCCTTAAACTGAGCAGCGAAGATGGCATTTCATTCAGAATTATTCAACTGTTTGTAAACTGTTCTCAAATTTTGAATTCCAGTGTATAATAGATGTACATCATTTCATAATAATTGTAAAAAAATAAAGGTTTTCATTCATAAACCTCAGGTCGGGTTGGGCTGGATATTTTAGGCTCGATCTTACCTCTAATGCTATGGCAAATGGGAGATAATTTTCCACATTTAAAAATAGGATTTTTTTTAATCAATAAGCAAATCTTATTATCTGCTATAAGTCATTTCAGACATTTTTGATAATTATACATATTTTTTCCTTATTTTACGGGAAAATGAAGTTAAATTGTAGTCTAAACGAATTTTAAGAATTATCTTATTTGATTCCAAAAACCTTAGTAAAAAATGTAGTAAAATTACCAAAATAATACATACTATTTTTCCCTATTTTACAAAAAAAACAACATTTGAAAAAATAAAATAAAATTTGAAAAATTAAAGTTAAACAAAATACTCTGACAATAGGATTTCATTTAGGATTTCTTAGACCCAAAGTACTGTTTAGTGAGGTACTTGAATTGGAGAGAATTGTCTTTATTGTCATTGATATAAACATTGTAAAACATTGTATGCAACGAGATTAGACATGACACTCCAGGGTAAACATGCAAAAAAAAGACTTTAAAGAGAAAAGTCAAAAAAAGACTATCAGGATAATTAGCCAAACATATTTACAAAGTAGTGTTTAGAGGCTGGCCTGAATTATAATAATAAATACAATGAAAGAATATACATTTCATTTACAGTAGTGCAATGAAAAGTAACGCAATATCATTTAGCTGCAACATTTTTTTTTTAGCAGCAACCAAAAAAAGTCCCAGGGAAAAACAAATTCTATCAAGGGTTTGTCATTGAAAAAACAGCTAAGACTTGTTTTAATGGCATAAACTCAATTTTGATTCATGTTTCTGGTGGTGAAGCAAAGTGAAGAGAGCAACTCAGATCATGTTAGCTAATCCATTCAGAAAGAGTCTTAAACTGCCAGTGTACTGTACATGAACGACACAGACTTGCTTTCATAAGCTGCCCAAGGGGTAAAAATCCTAGATTTTCAGATGACTTGTAAATGAGCCATTCTTCTTTTTTGCATTTTGATTGAGGAGAAAAACTCCAATATTGCAAAATAACAATCAAAAGGTTGCCATTAGCATAAAATATGTCAAATGTCATGCTGTAAGTGGATGACAGAATTAGTAAGGGTTTAAGCCCCCTGAGTGGATGAAACAGGGTCAAGGCTTCCAACGTCCAACAGGTCAGAGGGTTAAGCTTCAACCGCCACAGTATCTGGTCCTTCTAGTTACGATAGCCAGAGGAACTCTGCTGAGCCACCAATTCTCATTGGAACTGCATCGTAAATGCATGGATTATAGCGAGGGTGTCAAACTTGTTTGAGCTCGGGGGCTACATAGTAGAAAATGAACTGTCATGGGGCCCAGACTTGTAGACTAGAGTTACAGAGAGAGAGAGAGAGAGAGAGAGAGAGAGAGAGAGAGAGAGAGAGAGAGAGAGAGAGAGAGAGAGACAGAGAAAGAGAGAGAGAGAGAGAGAGAGAGAGAGAATGAGAGAGAAAGCAAGAGAGAAAGCGAGAAAGGGAGGAAGAAAGGGGGAGAGCGAGAGGAAGAGGGAGGAAGTAAGAGACAGAAAAAGGAAAGAGTGAGAGAAGGGGGAGAAAGAGATAAAAGTAAAGAGTGAGAGAAGAGGGAGAGAAAGAGAGAAGAGCAAGAAAGAAAGAGAGAGAAAAGAGACAAAAAAAGAGAGAGCAAGAGAAACAACCAGAGAGAGAATGAGGAAAAAGAGAGGAAAGGAGCAGGAAAAGGAAGAGAGAGAAAGATATAGAGCCACAGTGTTTTTGTGAGTGGATCCTGGCTTTGGTCACATCCAGCGGACATATTTGAAATTGCAACTTATTTTTCTCTTGCGCTTCTCTCACTGTTGTCTCGTGGGCCGAATTAAAACACTGTTTGACACCGCTTGATTAGAGGTTCAAATTACGAGCCGAGAGGTTCAGGCAACAAGCGTTTGATGCCGTCTTCTCTGTTCTCCATGCAATGAGACGAGAGCCTTTCACCTTGTTGGGATTAGCGTGGTGCGGACTGACCAACAAGGAAAGGTTAAGATGGCAAAAGCATCTTGAACGTCTGGCGCCAATTGACGTCTCACTCCATCTTCTTACGACTCGAACTGCCCACGAAAGAAAGTTGTGAGTTTTAGGTGGGTGTTCGGTGCCCCACCATGGACACGCTCTGCCCACCCAAAGAAAAGTGGAAGTAGTACTGACGGCAGTCTGGCCAGCGCATATGCTATCCCAATGGTATAATTTCGTATGTCAACGGACTGTAGCGTAGATTCTTCCTCATCCTACAGCACATTTTATATCCATGGCAAAGGAAGCAGCCCCTCCCTACTTTTGCCTCTCATCCCTTTCTTCTCAGCATTTATATGCTTCCGTAAAATTATATTATACGCAAGTATAATATCAGTTTCTATTGCTATCCAGATGACAATTAACTATAGCTTCCAATGGAGGAATCTGCTGTAGAAATTTGGAGACCTGCCTCACTGAAAGAAACTTCTTGCGCCTCAACCCTGAAAAGACTGAAATGTTAATTATTGATCGATCTAAATTCCGTGACTCGTTCTAAAACACTGCTAAGAGCATTGACAAATATAATATTACCCGGAGTGACTCAGTCAAAAATCTAGGTGTCACATTTGGCCCCAATCTGTCCTTCTAAACACACGTTAAGAATATTGCTAGCACAGATTTTTTCCATTTTCAAAACATTGCTAGAATTTGCCCTACGCCGTCCCTGTGCAATGCGTTGATTATAATTCATGCGTTTGTCACCTCCCGTCTCGATTACTGTAAAGTACTACTCTCCGGTCTAGAATCAAGAGCCCGCACATGGTACAAAATGCTGGAGCGAGGCTTTTGACTAAGACAAGAAGGTTTGATCACATTACCCCGATTTTAGCTAACCTGCATTGGCTCACTTGTTAGCTTAATATGTGATTAAATGTTCTATGGGTATTACACCAAATCATGCATGGACACTCTCCCTCATATCTTTAAGATTTAATTTCCCACTATGTTCCTAGCTGGAGCCTTCATTTGTAAAATGCTGATATACTGGTGAGCCAAGACCCAAGAAGAAATTCGCAGGTTCAAGACCGTTCTCCATTTCGGTCCCAGTGTTCCGGAACGCTCTGCCCTCTGAGATTCGATCTGCAACCTCAGTGGAACTGTTTAAATCTAGGCTGAAAACACACTTCTATTCTATAGTTTATGAAGAACCTAGATTTCTTGTTGACAATATATGTGTATTGCAACATCCATTTGGCCTGGTCATCCTGGAAGGGGGATTACCTCACGTGCTGTCCCTTCTCTAGGTTTTTTCATTTTCCTCATGCTGAGATTTTGAGTTTTACCTTACCTCATGTAGGTTTTTGATCAGGAGATGGTGTAACAATAGTCTGTAGTGTGCAATAATCTGTGTTCTGTGCAGCCCTTTGAGACTCCTTGTGATTAAGGATTATACAAATAAACATGACTTGACTCTCGTATCGGATTATTGTCATTCATTTCCCTGATTTTGCATTGTGTGTCATTTGTTTTGGGTTACTTGTTAGCAAAAGTTAGCAGTTAACTGCCTTTGACATCAGGATAATGTCCCCTCTGTCGAAGTGACGGGAATTCTGTCTCTTTAAGAGAATCGACTCTTTCGGCTCGGCTCACAAAAAAAAACAGACGGATCTTTCTGCTCATGAACAGCTCTTCAGATTGTTTTTATTGCTTTAATCCATGTATTCCTAATTACTATGTCACATTATGTACAAAATTACTTTAAAAAAGACAACAATGAAAAAAGGAAATAAAAAAGAGCAAAATAAAAACGGAAAAAGCGAGAGAGAAAAAAGCAAGAAAAAAACAAGAAAAATGGGGAAGAAAAGCAAAAAAGAAGTAAAAAGCTGGGAAAATAGAAACAAAAGAAACCGAAAGAAAAAAGTCAAAAGAAAGGAAAAAAAGAAAAATAGAAAAAAAAGTGTTTACCGCTCCCTTTGATCAGGATATAACCAGTAATAATGTATTGATATGCAAAAAAAAAGCAATTATTCAACTAAATTATACTAGCACAAACTTTTAACTTTTTTAGAGTGTGCATGACCGCCCCGTTTCCGTAAAATAAAACTTCGAGTGAAAACGTTACACGTTTGGTTCCACTGTCTGTACGGGTTCTGACGACTATACTGTTTTTAAAAAAGCTCATCTTGAAACATGTTATCCCGGGAAAACACTCAAATAAATGAAAATATTTACAAATTTGGAAAAAAAAGATTAAATACGGAACAATTTAAACGTTTTAAATCATCAATACATTTAGAGTCAACAACAAAGGAATTCATGGAAAAATGTGTACCGACCCCAAAAAAGGGGTGGTTTTAAAAAATGAAGCCTGGTGTAAACTGTTGGTCATGTTCAAAGTGCAACCGAGAATTGTGGGTAAAAAGGGTTGTGCAGCAACATGTCATCACAGATCCCTGAATCTTCAGCATCGTCGGGGCACCATTTCCTGTGGTGTTTCTTGGGCATGTACAGCCTGGTGGTGCTCATCCCCTCTCCAGGCCATGAAACCAATGGTACTGGTTCATTTTGGGGTAGGTGTTTGTTCCCCCATGTGAGAAAAATAGTACTTGTAATGGTTACCAGTAGCAGGAGAAGCCTCCCGATATGACTCAGGTAAAGCACCTTCCATTATCCCCAGACATCCATTCCTGAGAGCAGGTCCCGACATAGCGTTTTATTTTTAATTCATTTTGAGCCGCTGAAGCGGGATATTGTGGCTAGCCTAAAACGAACTGAACTGTTCAAGCTGCAATCCATTATTCCCAGTTGATTATTGCTTAGAGCAGGGTCCTACAGAGCATTTTTTAAAATACTTCCCGGGCAGCTGAAGCGTGATATTGTGGCTCGCCTAAATGGAACAGAACTGTTCAGGCTACAATTTATTATTCCCGGTCGATTATTGCTCAGAGCAGGGCCGACGGAGCATTTTTAAAAAAATTCATTTTGGGCCGCTGAAGCGTGATATGGTGGCTAGCCTAAAACTAACAGAACCGTTTTGGCTACAATCCATTATTCCTAGTCGACTATTGCTAAGAGCAGGGGCTCCATTTTTTCCCAACTAAAATGAAGAACACCCATGCTACGGTGATCAATTATCCCAGGTCCAATATTGCGGCAAGCAAGGTCCAGCAGAGTTATTTTTCTTTCTCAGTTCAGGATGTTGAAGCATGAGACGGTGGCCCGCCTCGTATCATTTGCATTGTTTTGGTCGCAATCATCTATCCCCTGTTGCCTATCGCTGACCCCAGGGGCTAAGAGGGTGAATTTATGTCAGATGTGGGTCTAATTTTCTGTTCTTTCTTTTCTTGTAAACATGAGCATACCATGTGCGGCCACGATCAATTATCCTCAAATGACTATTGCTGCGAGCACGGACCGGCTCAGCGCTATTTATTGGGTTGAGGCGGCTAAAGCATGCACTGTATTGGCTGTGATCCATTCGCGGATTTTTATATGGTGCGGGGCTTTTCCGGTCTGTTATCCAACAGAGTAAAGAATGTAACAAATATGCAGCTCGTCAGTGGTTCAAGTGTATTTTTTATATTTCTATTCAGATGGCACAATAGATACAAGGTTTAGGCAAATGTTTGGAGTACACAAACAAAAAGGTGTTGAGCTGTAAATTAGTCAAGTGCTACTCAAACACAAGAGGAAGCAAAATACTAACTGATAAAAATCACCTTTCTCTCTATTGCAATCTTTTAGTGCCTTCTGCCCTCCATGGTTTGCTCCACCTTTGTGACCGGTTTGAGGTCGGAACGAGAAATCTCTGACCTTTTTTCACAAGTCAGTTCGCCCTTCTCTTCATCGGCCCTCAGTCGGCGGCGGCTGATGAGCTTCTGCAGTTGAATCTTGTTGGTGAAGAAGATGGTCCGCCAACCAACTTCTCGCGCCAGGGCAGGAACCTCTGGAGAAACCGTTTTGCAGTGCCGCCTGACAGCCTGCTCCCAAAAGTCCTCCGAGCCACATAACTAACGGTATTGAAAACAATTACAGTAAAATGGAGTCTGTGAATATGAAAATCCCCCAATCTTAGAATGCCCTTCAAACACTTTGTTTACAGCGATTTCAGAATTCCAATTTGGCTAGAAATTTAAAAGCGCTGCCTCTTTTGGACTGGAAAATATGGTGGATAATTTTGGAAATGTACTTACAAAAAAAACGATACTGCATACAGTAACTGTTTTGCCTTTTAGAAACCAGTACAGTGGTTTTCACGTCTCCTCTTGTGGTCAATACAGTGGTTCCAAAATACTGGGTCAGGCCCCCCTGGGCAGGCGTGAAGCTCCATTAGGGGGGTTACTGTGTGGAACTTTCTTTTTTAAGTTTCCCAGAGTAAAGGTCAACAAAAACATGGTGCCAGAAAACATCTAAAAATTATTCATTCGGAAAGAGGGAAATTATAACTTGAGGGGCTGTAGTAAATTCAAAATCCCAAAGTTGAGAACAACCAGGAAAAGTATGTGCGTGTCTGAGTGTGGAGTCAAACTTTGGACTAATTTACAAGATGAGATCAAACAATGTCCAACTATTCATGTGTTCAAATTTAAACACAAAAAAACATTACTGGCGAAATACAGGGATGAAGAAAATGGGATATGGAAATACTGCGTTTAAAACTATGGTTAACTTGTTAACTTGTTGTTATTGTTGTTATTATCATATCATCACTGTTATTATAAATATTATGTTTATTTTTATTGTTGTTATTATCCTTGGTGCCGCAGTGATATTTGGTAACTAGTGGCATTATGACGTTGAGGGATGGGTATTACGAAGATTAGAGAATAAATATGTGATTATTGTAATTATTATAATTATTGATATCTGACCTATGTAATAAGTATATCCATGAGATTTTGCTATATTAGACACAAGAGGAGAAGAGGATTTGTAAAATGTATTTAATAGGGAAGATAAAGGGGGTAGGGAAAATAAGCATCTGCTTCTGACTAACCCTTTTCGAACATGTTATGTGACATCATTTTGTTGTTGACTCATTGTTTTTGTCCTGTTTTTATTTTAATGTTAGAAATTAAGTTTTCATTCATTCATTCAAAGTACAATTCGACATCCACTACAATAGGGGGCAGCGGCATTCTCAGTGACAGAGTGATTTGTTTACATTTAGCCTCCACGCAGTGCATTAAGCACAGAGTATAAGCATTTAATATGAACCGTAGGACTGAAGCGTAGCAGGCCCTCAAGTGACCCCATGAAAAAAATATTTTTACACAGAGACGTAGACAAGTGAAAAGAGAAGCTGTCCCTTAAATACATTACAACTCAATCACGCTAATAAGACGCTTAAGCTAGTTTTCCTTCACTAAAACTGTGACGAAAGGCGTAGATTTAGCATGAACCGAGGAGACGTGTTACCATCAGTATTGAAAAATTGGCGTTTCCTCACCACCAAAATTATGCGGTCACTTTAAAAAAAATCTTTCTTGGGCGTGAGAGGATTTCTTCCTCAGAGGGGGGGGGGGCGTAATAGAAAATATTTGAGAAGCACTGGGGTATTATGTTAATTGTTTGTTTCTAAAAGGAAACGGCAGCTCAGACACCAACTTTCAAACGCTCATTTTAAATCATCTTTCTTAGTCGCTTCGGACATTAATTGTCCGTAAGTATAAAACGTATTGTGATTACTTAAATGAACATTTTCGTTTACGGAAGCGTTTTGCACAAAATAATGGACTTTTTTTAAAATTGTTGTTTGGGTGTCTTAGTTTAGAATCTATCCGTATTGGTAGCAATAACACAGGTATAGTAATAAAATAGTGATAACACTGTTATTACACTGTGTAATAACATTTTGAATGGACCCATTCAAAATGAGTGATATTTGCCGCCATTAAAAATGAAGGGGTTTGGATAGATATTTTTACGGCGACATTAAAAAGATTGGACCGATGCACTTATCAGAAATGCTTGGGTTTGCAGCACGCAATTCATATCAGGTAGGAGATATTAAATAGTTATGATTGCTGCTATTGAGTCTGTATTATTTAGACCGGTAAAGTAACTTGTTATTTTCTTAGCCTCAGCTAACTGTTAGCATGTAGCCTAATCAAGAGATGCTTCTCCTATATAAACACAAAATTTACATGAATATCTAAATATATCTAACAAAATCAATGATTGATTGTGTGCCCAGCAATTGTTGGCAATGCGTATCTGTTTTTATTTTCGGGCCATGCAGTTTCCAAGGCTACCATTAGCATTTTTGCTACATGCTAACATTTGGTTGAAGTTAAGTAAACCACACAACTTTTCCCCGACATAAGTAATATGGACTCGATAGCAACAATCTTAGAGGCTTAATTTCTCTTATTTGATACGAGGAGTACGTTGCAAACCCGAGCATTTTTTGATGAGTGCCTTGGTCCAATCTTCTTGCCTTAATGCATTTACCACAACTCTTTTTCTTTGATCAGGAGTGTCCAAAGGATCCTGTCTAACTTCAAATTACTATCGCTAGCATTTTTTTCTCCGATTCTGGCACAAAAACACACACCATCACGACAGATAGTGGCAAGGACAGCTTTCTTTTCTTCGGTCCTCTGACCAGGGCAAGTACTTCTTTGCCTTCAGACTAAGCCCCGCCCACCGGATATGTCACAATGAAACCCTCTATATATAAAAGATGTATCACAGAAACCTATTTGTGGGAATGTGTCTTATTATCCATTGTCCCTCATAGTGGGGAAAATACGGCACAGTACATTGAATATATTGAAACTTTAAAAAAGTCAAGCACTGGAAAGACTCACCTGCCTGAACTTGCGTGAAGTTCGTCCAAGTTGCCCGACATCCTCCAGTTCAAGATAGTTAACTATCTGCAGAAGCAAGGAGTCAGGGAGTCGCGCTAGGTAATCAAATTGGCCTTGGCATAGAGCTATGCTGTACTTGAAGGCACCATGGCCAAAGATGGTCCTTAGCTCACCTGCAGAGGAGAACACACTGGCTAAGACCTGTTCAAGTAGACATGGTAGAGAAAAAACTCTCAAGGATGGAAATAAAAGAAAAGAAAAGAAAAGAAAGAAAGACGATAAAATATAGAAAGACAGAGAGAGAGAGAGAGAGAAGGAAAAGGAAAGAAAGGAAGAGAAAAGAGAAAGGAAAAAGATAAATAAATTGAGTCAGAGAAAGAGAAAAAAGTGACAGAGAAAGAGAGTAAAAGACAGAAATGAAAGTGAGAAAATGAGACAAGGGAGAGACAACAAGAGGAAGAGTAGAGAGAACATAGAAGAAAAGAGAAAGAGAAAGAGAGGGAGAAACGGAATTGAGAATGAAAAAAATAGAGAGAAATGAAAGCAAGAAAATCAGATGAGAGGGAGAGAGAAAGAGAGAGAGGAGAGGAAAAGAGGGAAAGGAGAGCCACGAAATGAGATAAGAGAGAGGCAACCATAGGATGAGAGAATAGAGAGAACAAGAAAAGATAAGAGAAGGAAAGTGAAAGAGAGGGAGTGAGGGGGGGAGAGAAAGAGAGAGAGAGAAACAAAAGCAAATGAGAAAAGAAACAACCAGAGGAAAAGAGAATAGAGAGAAGAAAAGATATAGAAAGGGAAAGAGGGAGAGAGAGAGAGAGAGAGAGAGAGAGAGAGAGAGAGAGAGAGAGAAGGGGGTGGTGAGAAATAGAGGGAAAAAAGTAAGAGAAAAAAATATATAATATAAAAATATTGCTACAGTGGCTTTGAGATTGGGGCCTGGATTTGGCAAAATCCAGTGGACCTATTGAGAACTGCAGCTCATCTTTCTCTCAGCGGTTTCTCGCGGGCCAGATTGAAACCCTTGACGGGCCTGATCCAACCCGCGGTTTGCATATTTCACACCCCTGAAATAGAAGCTTAAAGGACAAATAGATTGCGCTTGCATCTGCTAGAAATGATGATTCAGTCAGTAGGATTTGGAAACGAGATCTTCAAGATTCTCTTTGCACAATGAAGGAAATGTCGACTGTAACAATATATTAGGTCCCTGTTTTAAGCACTGAATTTGAGATTTAGTTTTGAGACAATATTGTAGTTTTATTTTGTTTCATATTATTGTCGGATTTCTGCAGTCCGATTTTTTGTAGTATTTCCATTGTAGTATTTTTGTTCTTTTTCCCTACCAATAGTATTTTGTAGTATTGCTGTGGTTATATTTTCGTAAGGTTTCGGTAAAAGTATTTTTGTAGTCTTTCTGTGATATTTTTGTAGTCCTTTACATGGCATGATTTTTGTAGAATTTTTGTCGTAATATTTATGTCGTATTTGTTTTTCTTTACTGGAAGTATTTTTGTAGAATTTCTGTAAAAGTATTTTTAAGTATTTCCATAGTGGTATTTTTGTAGCATTTCTATGATATTTTTGTAGTCCTCAAATAGTATGAATTTTGTAGTATTTCTAATGTATTTTTTGTAATATAACAGTAGTTATATTTTTGAAGGATTTCTGTTGAAATATATATGGAGTATTTTTGTTCTTTTTCTGTACCAATAGTATTTTTTGAAGTATTAGTGTAGTTATATTTTTGTAGGATTTCGGTTGAAGTATATTTTTGAAGTATTTCCATCGTGGTATTTTTGTAGTATTTCTGTGATATTTTTGTGGTATTTCTTTAGTATTTTTTTGTCATATTACTGTGGTTGTGTTTTTGTAGTATTTCTGTTGTATTATTTATGTAGTATTTTTGTACTTTTCTCTTTTCTGTACCGGTAGTGTTTTTGTAGTTTTACTGTAGTTGTATTTTTGTAGGATTTCTCTAGAAGTATTTCTGTAGTATTTCCATAATGGTATTTTTGTAGTGTATCCGTGATATTTTTGTAGTCCTTACATAGTATGATTTTTGTAGTATTTCTTTAGTATTTTGGGTAATATTACTGCAGTTGTATATTTGTAGTATTTCTGTCGTAGTATTTCCGTAGTAATATTACTGCAGTAGTATTTTTGTATTACTGTAGTGGTATTTCTGTAGAATTCCTATTAAGGCATTTTTGAAGAGTCTCCATAGTAGTGTTCCTAAAGTATTTTGTAGTCTTTCTATTGCATTATCCTTGTAGTATTCCTTAAATATTTTTGTAATGTTACTGTTGTATTTCTGTTGGAATATTTCTGTATTAATATTTTTGTAGTAGTAGTTTTATAGTACTGTTGAACGCAAAATGATATGTCCTTGTTTTAAGCAAGTCATTATTTTTGACCGTTTTTGTTTGGCAGGCTGGATTAGAAGGCTGGCGGGCCGCATGTGGCCCGCGAGCCGTAGCTTGCCCAACCCTGGTGTAAGATGTAAACACACTGACACTACTCTCTAAATCACATAAACAGTAATATTCAAGTACATGCTTTATATCGCAAGTGACTTGACTCAAAAATGTCCATAAAATATTCTGTACTCTGTAGCTTGCTGTCATCCAGAAAGTCCTCATGTGTCATGGTTTGTTGACCTGGCTTTGATCGCCTGTACACAGCTCGGGGAGATATCATCCACCATCTCCAAATCACCTGTGAGCATTCAAATCATTAGAAAGGGAGTAAAAAATAGAAAAATGCTCCAAGCTATATTAAAGGGACAGTTTGTGAGATTAAGTGCCACCTAGTGGTACAAAAACCCTCATTCAGTTAAAAAAAGCATCGATTTGAGAATAGGCAAAGATACATGAACTATCATGCTAATGTTAATTTTCATAACAAATCATAGCCTGAGAATTCACACTTAGGTTGCCGTCATGTTTGTCCGGCATCCTGCCACCACGCTTTGCTACGTGGCACTGGCCTTTGCACGTGCCAGACAACACAGTGCCATCTAGTGGTCAAATGTTATACACAAGGGGCCTCAAAAAAAACAATTCAATTGAAGTAATCCAAAATATTTCTCTTTACTAAAAAGAGACTATCTATGCCAACAAGCAAAACGATCAAATTTTCAGTTTAAAAGGGACAGTGTGTAATATTGGACTGGATCCTAGATGGTAAGGCGCCCGCTTTGAGACTGGGAGGTCGGTGGTTCGCGCCCCGGCCGAGTCATTCCTAAGACTTAAAAAGTGGTCGGCGGCGCCCTCTGTTGGCTGCGGCTGCATCGGCTCGCGACAACGGGTCAGGTGCAATCGACATTTCGTTCTGTGTACATTGTTACACAGAATGACAATACAAGGAAATTATTATTATTATTATTATTATGTCACTGTAGTATGTAATGCAAACGAAGGCAAGTGCTACAAACACAGAGAATAATACAAAATGCAGAGGCTCAAAGGGACCGCATCATTTTATTTTGATTTACGATGTCGTCTTGAAAATATTCTGCTAGTGATGAAATTAATCGCACTTATATACATTCGATCTTTGTTCAAAAGGACACAAAAAGAGAGAGTATATAAAGAGAGAGCGAAAGAGTAAAAGCGAAAAAGAGGAAAAGAAAGAGAGAACAAAAGTGAGAGAAATGGAGAGAAAGATAGAAAGGGAGAAAACAAAAGCTAGAGAATAAGAAAGACAGAAAGATAGGAAGAAAGGGAGACACAAAGAGAGTGTATATAATATATATATATATATATATATATATATATATATATAGAGAGAGAGAGAGAGAGAAAGAGAGAGAGCGAGAGAGAGAGAGAGAGAGAGAGAGAGAGAGAGAGAGAAGAAAAAAGAAAAAGTTAAAAAATGAGAAAGAAAGACAAAGAAAAGGACAGAGAGATAGAAAGTGAGCTGAAGAGACAGAGCAAGACAGAGGGAGAGAGAAAGAGAGAGAGGGAGAACTAGGGAAAGAGAAAGCAAGAAATAAAAACTGTAACAAGGTGGAAAAAAAATAAAAAGAGGGAGAGAGAAAGAGTAAATAAGAGAGAAAAAAAGAAAGACACATAGGAGAGAAAAATAGAGAGAGGAAGAGAGAGATAAAAGGTAAAGAGTGAGAACAAGAGAAAAGGAGCGAGACAATGGGCGTGACACAAAGACAGAGAAAAAAGCATGAGAGAAATAAAGAAAAACAGAAACAAGATAGAGTGAAAGACAAATAGAGAGAAAGAAAGAGAAAACAGATGGAGAAAAGAAGAGAGAGATAGAAAGAGAGGGAAAAAGAAAGACAGAGAGAGAGAGACGAAGAGAGACCGAAAGGGATATAAAAGGATAAAAGAGAGAGAGTGAAAAAGAAAGAAAAATAATGATAAAAATACAGCTACAATGTCTTTGTGACACCCAGTGGACATAGTTAAAACTACCGCTCGTTTTCCTCTAGCGCTGCTCCGAGTGTTGCCCTTGAAGGGCCCCACCAGGCCCACAGGCCGCATGTTTGAAAATAACTTCTCTAAGCAATGCACAATGTCCCTTTAGAGCAAAATGGCATTGCTAAAAACTCAGTCACCTTTCCATGTAATTCGACACGCTGAAAAAAATGGTGACGATTCTTTCGGACAGTATGGTATTCTTGTGACATTTTTTGGTATGGTATTTTATAAGTGCAGTTCCTTGAATTTATAAAAGGTTGAAAACATAAACATTAAAGACCGAGACATTTTGTATACGATTTTGTTTTCATATTCAGTCTCAAGCAGAGAATTACAACGCCAGGAATGACTTATCCGCCGTTTGGACGTATCTATCAAAATGAATAAGCGTCATCTTTTTTTCGTTTATAATAAGCAAAACAACAGTTAAACGGACAGCGCTAAGTATACCGGCTAACTGTCATTTGTATTTCGAGCTTAAAAAGGGGCAAAAGTAAGAAAGGACGCCACACAATGAATAACAATTGAAACTTAAATGAGTCTACTCACCTCTGACTTGGTAACGACGAAGCTATAATAGTTTTTATTAGTGGAAGGGCCCCGTCCGGAGATTTCAAAAAGCGGGTCCGTCAACAAGGAAGCCATGACCGCTGTGTTCGCGTTGCCATAGAAACCGTGCCCCAGTACTTCTAGTTTGTGTAGTACATGGTGCAAAACGCACGCACTAATATGCCATGTGATTTTATTTACTTTAACCAATCAGTATATTTTTCAGTTAACTTATCACTATCAAAATTGAATGTACATCCAAGTTCTCATCTCAAATGTCAGAAAGCCTATCCGCTAATAAATCTTATTCTAATATTACACCGTCATCTTCAACAAAGTCAAGTCATTTTTATTTTTTATTTGTATAGCCCTTAATCACAAAGAGTCTCAAAGGGCTTCACAGGTTATTACGCAGACTATTTTTTCAGACTAGTATTACACCATCCCCTGATCTGGAACCAACATGAGGGCAAAGAAAAACTCAAAAAACCTCAACATGAGGAAAATGGCGAAACCTTGAGAAGGGACATGTGGTATCCCCCTTCCAGGATTACCAGACAGCAAAGGATGTTGCAATCACAAATAATACACAGATATTATTTAGGAAAAGTATAGGTTATTCATATGCTATAGAGTAGAAGTGAGTTTTAAGCTTAGATTTAAAGATTTCCACTGAGGTTGCAGATCGGATCTCAGGGGGAAGAGCATTCCACAGCACCGGTGCCCGGATGGAGAACGCTCTCAAACCAGCGGAACATTTCTTGGCTCTTGGGATCACCAGAAGACCGGCACTCTCAGAACGAAGGCTTCGGACCGGAAAAATAGGGGGAAATCAGATCTGAAAGATATGAGGGAGCAAGTCCATGTATGATTTTGTATAATACTAAGAGAACCTAGAAATCACATCTTAGGCTAACAGGGAGCCAATGCAGGTTAGCCAAAATCGGGGTGATGTGATCTGACTTTTTTGTCCTAGTTAGAAGCCTCGCTGCGGCGGCATTTTCTACCAGCTGAAGGAACTGTGAATTCTGAGGATTTCTTCTGGTCTGGATAATGAAGGATTTTATATTTAATACAATCAAATACAAATACAATATCGAGTGCAATGAAGATTTTCACTGAATGAGCTTCAGCTCATGCCGTTCTGAATGCGAATGTTTTGTTTCGTTCTTTTGATAACCAGACTCTGACACAGAAGGCCAGACGCACAAGGGCAGACATCGAGGAGACGGGGTGGAGCGCACGTGGGGGGTTTCTGGCCAGCCCATGGGAGGAGCCGGGGTGCCGGCTTGCGGAAAAAGGCGCGGACCGGTAGAACATCAGAAGATCGAGAGGGACAATCGAGAGAGAGGCTCGACGAAGATTCGAGCAACGCTAATTTGGCTAATTCGATGGAGTTCACTTAGTTAATTAGTTTAAGAAATTAAATCTGCTCCCGTGTGGAAATGACGGTCTCTTGTCCATATTTTCCCAAAAAGAAACGAGCACGCATTGTTAAGTTGTGTTTGGTTAATGGAGTCAGATAACTAATTCGAACAATTTGGTAAGCGATACATTTTTTAATATTTCCTAACAATAATAGGACTGTATTTCCATGTCCCCAAATTCCAGTTAATTTATAAACTATTTATAAATATTAATACAACATAAGTAATGATGTGCAAGAACTATTTCAGAGCTTTGAACTTGTTCAAAGCTAGATTTCAAGGTTTAAATGCAGTGGCGGGCTGTGCATTTAGTGCTTCGTCTGAATCAATCCAACCCTCAATAACTATTTTATGGCTACAATACATTTACCGCAGCTACAGCTGCGACACATAAAAAGCATCAATACTTACCTCAAAAAATTGCAGTATTGTTCAGGAATATAGGTATATTTTACTCACCAAAAATCCTTTTTATTTGTGCAAAATCCATCCTCCTTCCCCTTTCCCTAAATTTACTCTTTCCATACCTGTCAACCTCCAGGGCTCCATGCCCTTACAAACTGTCGTGTTTTCCCTTACAAAATACAAAAAATCTTACACCATATTTTTTTTCAAATGTGTTTATTTATGTAGTTTAACATGTTATATTGTACACGTGTTTCGTTATATCATATATATTGTTAATTAAAATTTTGTTGTGAGATACTGAGTTGCTCGACATTAATGAGGTCTATTATAAAAAAAGTTTAAAAATTAAGTAGCTTGGACTGTCATGGTCGCCTTGGCGACCGGTCTGCCCCGCCCCCTGGGCACCAGCTGAAGCAGTTCAACTAATCGCGTGTCTGCTATTTAAGGCTGGATTGTGGGCTTTGCGGGTGCTGGCTCATTATATACACATTGTCCGTTCTGTTATGCCTTGTCCCGTTTTGTTGAGTTGGAAGAAGCCTGTGTTCGCACGTTTTGTTAAAACCTGTTTGTTCTGTCTTGTCCCTGAGTTATGGACAACTTTTATTTTGGTAAATAAAGGTTTTGGATCGTCACGCAATTGAGTTCTCCCTTCCTGCCTCCGTTCTGGTCCGGTCACCCCTTCCATTCCGTGACATGGACGTTCACTCTAGAAGGAAAAAATACATGAATATAATTAAGTAGAATTTTTTTATTCAAATCATTAATTCATTTTCTGCATTAAACCATTGTTGGTAATATACTGATTAAAGGGATATCCACAAACCTGTCTTTATTCATTTTCTCCTCTTATACTTCCTTTTTTTCTTAACTTCTTTATACAACATAATCATTTGTAATATAATGCAACAAAGCAAGTGAGCTGTTTGAGAGCCGGCTCGATTTAATGAGTTGAGCCGAAAAAGCCGGTTCTCTAAAAAGAGACGGACTTCCTTTCACTACACAACTACCACGGATTGTTGCATAATGGGAAATCCCCAGGCGGTAGACGCATACGCACAGTAGTATCAAAACGCTCGCTCAGTTTGCAACGAAAAAAAACGATACCGAGATAGAGGCTACCGCGGCGAACTCGTTTGACTTGATTGATTTGCCGTTTCATGATAGTCGGTGTATACCAGATGGTACCCATAATTGACAAATTTGCGTTTTTCCGTACAGATATCCTTGTACATCGTACTCCTCTTAAAATGCATAATAAACGTACTTTGTACGGCAAAAAGGTACAGGTTGACAGGTATGTCTTTCATACAGATCATCCTTGCGTTTCACTTCAATAATTTATCTATTATCGCTATTGGAACTAATGCTGAAAGTCAAAGTTGTCCTGTTCTGTTTCTGGTTTAAGATTTTTTAATTTAGGGCTGAAAGTCTCCTTTTTATAGAAGCAGTGGACAACAGGCTATTATTCTTCATATTTTCGTTGTGATACTTATGTTACCGCGCCCAGGCTAATCCGTTTGCAACCGTTGGCGTTTCCTTAGGCTCGCTGAAAGGCCATGGCGTCACCAACTCAGGATCTGATTGGCTAAACCAATATCTTTATTGTCACTTGATGGCCTGCAGAACTAATTATGAAAGACTCCATGTAGATTTCTGATCCTGGCAACAAGTAATGGCTGAAATGTGATTGGGTAAATGCTTAAACATGAAAGCACACAAATGGAAGCAATGAAATCGGACGAAAAGCGATGAAAGGAAGCAGACAGACTATTTGGAATTATTTAGTCAGTATTCATGGACAAAATATAATTAACATTACATGATTCAGATATGTTTTAGGCCAGCAGAGAAAGCTTCGCAGGGCCCGATGGCCCACCACTGTTGAAATGAGTGATCAGTACATTTGGCCTGAAGACCCCAGTTTAACAACCGGGTAAATTAAACTCATGCTTAAATGACTACAGTACAAAGGTGCAGTATTTAAAAATCTTTTAATTTATTTATACATATATTTATATATGTACACATCTACTTACCTATTCTTGTAAAGACAAGAAACACATGAAATTTTGTACTGTTGGTTACAAGCGGCACAATTGAGACCATAATACATGTTGAGAGTCCAGATAAAACAATCGTAAAAGAAGGCCTAAGATGAGCCCAAATTTAGACTTTAAAGCAGCAGGAAAATCACTGAGAAAACTTGCATTAATTTGAGTCACGTGTTGTCAAAATACCAAACGTTACCATCTGAGGGCAAGCAGTAATTTGGATTATTTTGCAGACTTAATCCAAATGTTCTTTAGTTGCCTTACTGCTTTTGTGCTCTTGTCTAATATTTGCCATCAAATCAGGGGTCTCCAACATGGTGCCCTCTTAGGACAGCTGAGGTGCCGGCGGACCTTTTCTCAATAGCTCACTAGTGCTGGGTATGTTATTTTCTAGTACAATTATATTTAGTGGTTGAGTTTATTTAACCCTTCTTCCGATAATTATCCTGGTGATAACATAGTAACCACATTGTAATAAGTTATCCTAAAATCCATAAAATCCAAACTGGGTGCCCTTTGCACTGATTAGTAACTGAAAGTAGTTCTCAGCTCAAAAACGGTTGAAGACCCCTGCTTTAAGTTTGAATTACTCAAAATTGCCCTAAATTCCAAACTATTTTATTGGATACAACATGTTCTGTAACCACAAAAACAACACAACAAACAATTGCATGAGTTTCACATAGTTCCTGGAAGCTCCTATTAGTTATATGTGAGTGTAATTCTGGCTGTGAAGGCTTTTCAGCAACAGTACATGGACATTTTTAGGCCATTTAAGTGCCAATTTTGCAGCATGTCTCCTACATTTTAAAAAAAGTTTGAAATGAAATACCTGCTCTTCCATTGTTGGTTTAATCCCAAACAATGGATTTAGAGCTAGACCCTGTTGGTAAATGAAAACCCCTACTTGTAACGGTGCGCAGTGGTTTTCACAAAAATGTGGCTACCCACCATTTTTTAGCGCGGTCCTTAATACGTCATACGTAATATGATGTGATGCACACAGCATACAGTTATAAACAAGCATACAGTTATAAACAAACAATAGTTTTTAAAAAACAATGTATTGTATATATTCCAAATAATTTTTCCTCTAACAGTCCCTTAATTTTCAATAAAGTCATTTTTTTTCCTTTATAGTGTAAACTTGGTATGGAAAGAAATGTAGTGCCACTATAGAGTGACTAACGGTGTGTTGACTAATGTGCTGCATGCTGCCCTCTTCTGATGAGGACTCGAAATTGTGCTACAGGAATGGGTTGGTTGAGGTACCACCTGAAGGGAACGGCGCGCTGGGGGCTCCAGCCTGGAATGACAAGTAACAGGAATGATCAAATGTGGCAGTACTAATTAAAAAATAACAATATTTGAGAGGTGCGCATAAAACAAATGCATTAAGTGCCGGTCATACTGACAAATGTATACTGTAAATTCTGTACTGAGAGCGGCTGGCGCCTAGCAGATGGCTTGAAACTGGTGCGAACCAGAGAATAAATTCCTCTCATGTAACATCTTTTAATGTATGTACTTAAAAAAACAGCGAGCAAACAAATACGCATACAAAATCCAACATCCAATTAAATTAAAGCCCAATCTCACACCTATTCTGGCATACACACGCAGGAAACGAGTTGTGACGGACCCAGACACCCGGACACGGCGGGGACCAGGCTGTAGGACCAAAACCCCGCCGGCAAGGACCTGGCTGCACCGGAGTGTCGGAACACCGCTCGCCCTGACCCCTGAACCTCGCACGCATTCCCGGAGGCAGGTGACTGTGAACCAAAACCGTCCTGGGTGGCTGCTGCGACGGGTTCAAGACGTCTGCGGGGCGACCCCGTGACAGACAGCCGCACCACCGCCGAAAAGGTTGTGCAACCCCTCCCACTCATTCCCTGGTACAACCTGAACCCATACTTTTACTCAACAACAACAACGGGTAAAAACTACACTATTCCACCCCAAAGTTACTCTACCGACAACAGCGGGTTAGGGACTGACTGTACGTGAAGCTCCAATGTACTGCTGCATTTTCGAAAACGCGTAAATCCGGATTTTCAAATGAAGCATTGCATTTATCGAACAGAAATCTAAAAAGTCGGAGGAGAGGAAAATTTATTCTGTGACACAATGTCCCATACTTCTGACAGTTTAATTATTATACAGTTATAATCTCTATTACGCAGATCAGAAAGGTAAAAATTAGGACATTTGAGAGTTAAATTTAGGACATTTCCATTGAGCCTTAATTTGTGGTTATCAAATTTAAGACTTTCTTAATTTTTTAAGACCCTTTAAGCCTGCGGCCTGTAATCAGGTACTGCTAAGTACAAAGAAAAAAAACTTCGATTCTTTGTAATATTTGCGCTTGTGGCTTTTAATCAGGTGCGCTCTGTAGTCCAGAATTTACTTAAAATTTACTTGAAGAGACAGTGTGTATTGTTTGGCAATTATAAGTGCCTGTAATTCTCAACTTGGAATTCCTTTAGAAATGCATAGAAATATGATAGTTCAAGTCTTTTTTCTTATCGTTCATATCAGGGGTCTCCTACGTGATGCCTACGGGGTATAGGTACCCCGTGAAGAAAACCCGAGTAGCCCACGGGCAGGTTCTGAAAATAGCTGACCAGTGATGGTTCATTGCGATTTTCTAGTAAATTTGATTTTTGACTTATATGTTTTGGTGGTTGATTTAACTTCTAAAAATAATAATCTGGTAATAACCTAGTAACAACATAGTAATAACATACAGTATTAACATAACCTTAAGGCACACATAAAAGCTGCTCCAAATTGTGGAGAGCGCCCTATCGTGCAGTGCGCCCTGTGTCTCATGTAAATCGACACCAGAGACCAGCTTGATGATCTTAGGGTTAGGTGCCTGACCCCGAGACTGGGAGGTCACAGTTTCGAGACTTGGCCGAGTCAAAACTTAAAACATTTTTTGGGTGAAATCCGATGTTTTGGTGAGAAGGTTAACATTTCCAACTAAAGGTGACATGTATGCGATCTCTTGTGACTTATGCCTTTTCCTGTGTTCGCCACAAGCAGAAGAGGACACGTGATGTCACACGCAATGCGTCCACTGTTTGCGAAGTACCACTCAAAGATACTATAGTTATTGTTAACGTCTCTGCGCATTTTTTTCACACGGATCTGGACTACGGTGTGGCAGAAACTTACAGCGGATTATACTGAAAAAAAAAAAAAAAAAAGATTGACGATGCTGTTTGAGCTTTTGGAAGGTGACACCGAACGTGACTGACAGCAAACTTTTTAATGAAGATTTAGATAAGCTGTTCACAGAAACAGAGGATGAAGATTTTGACTGTTATGTTATGGATTACCGGTTAAAATAACGTAGATGCCAAACCGTTTTGCATCCGTTCTTTTCCAAAAAACTTTGTTTTATCAGTGTGTTTTACCTTGTAATCAACTCAGTTTAGCTTCCATTGTATTTTTAAATACGCACACTTGTATGTTTGTCTGTGTTGTTGTAACGCAGTCGCAAGCAGAAGGCTCTTGTGCCCTGTCGTAAGGTGTATGTGTTAAATACAAAATTATAACCGGCTTTGGAGACTGCACCTTTTACCACTGTACGCCCTATGGTCGTGAAAATCGGGTAAGTTGCCTTTTAAAAATGGTAGCCATTTGCTCCAATCAGTAGCAAAAAGTAGGGCCTAGATTCACAAAAAGGTTGGTGACCCCTGATTTATTATCAATGTTGTTTTTATATTTTAAATTTAAAAATGTAACCACTAGGAGGTGCTGAATAGTACACACTGTCCCTTTAAAGGAAAGACAATAAAAAGATTGTTAATTTGCCGATCACACATGAAAACACTCGACTTGCCCATAGTGGCGTGTTTTTCTTTTCTTGTTCTTCGTTTACATAAAAAAATACCTGATTTAAAAAAAACATTTGTATATTCTGTATGTGGAAAAAAAATTAAGATAATCAAAATTCCTTTATCTGATTTTCTCATTCTCACCATGAAGGGGTTATTGGACATGCCAGGAGCAGCCACGGGCTGAGCGAATGGCATCATAGAGTGCTTGTTTGGGCCATAGACTGGAAATGCTGGCCCTTGCGAAGGAAGACAAAGAGGCACCTTCAACTTTGTAGAATTCTTTAAAGAAAATGCTTTACACCACGTTTGAGTAAAAAGAGAAGCAAGTCAAGTAGCATTTACCACTGACAGATATAGAAATCTTCACGTTGTCCCACAATTAGGGTGCATAAAAAATATCCTGAAATAAACTGAAATATTGCAAGTATTTTATTGTTCTTGTATTGCTGATTATGGTGAAAAGTCAAACATCATCATCCAAAGTAAAAAAAAAAAATCAAAATATCATGAAAAAGTATACTAGGAGGCTCTAGGCCATAACCAGCAATATTAAAATGATAAATAGGCTTGAAATATTTTACTTGATTTATATTGAATCCGAAATAAATGACATTTTGTTTTTTTAATTGTATTACAGAATATAACTTTATATCAACATTTTAAATTTCTGAGACAGTCCTGTATAACTATGTTACAAATCGCAAAAGTTGAATGACTGTTCATACGTCTGACTTAAGGCCTTGGAAAAATATTATGAATTTCATAATTTTTCGTGTAATTTGGTCGAAAATCATCACTTCAAAAGAAAACAAAAACATTTTCAACCATTAAGAGGCCCATCTAATGTATTGTATTCTACTGTCTTGTATTGTACACACTGATACAAAAATTGAACAAACACTTTCAAGTACAAGAATACTGCATATTTATGAGATATAAACCCATAAGTTATGATGAGATTTGAAGCAAATGAAAGGATGATGGAAATATTCAACTTCATTTTATATTTTTACTTTCAACATGAAAGTTTCAATCAATTTTCTCATACATGTCCTTGTTAACAGTTAATACATTCAGTACCATTGACAGCCTTGAACATTGAACCTCCATTTTCAATTTAAGTAAGCGGCCATTCAATGAAAGGTTAACATTACTGAATTTATTTCACCTGGTAAGATGCCCCAGGACCCATAAAGTTTAGAACCCTTGATATGAGTAAAATCAATTGGTGAACTGAAAAACAACCTGCAAACTCAAACAGATGCGCATTAACTGACACTTAGAAGTTGGGAACAGAATGCAAGCAGAAGCAGCAATTTTCCATCATGCTCTAAAAATCACGATAACCAACAAATGCAAGCATAGGATATTACCAACAGGTGCCGCGTCACTAAAAAAGGGTTACAAAGGAAAGAGGGATGCATGAGGCCACTAACCATTGGACTGAGGGTGGTAGGCCCCGGGTTGAGAGTAAGGGATGGGGGCCTGGGCAGGGAATTGCTGCTGGAAGTTTCCACTGAAACTGGTCGGGAGGCAGTATGAAGACGAGTTCCCAAAGCCAGCGGGCATGCTCATAGAGCCAGTGCCAAATGAGGCGGCTAAAACACACATACGCAACCAAAACAGCACAGGGAGGAAACAATTCTAAGAACACAAGCCACCTCAACCTACTTTATGTAATTCAGGGTTGGGCAAACCTTGGTGCTCAAGGGCCCAGTTAAACTTTGTAAATGGATTGAGGGACCTTGTGGAAATTTGGGTTGAAAAGGTTAAGTTGTACTTGTAAAATACTGTACATTAAACTCAATAAGTATGAAAACTCAATAAGTATGAATTCCATTAGACTAATTATTAAATGAAAATATAAACACTTTTTGAAATTTTACGGTATACAACAAATGCATTTAATGACTTTCAAATAATCTAAAACAAAGTGAATCAAATACATTTGACCTAAAACAAAACAAAAATCCCTTTATCATTTTAAAATATATTTCAAATACTTAATAATTTACTGAATTTTACGGACTGTAAGGGCCACCTAAAGACCCCAAAATGGCCAGAAATTGAAATGTGTGACTTAGTATCCAGTGAGCCTTGTCTGCATATACCAGTATAATAACATATTTGTACAATTATTGATTAGTCGACCAGTATTGCTGATTGCGATTGCATATCAATGGTGGCAACGGGGATCGAACTCTATAGTGATGGTGAAAGAGACGAACCCTTATCACCGAGCCACTGGACGTAGATAGCACATGAAATGGCATTAGGTGTTATTATCACTTATTATTACTTATTTATGGTACCAGATATGAATGTTAGAAAGTGGAGAAAATAAGAAATGATTAAAAAAAATCAGTATAAAATTTAGTTTCACTTTTTCTAGGCTCAAACTAAGCATTGTGTGTGACAATTGTATTTGAATACATGAGGCCATCATTAAAATCGTTTATTGACAACATAAACTATGAATAAAATACCAACATAAAAATTACTATGTATTCATTAAAGTCCGATTAATCATTTTTTTTGCGTTAATTTATTTTTTCAGGATGACTTTGTTTCCTCAATTCTCTATCGTGGTACCAAAAGCATAAAATTTGATGAGATAAAACCTAATTCCCTTTTGTGTGCTGTCCGTATCCCTGGTAGAATAGTGGATAGGCCTCGGTGCTCTTCCCTCCGCGATCCAGGTTTGATTCCTGTTGCATCTAATGTTATGCAATTGTGACAAGCAGTACATTTCAACTGATCAATCAATGCTCAAATACAGTACTTATTTATTTTTTGTTTGGTATCAGGCCGGACAAAAAGAAAAAAAGAGGCCTTCTTTTTTGATGATACCATATATTTACCTCTAAAAAAACTCAGTTTGTGTGAGTGAAGATTTACAGTAGAATATTACTCTATTTAAGAAATAGATTGAAAATACCGCGACCATGTTCGCTCAACAACAGATGCAACAGGAATCAAACCCAGATCGCGATGGTCAGAAAGCAGAATCCCAACTCTAAGAAGTAGAAATGTAGCGAACATAGAAAAAGGCATTACATTTTATCTCATCATTACACTATTTTTACTCACTGTGCCACGTTGTGATTGAGCATTAGGGGGAAAGAGTTCAGCCAAAACAACATTGTGGTACTGTGATAAAAAATAGTTTAATGATGAGAAAAAAATCAAACGCCTTTCCCCGTGTCACCTGGATACCTATGGGTCTAGTGATAACACAGGTTAAGGCTTATTTTTGTTATCAATATTATTTTCAATATTGTTCACGTTATAAGTACTGATGTTATTATTGGGCTGGGCCACAAGACATTAAAGCACAGAAAATGTTGCGACCACTGATGTAACTCATTATTTAAGAAGAAATATGAGGAAATAATATAAAATTACCGCATTTTCCGCACTATACGGCGCACCGGGTTATAGGGCGCACCCCCAAAAAATAGTTTTTGGTCCTATATCTTCCATAGATAAGGCGCACCGGATTATAAGGCGCTACAATGGGAACGTCGACAAAACAGTCAGATGATTCAGTCAAACTGATTACTCTCTTAACATTCCCAAAGCTTGCAAAGAAGCAAATACGTGTCGTAGACTCGTGCGGATGCGGTGTCCGTACGATATCACTCAAATGCATCATTTCAAATATCATTCGGAAGGTTCAAGTCTTGGGATTCAAGAAATGCCAAACATTCCTTAGTTTCTATTTTCTTTTTCGCTCGCAACTTTACTGTGCATATGACAATAAACACTTGGAATTGAGTTTAATTCACTCAACTCATCACAGCAACATCAAGATCGTTCTAAAACAAGATACCAGGAAAATATAAAGCCGCATAGCTCACCTAAGTTCTCGCGTTCAATAATGATACGCAACCATGGTCTTCTTACAACCGTGAGTGACGTAAATCCAGGATAGTAAAATGTTTACAAATACAGACTAATGAAACATGTTTCTTTATGGCGTAGTTTAGCAAGCTTGCTATTCAGTCATCTTTTTCGGCCAATTGCAGGGTTTGTTTTGGCCCTCTAGCCTATCCGAGGCTCCGAATAACTTTAGCTAATAGCGATCGATTCAAATGATGATTGACACATTGGTTAGCCAATGAAACGCCGGTATATAAATCCCAGCATACACCGCGGACTACTCCACGTTCGGGGGAAAATCGAGTCGGCGGCTGTTGCATAAGTTGCGAGACCTTGCGATTTAATATTGAGCCATATATAAGCCGCACTGTATTATAAGGCGCATGGTCAGCTTTTGAAAAAAAAAAAGACTTTTAGGTGCGCCTTATAGTGCGGAAAATACGGTACTAAACCAACTTGACCATTATAAAAAACAAATATAATTAGTGGACTCCTATTAATGTATGCTTAGTAGGCAAAATTAAATAAAATAGCTGGCTGTATGGACTGAGTACAACATGGGAAAAATGTGTCCAAGTGTGGCGAGAACTGCACACACCTGCAGCTGGAGCCCTGCTGTTGGCCTGGAAAGGGTTGGTGGCCATCTCTGAGGCAACAGCCGCAGCAACGAAGGGATTTGTGGAAGGGACGCCTACATGGAAGGGTTGATTAGAAAAGCTATACTTGGACATACCTATTACTAAAAAATCAATTGAAAAAAGGAACACTGTGGTAAAAGTCACCTCCAAAGCCAGGCTGTATGCTAGGTAGAACCGGTGCATTCTGTGCTGGAGATGAGCCGAGCACCGGACCAAATAAATTCCTATGATGACAAGCCCGTGTGAGATTTGTAGAGATTTGTTTACAATAGTTTATGATCAAGATTAGTATTTTGAAGCAGAGTAAATAAAGTGTAAATAGTGACTTGTCAGAGGCTTACCCTTGAACATTGCTGCCTGCCGAAGAGCTTAGCTTGTTGTCCAATTCAGCGAGAGCAGCATAGCGATCTTCTTTGCAGCTCCCAGTTTGGGACTGGATGGGTAGTGCACTTGATCTGGACGGAATTGGCACACCTCCTCCTGTTTGAACAGTTTTGGGAGCTTTTAAGGGACAGTGTTTAATATTCAGTGCTTCCTAATGGTAGAAAAAAAAAAACGTTCATCCAGTGAAAAAAAAAAAACATTGATTTGAATACTAGGCAAAAAAAATACATGAACTATCATACCAATGTAAGTTTTATTTAAAAAAAATACAGATTGAGAAATTTGTATTTCTTTTACACTGGAATCCCTACTTAAGTCGGCGCCAGGTTTGTCAGGCATCCTGACGAGCATCACTGGACCTCACTCGTACCAGACAGCAAAGTGCCATCTTAGTGGTCAAATATTACACATTGGGGCTTTATTTAAACTGTTATACACATTTATGTGACATGTTAAATTTGCTCTCATAATTGCTGCATGCCAAACTTTTATCAAGCCACTTTTAAATAAATAGCACACTGATAATGATGACTTATCTTACAAAGCAACAGCCAATCAATGAGAAAATTATTCCAATGCTTATCTTGATCCCGCTTCATGACTATCCAGGCACTTTTCACATCGATCAAATCATGTAATCTAGCTATTATAACAAGGTATTATATGTAGCAGTGTGAAAAGTGTCTTTCTTGTTTAATATATGCATCCGATTCATCATTTAGATACCCTTTGACCTAGAAATTCCCCAAATACTTAGAATTCCAGTTTTTTAGAAATTAATTCGCAGAATGTATCGTCTTTCAAAATAGAAATAAAACTCGCATATTTGTGTTTGATTAAAACAAAACATCAAGGTAATGTTGGTCTTAAGATGTATTCGGTAAAAGTAAAGGTGGACTCACTCGGACAATTTCTTCCATACCTGACTTTCCCCTCCTCCTCTATTAACCTCAGGCCGACACTAACATTAGTCCAACGTGCCCGGGCCCAGTTGCCTCCCAAATATAGATCATCACTTTGATTCACACAAGAATAGGAAGACGTCATTATAGGGGCAGTTGTTTTGTCAAGCAGCACTATGGAAAGCGAGCACAACATGGTAGCAAAAACATATACAATATTAAACAATATACATCGCACATTTGTAGTTTCGAACATGAAATCATGGTTACGTTTTGCCCGGCATCTCCTCCTGTGGCTGTGTGGATGTGCCAGGAATCGTATCGCGTACCGTGCAAAACTGGGGTTCCCTGCTCATCGACTGACTACCTCTAAAATATCGACTTCAGCAGCAAACATGCTTGGGCACAGCACGATGCCTCAAGTACAGGGGGCTCCAACATGGTGCAGGCGGGCACCAGGTTGCCCGAGTATCCCTCAGACAGGTTCTGAAAATAACTCACAAGTGATGGGCAATTGTGATTTCCCAGGAAAGTTTATGTCTATCTGAGATGATGTTTTAACTCAGCTTTCAATTATTACAACTTGGTAATACCATATTAGCAACGTTGTAACAAAATAAAAAGTTGTCATTTTAGAAAGACATATACAACTGTTAGACCTTCATGCCAATCAGTGACAAAGAGTAGCCCTCAGCTTCAAAAAGGTTGGTGACTGCTGGTATAGTACGAATGGGCTCTTAGATAAATGCCATGTTTTGTCAAAATTATTTAGCATTGGTCAGTCTAATGTGGACTTTCAAAGCCAATTTTTAAATTTATCAAGTACCATTAAAATATTTAAAATTGAATTCTTTACAGAGAGTAGTGTCAGTGTCATTTTTGAGCTGACTTGTTGTGAAACAGAACATCAATGTCAAGTATTTACAAGCACTTAACCCAAAATTCAAGCACTTATCAAACCTTGACTACACAAGGATTTTGAGCACCTGTACGAACCCTGCAACGTAAAGTAGCTCTCTGCTTTAAAAAGGTTGGTGAGCCCTGCTTTAGTAAGGATGGGCTATTAGATAAATGCCATGGTTTTTTCAAAATTATTTAGCATTGGTCAGTCTAATGTGTGAGTGTGTTATTTTTATTGTTTTTTATGGAAGGTTATAAAATACACTAGACTAGGGCTTACAAACTTTCTTGAAGCCCAAAAATCTTGTTACTGATTGAAGCAGCGCTACCATTTTATATGCATTTCTAAAATAACAACTTAGACTGGGTTTGTACACCTTTTTCATGGCCAAATTCAAGCTCAGGACTTTCAAAGCCAATTTTTAAATTTATCAAGTACCATTAAAATATTTTAAATTGAATTCTTTACAGAGAGTAGTGTCAGTGTCATTTTTGAGCGGACTTGTTGTGAAACAGAACATCAATGTCAAGTATTTACAAGAACTTAACCCAAAATTCAAGCACTTTTCAAACCTTGACTACACAAGGATTTTGAGCACCTGTACGAACCCTGCAACGTAAAGTAGCTCTCTGCTTTAAAAAGGTTGGTGAGCCCTGCTTTAGTAAGGATGGGCTATTAGATAAATGCCATGTTTTTTCAAAATGAATGAATATAGGTCAGCCCGATCTGTGGGTGTTCTACTTATGGATTATTTACCATTTTAGGGGACTTTAACATACATTAGTTTAGACTAGGGGTTACCAACCTTTTTGAAGCTGAGAGCTACTTTTTGTTACTGGTTGTGGCAAAGAGCTACCATTCTTACCAATATTTCTAAACTTATATTATTACAATATTATCACCATGTTATTACCAGGTTGTAATTTATAGAAGTTAAAACAACCTTTAAAACATAACTTTGGTAACAACAAAAAAAATCAAGGTTACTAGAAAATCTCAATGACCCATCACTGGTGAACTATTTTCACAACCTGTCCGCGGGCTACTCAGGTGATCTTAAGGGGCTACCTGGTGCCCATGGGCACCACATTTGAGACCCCTGGTTTAGAGGAATATTATTTTGGCCAGAATCCAGTGATATGTTATTTAAAAAAAAACAATGGGTTTTTTTGTGACACGGTTTAGGCCAGTAAACACAATATCATGAATGTACGTTTTCCATCACCGTTTATTAAAATAATTTCCTGTTTTTTTACACATGAATTGAGATAAAATATTTGTTTTAGTCAAGATGATTAATCGACAGATTCATTGTTAAAAAAATCGTTTGTTGCAGCCCTTAATCTATGACAGGTTGGGTAAGCGTAACAAGATATGACTATCACGGATGCCTGGCAAAATTTTATTGCTGTGGAAAAAAAGGACAAAGTTTCTGCCGCAAACGCATTAACAACTTAAATTTGGTGAAGCGGAACCACAATACAATAGATAGATAGATAGATAGATAGATAGATAGATACTTTAGTGTACACTTAGATATCAACACATCTACATCAATGATTGTAAGAAATGCAATCAGTGAGACGTAGTAGTAGTGAGACGAGTCAATATGTACAAGCAAGAGGAAATGAAATGGGTGGAAGGTTGAGGGCAGGGCTAGCTTTAGAGTGTACCTGAAGAAATAGACTTTGATGGGGGTGACGTGCTCAAATGGGATGGAATTTCAGTATTTCCAAATGCGTCAAAGTTGGCAAAGTTGCTGCCTGCATTACCCTGAGTTGCCGCTACCAACAAGAAGGAAAATTGGATGATGAATGAAGGAGGAATGACAGGATGAAACAATGTAGAACACACTCTTTTGTTTGATTTTTGTAGTTACCAGATTGGCTTGGAAAATGTGCAAAGTTGGCAAAGTTTGAGGAAGCAACAGCTTGGGCTGGAGGAGCAGCAAAGATGTCACCACCCAAGTCCGACAGAAGGTCAAACTTTTTCTCTTGGGCTGTGATGTGTGCCTGGGAGCGTCCTAACCCTGGAGACTGGGTATAAGGCACACACAAAAAACACATTTCCCCAAAATCATCTTTTTCAAACAGGTGTAGGTAGGTTTTCACCAGGACTGGCTCACTTGACGTAGTGGGGTTTTGTTGAGCTGCAAACTCTTGAGAGGTTGCACTTCTGGGGTACTGCCGGTGCTGCTGGCTGAGGAGCCGGACACTGAGGCCTGGACGGTTATGACAGACCGGGCCTGGTCTGGTGGTACATACCTTAAAATGCACATTTTAAAAAAAATTAATAACAATCTTAAACTTTCTCTTACGTGACTGAAAACAAGGAATGCAATTTTTCCTAAGTATGGTCAGAGTTATTAATATTTACCACATGAAATGTGATTTAAGAATATGTAGTTAAAGACAAGATAAACAAGTAAAAACACATGTTATACAGCAACTACCATTAATACATTTAATAATCACTGTCATTTGTATGAGTATGTACTTTAATGAATGTCGTCACGTTATGAAAAAAAGACTAGATTTACATGGGACATGAACCATTATTCACACACAGACCCTCGCCCCTTTCCTTTTTTTCTCCGTTTTTGGTTTAAGGCTAACTAAATTAAAAATACAACTTGGGCAACAGCTGTTTTGAACTTGCATGTTTTTTTACTAAGCCTTTCGTTAAGCTGATTTAACATTGAATAATATAGCTCCAAAATGTTGATGTAAATGTGTAAATTATGTGAACGGTATCACAATGGCGTTTTTGCGATGCACAGTAAACCAACTGCCATAAATACTAGTTTTATTGTATGTGTTTTTGAAACAGTATTTTTACCTGGTTCTACGATCATAACATGATGGTATTCAGAAAATCAGCTCTTGACTGAAGGTACAAATAAGAAACACATGTTTCCTCTACAATGTTTTGATCCCTTTGACGTCAATCCAACAGTAGTTGTAGCGTAAAAATGAATAAAAATAGCCTTTTATATAAAAATACACCCAAAGTTATATGAACAACAGCTTATTGTTTTAGACCAAAAGAAAAACGAAAGCAATAAGTTGAAAATACCATCTTTTCTTTTCATATTTTTCCTGAAGGAACTCTTTCACTTTTTGTGGCTCCCTGAAATCTGGAACAACTGACGTCCTGTCGTCATAGAGGCCCAACCAGATGTGTTTACAGACCTATAGCAGGGTGGAGAGAAGTTTAAAGGAATGAAGGGGGTGGGAGGAAAGGAAGGGGATTTGTGTGGGGGTAATAGAGAAAGAAGTGAGACAAAGTAGCAAGGAGGGGGATGGGGTGACGAGAAATGGGAGGCGGAAAAAGTCAGGAGAAGGAATGCTAATAAAGTTGACAATGCAAAACTTGGGGGAAAAATGCCAGAACAAGACTTCCAAATTAAAACCAGAGCATCGTGAGTGTGCAAGATGTTTGAAAACATTATGCCGGTGTGATTTACCTCATTGTTGTGTTTCTGTAGGAACTCAATTTCTTGCTGTGTGAAAGTAGTCATGGAGATAGACTTCACTCTATGTGGGGGATTCAACCCTCGTCTGTGGGGGAGAAGAATGTTGTTAGATCAAATATAAAAGATGCCTTATGCAACACAATGAAGTGCAATGTGTGTGCGTGAGTGTGTGCGTATCAGCAGCAGCAAAGGCAAATTCCTAGATACAAAACCACAAAAGTGTCATGCATTTAGATACAGAGCATCCAAATGCTCATTAATCACTTAGTACTATGTCTCAACAAAACTCGAGTTTAAACATACATATATCGTAAAAAAACAGTATGCACAACCTAAACTTTTACATGCAGGCAACAATCTAAAATCAATCAGACTATTGTCAGAATTCTGGTGATCTAAAGTCCTGTAAACGCACACTGTGATCTGATAATGGTCTTAGTCCAATGGTTCTCAAATAGGGGGGCACAAGGCTCCATCAAGGCGGGCAGGGTAGTGTTTAACATTGGGATCGTTTTTTTTTTTTTTTTTTACTTTCCCAGAATCAAGTGCAATTGCACCTCTACTACACTAGGGGAGCAGTGGTGTTCCCTTAGCTGAGTGTTTTGTTTATATTTATCCTTATTCTAGCATATAGCACAGAGTAAGAGCATTAAGTAGGAGGTGTTGACACAAAGTAGAGTGGACCCTGAAGAGAACCCAAGAAAATTATTTAACATGAACAAAGGGACAGACGGAGAGAGACGGGGTGAGAAAATACAAACCTTTTCTCCCAAACTCTAAAGCTAACACGAGGAAGTTTGGCAAAGCTCACGTAGGAATAAATGCAAGCGCAGTGGAAGACACCAAAGGCTCTCACCCTTGCTATGGTAGAGATGTTGGCAGCAGACAGCATGAAGCCAAATAAATTATTCTGTCACTTCAAGTAATTTCACCCCAGTCTTGACAATAAGATGCAAAAGTTTTTTCAGCGCAACGTGCCCGAAAGATTTATTGGTCAAAGCAGCACAGAAAGTGTTCACTTACGTTCCCTACTGAAGCGCTGACGCATAAGACAAATGTATTGACAGCACATTTACCCTATTTCACAGGAACCTTATGTTTTGTTATGATTTGGTCCTCACTAATGCCTAGTCCTAACCAACGTCCTTGGTGCTGATTGGGACTTTGACATCCGTAAACCAGCAAGAGTGGTTGACATCATATATTTAAGCAGTGGCAGAGAGTTCCCTGGTCCTGGTTAAAAAAGTTTTTATAGATTTGTTTTAATACTGTGCTTTTGGGTTAATGTTGTTTCTAAATGCATTATTACGTATTGATTTTATGTAATCTATTTTTCAGTATATGTTTTGACATGGTCAGTCTAAAATGTGTAAAGATTAATCACTTTTATTTTACTTTTGAATTTGAGATGCTCTTTAAATCTTTACTGTTACACTTAATAAAAGCTCGTCTCTGTTGTAAGTTGGTCAACGTTTCTTTCTTGTTAAAATTCTGTTTTAACCAAAAACAGTCTTATGCAGTCGACGGCAGTGTACTAAAAACAATTTTATTGACAAATGTTACTCGGAGGCGTGAAGGTGGATGGTATATGCCCGGTTTTAGTCCTAGGGAGGTGAGAGAGGATTTTTTTTCTTTCAAGGGGGCGAGACAGAAATTCATTGAGAAGCACCGTCTTAGTCAGTCTTCAAATACCCTCTCTGTATCGCTGTTTATTTTTCCTGGATTTTTAATTAAATTGTCTTTATTGTCATTGATATCAACTTATCATGCATTGTGTTCTGCAACAGACAGCACATAGCAAATGTTATCACGGGGGAAGGTTGGGGAGGGCTTTGTGTGTGCGTGGGTAGGGAGGGCGTGATTGTGTGTGCAAGAGTCTGATATGCTGGTGTATGCTGTCAATCAAACTGCAGGACGAGCACACAAGTCAATCTGTCCACCGAAAAACAAACTGCGAAAGCACAGCAAGAGCTAGAATTTTAGTGGCTCCTTACATTGAAAATCAATTCATCAATTACATGGGACTCTAAGAAAAGTCAGACACAGAAATGGGTCCGGGAATAGATCGAGTCAGCGTTGTGAGAGAGCAATAGCGGTGCCGCAGGCCTAGCCAACTGCAACGGCTAGGATACGCAACAACTCTCAAAAACCTACCCCTGCTGAGCCTGTATCTCATCAACACCACATCCATTACCCATGAAACGGATGACCTAGAGCTGTACAACTCTTGGGACAACGCTGCATTCCGGACTCTTGTATTTTAATCACATAGGTGGCTCAACCCAAGGAACCTCGATGTTATCGAGAATGATCGCAATCGCTATGGCGTGTATCTACAGTGAACTTGTCAAGAAACACAAAATCCCTGAAAATCAAATGACACAAGAATATGTAAAGTAAAAATATTTGCTTTTCGGTGCAACAACAAACACAGTATAAAATACAAGAATGAACTATTAGCTTCTTTACACATAACAAATTTAAAGTAAAATAAAGGATCCCTAAAAAAAACAAAAAAACAATATAAATAAAAATATTTGCAAATCTTCAAAAAATAAGCTGTAGAATAGAAAACAATTTTAGTTTTTACAAACTGAAAAACGCACAGCATACCTTAAAATACATAAGGAAACTATTTACAATTCAATTTTTACCCCTTTAGACACAGAACCTCTGAAAAACACGCAACAAAATAGAAATTAAAATGAGTGAAACAAATAGAAGATATCAGCAGACAATGCACTCTGCTTTGGAGCCATCAATAACATTCAAGTACATCAAAATTTGGCATCTTCTGTGTTGACTTAATATTTTATGTATCATACTTTCTCTAATTTTGACCGTGGCACGGATGCCCCAAGACTAGGTCCCAAATTTAATTTACTTTGGGCCTCTAGAGCTAAGCTCCGGGTGAAACTGGAACAAATCAGGTTTTCCACAAGAAAACAAGAATAAACAACAAATTAACAACATTCTCCAGTTCTCAAATAAATATATTTTTAATTGCTACACAAAATAAAAAAAACATCGGGAATTAATGTGAAACTATAAATGAATTAATGTAAAGAAGTATAAATGAATTCATAATTTGCATGTGCTGTACTTACATTAAACGGACAATGTGTACTGTATTATTTGACCCCATGATGTTGCTGTATTGTAGGACCCGGGGAACCTATGGCTCGCAAGCCATATATGGCTCTTTTCATGAGTGAGTATGGCTCGGAGATAAAATAGTACTTGTGCGTATACACATATGTAATTTATTGGTACATTAAGAGCTCTAAAAAAGCATCAAGAGCAATTTAATTGGGTGAGCGTTTTTGATGGGCGGAGCTACACACGGTGCGCTCGTATTCCTCGCCCAACATTGGTATACTTGTTTGCAGCATTTTGTGACATTTTTACAAAATACCTTGCTTGCACCTTGTTTTGAAGCAATTATTTAGTATAAAAATGGCTGTCAAAATGAACCTCAACACTTTTAAGTAACTGAGGGAGAGACATGAATTTTGAGTAGTATATCTATATTGATGTGGGAGAAAGGCTGTGGCTTTATTATTATTTCATAGATTATTACCAGCTCAGTAGCCTAGATGGTAAGGCGCCCGCTTTGAGACTGGGAGGTTCGGGTTCGCGCCCCGGCCGAGTCATTCCTAAGACTTAAAAAGTGGTCGGCGGCGCCCTCTGTTGGCTGCGGCTGCATCGGCTCGCTACAACGGGTCAGGTGCAATCGACATTTCGGTCTGTGTACATTGTTACACAGAATGACAATACAAGGAAATTATTATTATTATTATTAATTCATGAAACATCACACAATGAAATAAAATATGCTAAAACATAAGCTTTTGTCTGGAAATCAGGTTTGGCGGTTTTATTTGATTTTGTCTTAAAATATATGTTGTGGCTCTCTCAAAAAAAGATATATATTTTTGCTTTTATGACTCTTTGGGTCAAAATTGTTCCCGACCCCTGGTTAGTGCAACCAAAATCAAGTGCAAGGAAGATTACGAACTATGGAGAGTCAAAGATGCCAAAATGC
This sequence comes from Urocampus carinirostris, assembly GCF_059441175.1. Taxonomy (NCBI): domain Eukaryota; kingdom Metazoa; phylum Chordata; class Actinopteri; order Syngnathiformes; family Syngnathidae; genus Urocampus; species Urocampus carinirostris. The sequence continues at coordinate 32,762,273 of NC_142349.1, forward strand.
ACAATTTTACCTCCAATTTACTTGCCAGGGATTTTTGAGGTTTTTGGTTACCCATAGCAGCAAGATGGCTGACAATTAGCAATTTTTATGTAAAACAAATGCAAATTTCTGGAGCAACGAATATTTTTAATGCATACTCCGTATGTTGGTGAGACACCTTGACTGAAGGTAGAATTGTGTCCTACATATACTGGACTGAACCCTTTACTCAGTCATGGTTGTCTGGGCTTCACATGTGCGACAATCAGCACAGAAAATAACAATATACTAGCCAAATGTGAAAGTTCTTTTTTTTTGTTTTTTTTTTAATCTCCGAGCCTGACCACTGCTGTAAAATGCCTGCCAAAATCCTCCCCACCCTCATAACTTCTGAATAAAAACTCAGAATAACCCCAAAATCACTGTGCTGACATATTGACGTGACAGAAGGTTACCCTAGAAGTCAGAAGTCTGTATGTCAAACTCTATAAATAATTCTATTTTTTTAGTTGGATCCTCTGCAGTTCAAATACATCTTTGGAATCATCAATGAGAACTATCATTTCATGCTGACCGTAAGATAAATATTACCTCATTCAAAAATGGACCATTCTTAATTAATTATCTTATTGTATCCAGTGCTGTCTACATTTCATTACAATGTGTGGAAAATGAGTCTTTTTGTGTCTACAGTGAGGAAAATAAGTATTTAAACACGCTTCTATTTAGGTATTTCTCCCACTTAAAAATCATGGAGGGGTCAGAAATTTACATGGTAGTTGCATGTCCACTGTAAAAGAGATCAACTCAAAAGAAAAATCCAGATATCACAATACAGGATTTTTTTTTAACAATTTACTTGTGTGATATAGCTGCAAATAAGTATTTGAACACCAGTGTATCATATAGAATTCTGACCCTGAAAGACCTGTTAGTCCATCCATTAGAAGTCTACCTGCACTCCATGTATCATCCTGAATCAGATTTCTCATGCTTATGATGTGTGGTCCTTAGCCAGCAGTGGGAAGTATTGCAGAGACACACACAATAACCAAGATGAATTTCACAGCTACTACTACTATGTTTTTATAGTTAGTATGTGATAACTGGTATTTTGCCGTTAGAGGGTGCTAGTACAAGTGGTGGTGAAAGTGATACTTCCTTCACTTTTAAAGCGAGCCGGGGTTGGTATGAAAGATTCAAACATAGAACTGGTATCCATCTGGGTTACTAGGCATGGGTTAGGGTATTTAATGTTGTTTAGGTACAAGTGGTCTTAATATTTTAGGTTGGTTTTTTTTAATGGGTGAATATGCATGATATTTGGTGTGACTGTAAGGTGCATAATTGTCAAGAAAAGGGGAGTACAGATAAGTGCTCCAAAGGCACCTCCCACTTTAAATTATTTTGACTAATTGCAGTTATCTGATAAAATCAGACCTCAGGAACGGACTGCAAGGAGAACACCTCGCTGCCTGCCTGAGAGTCTCCATAAATGGACCAAGCCCTGAAGTGTTTAATTTTGGAAGAGCCATGGAAATTTTCTAAACAAAGCCAAGAAAAATGAAATGTTCAATGGCAGGGTGCAGTGTGTCAGTAGTGAGTGAATGAAAAATGGACTGAATGAGTGGGTGAATGAATTAATGACTTTGTGTCATGGCTTTTTGCCTCAAGATTAAATTTAAAATATTCCTGATATGCCTTTCTGTGCTCTAAAAGATGACACCAACCTGTTATGTTCATATACAGCAATTAATATTACATTCAGTGGTCTCAAGATGCCCTAAAGAGATACACTAGGCTTGAAAATGTACACATAAATTTGAGGGTCAGAGACCGTCCCACCACAGTCTCTCAAAATCCTATGGGAAACACTGAACTAAATATTTTGGAGAGGTCTATTTTATATCAGCATTTAACATTTTTGTGTCCTAAAGTAATGTATGTCTGAAAACTTAGAAAAAATATATTTTGCTAGCCAGCTGTGGTGTTTATCTGGCGGACATGTAAAGCGTGCCTTGTCAAAAAAACAAAAGAGCTGTAAAAAAGCTGCTCAAGAAGCATTCAGAATGATGCACCAAAAGACAAATGGGTGTGGTAGATGTTTTTTAAAGAACACATGACAGGTGGAAAGGATTTTTTTTTAAAAAACCTGCTGGTCGAGTACTGGAGAAATTTGAAAAGTGTCCGAATTTGGGAAAATACATAGGAATGCTGAGTAATGCAACTCTGCAGTTATACTTTTTCCCACATAGAAGGAAGAAGATGGATTTGAAGTACATTAGTATAATATGTTTGTGAGCCATCTATGATGAAACTAGAGTAGCATCTATTTTGATTCTTATCATTATTCCAAAGGATTAAAAATATTTCCTGATACACAAGTCAATAAGTGTAGGAAGTTGGAAGAGAAATGGCTAAACGATTTATTGTTTTTTTTTACGGAAACTGATACCATATAATATAATCACATACTCATTTAGGCTGTAATTTATCCTAATTGCCCCATTACCTGTCTATTACAATACAGACATAAAACACAGTCTCCACTCCCCGACCCCTCCAAACAAACCCACCATTTATAGGTGGAATGCTACCCTTTTACAGGTCTTGAACACTAATCAGGTTTTTTTTTACAGGAAAAACAACATCAAAAATGTTTTCTTCTTAAAGGTGCTTCCCAATAAATACAATTTTCAAGGACTAACAAATTCACACTTTACCATGGTAAACTAGGCATGTAGTTGGACTAAACAAATGTGTTGTTTCCTAGCAAAACCACCAGCCATTCCCACTATCGTCTATATATAAATGAGTGGCACTTGAGGAAGAATGTGTTAATCATATCGTCCAAGGGCACAACAATTCACAATACTTCATCTGCATTAAAACATAATGAATTAATTTCCCCCCAAAACCTTTGACGTCTGTTTGTAGCACTCCCACAACTTCCCATTCCTTCTACCAAACGTGTTCCGCCCTGAGCAGCTTTGCCAAAAGTAAGATAAAAGCAGCCATTTTACCACCCAATACCTAAACGTTGGGCGGTGCAGCGGCTGGGTGGTTAGCCGGTTCAAGTCCAGCTACTGCACTCTGGGCACTACGGTTTCCTTTCACATTCCAAAAACATGCATGTCAGGTTAATTGGCTGGTTCAAGTTGTCCCTAGGTGTGAATCAGCGAGTGAGTTTTGGTTCCCGTGCCCCCTGTGACTGGCTGGCAACCAGTTCAGGGTGTCCCCTCCCACTGCCCGAGGACAGCTGGGAAGGGATCCAGCACCCCCGCGACCCTACTGAGGATAAGCGGTGCAGATAATGAATGAATAGATACCACAACTTTGTTATCATCAATACCTCCTCCTAATTTATTTGAAAGTGGTTGTCAGCGCTAACCAGTGGTTCAGTTTGAAGTCTATAAAGTGACTTTTTTAATAAGAAGTGACACTCCAGGGTTGAATGATCCAAGTCCAATTTAAGTCAAATGACAAAAAAACAGTAACAAGCCAGATACTTAGGGTGGGTGCTCAGCACCTTCAAAGCTCTGAATCTAAAATCGCCCGTGGACCCTGCCATGTTTTAGTCTCCATTCTGATGGACTTCGACGAGGAAGCACAGAACAGGAAAAGTGCCTGGGAAAGAACCTGTCTGGACTTCAAAGCTAGCTTGCGTGCTAACGGAACCGCCAAGTCAGCCACCGGCGCTGCCCAGCTTTCCCCCTCTCGAACACAACAAGTCGCCCGAAAGGCTTGACGACAATAGAAAAGAAAAGCTGAGAAGTGGACTTACAAGATACCGGAGCAGGTGGTGCAGACGAAAGAGCCCACTGTCATGTTAACATAAGTCGGACCGCGCTGGTCACAGTCGAAGCATTTCCTATTCGAGGGAAGGCTCGTCATTTCCCGCAGCATCTTCAAATGAGTCTCCTCTTGCTTTCGCTTGGCGCTGGTCGCCATGGTAGAGTAGAAAGGTGGACGGGTTGGGGGGTTTGCTTGACGACTGGAAACAAGGGCAGCTGTTTTCGGGCGGGGGGCCACGGTGGACGGCAGCGGCCGGGAAAACGGGCAATCCTCAGCCGGGCGGGCGAGCGGTTGTGGGAGCCTGGGTAGGAGTTGGGCAGGAAGGGAGTCAGGCAACACGGACACCTTGCTGAGAGCTCAGGCAGGGCTACTGACAAATGTCTTCTTCTACGGGGTAAAAAAGTAAAGTGACTTGCTTCAACAAATCAAGCGCCACTTGCAGGATGTAACAATACTGCAGTTTTAAGTTAGAGGCAGCAAAGCTTCTTATGTACAGGGGATGCGAACTGCTGAAGCGACTGACGTGCAGAGAGGGTCAGGGTCTGTTGGCGAAGCAGTTAGATTTACAAAGTCATCATTGTTTGGAAGTTCAGGGTTCAATTCCAGCTACCACAGCCTCTTCTGTGCCTGCGTGGGTTTCCTCCAGGCACTCAATTTTTCTCCAACATTCTTCCCTAAGTGTGAATGAGCAAGGGAGTGGTTTGTCTCTGTGTACCCTTTGACGGTCTGGCAACCAGTTCAGGGTGTCCCCTGCACACTGCCCGAAGAGAGCTGGGATGTGCTCCATCACCCCCGTCACCCTAGTGGGGATAGGCCAACCAATAAAACAACACATCACCTTTCTCAGATTCCTTAAAAATATGCCAGAAGGGGGCACCTTTTTGCAGTTCTATCCCTAAAGCTGGCACACTTAGCTATAGAGGAGAAATTGGAATGAATGGAACAGCAGCGAGCTCGTATGACGCCTTTTTATTGGGAAGAAATGTAAGTGTATGTTGATATGTTAACAGAAAACACTTTACCATATTCTTTCAAAAGACAATTATATAAAGATTCTGATATGGGTGAAAACATATTTACCTAAGTACAGTAATGGTAATTTGAAATCGAAATTGCATTTACCTTCCCAACAGATTGTTGTGCTACACACTAAACTCTTAGAACTCTAATGAAGTATACTCAGTACACACATTTAAGTTACTTCAAACATCAAAATCCCCCTAAGCAAAGTACTGGTCCCCGCAACTTTGTTGATGACAATTTCATTGTCTATTGACATTTATTTGTCAGTGTACATCAGCATGAAGGCCTCCAAAAGTTCATGAACACAAACGACCGATAACAGTCCTTTCCTTTAACGTGTTTATTTTCTTTTCCTGGCCTTTTCTACTCCACTTTACACCTTTCTGCCCTCCATCATACCAGACTCATATCATTCCCGCTCTTCGGTGTTAATGTTACCGCTACACAAAAGAAGAATGGTGGTGGGCAAAAAGGAAAAACAGGCGGGGGTGCTGTATCCCGGCGGTCTACTGTATAAAAAATAGCTTGCACGGCCCTAAGGTGTAAATCAAATTAAGATTTTAAAACACTAAAGTAAAGATGGATGGCAGGTGGAATACAACAAACAGTGTGTCACGGTTGCCCATTGCCCTCACTTGGCCCTGCCCGTTTGGCGCCAGTTGCGGCTATCTGCCTGATTGGCTTCCCTCCAATTTAAACTCAGTGCTCTCATTCACCCCTTGTCAGTCTGTCAACAAACCTCTGCTCTTGCAAGACTTGTGTTTTGACTCTGTCCAGTATCCTGCTCGTGTATCCAGTATCCGTTATCGATCTTGTCTGTCTCCTCCCGCCCGGTATCTTGCTCCAGTCTCCAGTATCTGATATCGATCTCGCCTGTCTCCTCCTGTCCGGTATCTTGCTCCAGTCTCAATCCTGTCTGTGTCCTCCTGTCCGGTATCTTTCTCCGGTCTTTGGTATCCGGTATCGATCCCGTCGGTCTCGTCCTGTCCTGTTTCTTGCTCCTGTCATTGGTATCCAGTATTGATCCCGTTGATCTCTTTCTGTCCGGTATCTTGCTCCTGTCTTCGGTATCCGGTATCGATCCCGTTTGTCTCTTCCTGACCGGTATCGATCCCATCTGTCCTGTCCGGTATCTACCCGTGTGTCCTGTATCAATCCCATTTGTTGTGTCCGGCCTCGATCTCGTTTGCCTCTGACATCTCTGTCTCACTTCTTCCGCCTAGCAATCACCGCATCCCTGGCGTTTCTGTTCACGCGCATGACTGCCCCATTCCCATAGAATAAAACTTGTGTAAAAACATTACATGTCTGGGTCCTTCGTCTTTTCGGGTTCTGACACAGTGACAGACATGTTGTGCTAAGCCACAGAACAAATTAACTGGAACCTAAACCAACCTTCGAATGCCCAGCTGATTTGGAACTTCCCTTTGAAATGTTCAAATTTGGTCACAAATGAAATCCCGCAACAAGGGTGAATCAGCAAAAAATGAAGTAAAAAGTAGCGAAGGAACACATTGTAACAATCTTCATCTTAAGCCAATTAAGTAAAATTTCCAACATAACACCAAATGAACTCTTATGACGCAAGTTGTTATAAATCTCTCAATAAACAAATACATTTTGAAAACAAATTGAATCTTTTTTTATTCTGTTTGATAATATCTCGTTTCTTGAAAGCGTATAGAGAAAAAAAATATTGGCTTGAATCTTTTCATCAAGAAATACTAACATAATTCAAGTCTGTGGTCTTCGGATCTTGGCTTAGATATCACAACAGGTGCTGGTTGAATACCTTGTGAAAAGGCTTGGGAAAGCCACTCGGAAAGCGATCACACTAGGCTCCTTCATTGCGAACTAGCACAAGCCCCGCCTCTCTTGATGATGCTGGGCTTAAAAATGTTTAGTGCCAATGGCATTTTGCCACTCAGACAAGAAAACTGCTCCAATACATAACAAGAAACCTTAATTCACAACTCTGTTGATCTTCTACAAACACACATCATCAGAGACTTCCAAACAGCACAAAAATAAATACATGTAATGAGCGTTTTGTCAGGCACTAAAAAAATAAACATATAAACATTTCTGCTGCTTGGAAAAAAACACAAGTGATAGACACCCAGATGGATAATGCTTGATTAAGAGCATCGTTTCAATTGTGGTCTCTTTTGCTCGGTGCTTTCACACGCTGCATCCACAGGCTAGAGAAAGAAAAAAGAATATAACAATTGTTAGGACACAGTCATCAAACTCATTTTATCTCAGGGGCCAAATGGTGGGAAAAAATACTGTCACAGGAGCCTAAAAGTGAAGCTGAGCTGTTGGGCTGGGGATCTTTCAGAGGCTCAAATTTACATTACAATCATGATTCAGGAGTGTGTTTTTCCCCCTCAATATTTTTTCCTTCACTAAGATTTAATCTTTTGTCGTGCTTATCGAACAATTTAAAGTATTTCCAGAACAGTTTATGAACTCAAGGAAACTTATGCAAACTGGAAAGTGACACAAATGGCATAAAAAGACTCATTTCGGTGCAAATGATGTTTTTCTGTGATAACGTTTATCTGAATTTAGGAACATCCATCCATTATCTGCACTACTTATCCTCACTCTGGTCGCGGGGTGGTGGAGCCCATCCCAGCTATCTTTGGCCAGTGGGCAGCGGACACCCTGAACTGGTTTCCAGCCACTAACCACTGGTTAGCGCTGACAACCACATACAAATAAATTAGGAGGAGGTATTTTGTACTGTATTTCTTATTGTTAGTGTGAGTAATAGACTCTCACCTAAACACAGTCCATGCTAGTGCTGGAAGGATGACCACACACATAGCTTACACATAAGCAACAATTAACTAGGCTGATCATTGGTGCTTTCGATTCAATGCAGCTAAAAGGAGGACTGACATCTGTTGATGATAACAAAGTTGTGGTATCTATCCATTCATTATCTTGACTGCTTATCCTCAGTAGGGTCTCGGGGGTGCTGGAGCCCATCCCAGCTGTCCTCGGGCAGTGGGCAGGGGACACCCTGAACTGGTTGCCAACCAGTCGCAGGGCACACAGTGACCAAAAACTCACTCGCTGATTCACACCTAGGGACAACTTGAACCAGCCAATTAACCTGACATGCATGTTTTTGGAATGTGAGCGGAAACCGTAGTGCCCGGAGCAAACCCACAAAGGCATGGGAAGAACTTTACACAGGAAGACTGGTAGGTGGATTTTATCCAATGACCTCAGAACTGTGCTGCGGACGAGCTAACCACTCAGCTACAGTTCCTCTAATTTGGGAACTTCACTGTTAATTTTCATATTCATTATAGAAAGGAGCTAGAGCAGGGGTCTCAAACTCAATTGAGTTTGGGGCTGCCGGAGCATGGGTCTGGGAAGTTGGGCCAAATCCAGTTTTCCACAAAAAGTTCGAATAATAATATTCCACTGTTCTCATATATTGTTATCTAAAAATCCATAGACAAAAAAAAATTTTGAAAATAAAAAAACATTAAAATAAAATATGTAAAAAAAAAAAAATCAATCAGTCATGAATTAGTCCATAATCAACTAGGACTGCATTTAAAGAGATAGTGTGTATTAATCAGAACCTGCTATGGCCAAAAAAATGTCATTCATTAAAAAAAAATAATAATAATATTGAAATAATTGGCAAAAATACATATCATACAAATATGCATAATTTTTCAACGATATGAGGTCGACAAAATTGTATTTTTTTTCACATGATGTGAGTCTCACGTAGAGGAACTGACATGATTGTGTTTCAACCAGCTGCTAAGAGTATCACCCCCTCTGCCCCCCCAAAAAAATCCTAGTTTATTTTCCCCTTTTCTGGATTTTTTCCTTCTCTCTCTTTTTCTTTTCTTTTTTCTTTTCTTCATTATTTCCTTCATTTTTTCTTTTATGCTTTCTTTCGTCCTGTATTTTTCTGTCTGTTTTGCCTTTTTTTAAAATATATATTTTCCCCTTTTTCCTTCCTTCATTCCCTTTTCTTCTACTTTTCTTTCTTCACAAAAGGCTGGGTAAAAAGTTAGTAAAAAATTGTGCTTAATGGTCACTTTGAGTCTTATTAATATATTAATATATATTAATATGTATATATTATTAGTATATTTTCACAATGTAAAAGTTAATTCACAATGGTTTTCACCAAGCCTTTTCATCTATTGAATGATACTTTTGATTTACTTGAATGTTCACCTGTTTCCTCTTTCTAAGAACTCTGTAACAGTCATCCACCAGAGTTTGCCTGCAGTTTCCTGCCGGAGCCTCCGTTTCCCGTTGCTTACGCGTATTCTCCCGAACCTTCCAGAATCTCTCCATGCGATGACGGACTCGATCTTCCCTAGACAAATAACCACAGCCTTATGAGGGACTATACTTGAGTTCATGGATTAGAATGTCAAATACCCAGGCCAATGCTTACTTGATATATGCGCTCCGACAAAGGAAACCAACTAAAGCTTGCTCATCCGGCTCAGTCCACATCAACTCAGGGACCTCAGCATTTGGTGTTTCAAAGAATAACTTCTGTGCTTCTTTGTATTTCCAGTTATCTGGTACCAGATGGGTCTGTGTCCAACGAGGTTTCAACATCATAGGAACAGCTCACAATAGGTAGCTTGCTTGACAAGGCCTCACCTTTTTATTGATGTGCAAAAGGACATTCTCAATCGTGCGGTGCTTTTGGATGAGTTTCAGGGCTCTCTTTGGACCAAACCCCACTATCTTGTCGCAGTAGTCGCAGCCCAACAAGATACAAAGGTCAACAAACTAGGAATGCAAAAAAAAGTAACTGATGAATAATAGGCAGTGCAATGATAGCCTAAGGCAAGGGTGTCAAACTCAATTGAGCTCAGGGGCCACGGGGTAAAAAAAAAACAAAAAACGTTCTAATGGTGAATTAGAGAGAGAGAAAGTTAAAGCGATAGAAAGGAAAAGTATTGCAGAAAAAGAAAAAATAGAGAGCGATATAAAGAGAAGGAAAGAGAGAAAAAAATAAAGAGAGAAAGAGAGAGGAAAAGAAAAATGAAAAGAGGGGGATAAAGAAAGGAAGGAAGAAAGAAAAAAAGATGGTGAGGAAGAAAAGAAGAAAGAGAGGAAAGAAAAAAGAGGGAAACAAAAAAGGGAGTATGAGAAAGAGAGAAATAGAGAAGAAAGAGAGGGACAGAGAAAATGAGAGAGAAAAAAGAACAGGTTAGAGGGAGAGAGAGCGCGAGAGAGTATGAGAGAGCGGGAGAGTTAGTGGGGAAAAAGAGTGAGTGGGAGAAATAGAAAAAAGAAATAGTAAAGAAATAGAAAGGGGGAGTGAGAGAGATTGATGTACTGAGGGAGAGAGGGTAGGGGAAGAAAGAAAAGGGGGGACGGGAAAGTAAAAGCTGTGGTCTAGTCAATAACAACCGGTGCTAACGCTAACATATTAGTTTATTAATTATTATTATTATTATCATTTCATCTGGAGGGACGAAAGCATGACCAACTTAGGTGCCGAGGTGCCTAACTTGTTTGGGTGTTTGGGCTGGCCATGGTCCAAAAATGTTTGTGTTTTTTTTCCTTTTATTTTCCTTGTTTTTGTATGTTTGTCTTGCTGTCGGTCACCCCTCTTGAGGGATATGGTAGGTAGGTCGGTCGATCCATAGATAGATAAATAATAATAATTATTATTATTATTTGTGTGTGGTATGCGCTCATTATCCAGAAGAATGCTCATTATATGACACTCAAAGGAGGGGAGTGTCAAGGGATTTCAGTGCAAAAGAGGATATTAACAAATACATTTACACCTATGTATTCTTCTTCTTCACTATAAACCCTAAAGACAACAAGTAAGGTTACTGTTTGTGGACTACTACAGAACCTTATTTATAATTATTTTCTTTTTGATTAATCTTTTTGTCCAAACACCATAAAGACAAAGCACCAACATTATTTAGCTCTTTTACATATTTTTTCATATTTCTATTCATTTTAATATCCAGATTTTCCCTGGTTAAGGGTACTCGTGCACTGGTGCTTGGGTTTAAAAATATTCAAAAGGGGTATGTCTCATCTCTCATCTCATTAGCCGTACCGCTTATCCTCAGTAGGGTCGCGGGGGGCTGGAGCCCATCCCAGCAATCATCGGGCAGTGGGCAGGGGACACCCTGAACTGGTTGCCAGCCAATTGCAGGGCCCACAGGGACAGACAACTCATTCGCTCATTCACACCTAGGGACAATTTTGGACCGGCCAATTCACCTGAAATGCATGTCTTTGGAATGTGGGAGGAAACCGGAGTGCCCGGAGGAAACCCACGCAAGCACGGGGAGAACATACAAACTCCGCACAGAAAGTCTGGAGCTGGATTTGAACCCACGACAGGTTCCCATGACATGAACTGTGCCGCACAAGCGCTAACCACTGCGCCGCTAGTGGGGTTTGGTCCAAAAGGGGTATGTCATAAATCAAAAATTGAAAACCAATTTGTTTGGACGTAACTTCAACGTCATCAGTTCTGAGTTGAATTTAGCGGCATCGTGTGGACAATTGCAGTAGTGTTTTGTCCGCAGAAAGACCTCATGTCACATTAACGTCAGTGCATCTTTATGTTTTTTTGACCTGTCCCGAAAAGTTGAGTTTTATGGGCATGAAGGGATGTCTGCTCTGACAAAACAACTAGCTCGTTTTGCAACTTCTGAGATTTGATTTATTTTTAACAATTTCTTTATCTGTCAGCCCAAAAAGAAATATAAGTTTCAAGAAAGCCAACAAGCAGAACACATTATAAACCTAATATTGTTGTGTGTATCGTCGTCATTAATATGTGTTTTGGACCAAATCAGTAAGGTACCATTTAACTAGTTATAATATCTTTATTGCTCTATTCTACTTCATTTATTGGAAAATCGAGCACACGAAGAACATGATTTTATATCTAAAACAAAAAAGAAGACACGTTTCAGTACATTGACTTACCTCTTTGTGGGATAGTTTGAGATTTTCCAACAGCTTAGGCAAAGAAAACTCCACAATAGCACTGCAAGTGTTAAAAAGGATAATGGTAACCATTTGGTATATGTTAATTTAAATCTAAAATCTTCACATGTGCCCGCGACCCTACTGAGGATAAGCGGTGCAAATAATGGTTGGATGGATGGATGTTCACATGTTAGTTGCAACGCTTGCTTAGTTCCTTTCACTGATAAATGAAAACGACAGTCGTGCTTTTTCCCTTTTGAAACGTTCTTTGAACTTTACTGCTCAATAATTCATTTATTTTCACGGAATCACATCGTCCTTTAGTATAATGTATGACCGCCTGGTTGATGTCACCAGTGTTGGGCACGCTACTTAAATAAAGTAATTATCTATAATAACTGACTACATCTTCCAAAAAGTAATTGAGTTAGTAACTGTGTTATTCTATAGTAAAAGTGACTAGTTACCAAAGAAAGTACGTATTTCCGTTACTTTAAAAAGAAGTTTTATGTCAAAGAATTTTAAATTTTCTTAGCTGTGTTCGAGTCAGTTGAGTAAAAAAACGGACAGATAATTGTGTTCTGGAACCTTGTAATATTTATTACACCTCCCCGCAAATGATTTATCCTAAACTTAAAGTGCAACAAAAATAAACAGCAAACAAGGAAATAAAATAACAATCAGGAGTATACAAACTTTGTTTGAGTTTAATCTGTAAGGCTAACTCGAATGATACGTTGGAGAGATGGGAATTGCGACTTTTATCAGAGAACTGGCTTCTTTGGCCTAGCTCACTAAAAAGAGCCGGCTCTTTCGGCTCCCTGGTGGCTTTTCATGTTGTTTTCGTTATTCAGTTCATATATTACCATTTCTAAGCATTATAATGAATGACTTAAAAGAGGGAAATAAAAAAGATTAACGGTTTAACATTAACACAGAAAAACACAGGAAACATAAATCAAAATATTTATAAGGACGAAAATAAAAATACATTTTAACCTCAAATCCCTGAGTCCCTGAAAAAAAAATGTTTTTTGACGAATCACAAAGAAAAATAGCGTCTCGAATGGAACCGGCTCTCGACGGTGGGTTGCTGGCTCCCACTTACAAGAGAAGGCTCATGAAGCCGTTTCGTTCTTGAACGATACGAGTCGGTGGCCGCATTCACCAATTGGCCTTTTCGGTGCATTAAAACTACTGTTATGTATTCGTTATCGCTATCTAACTATATACTAGTCGCTGATTTAAACGTTGATACAAACCCAAAAGACGTGACGTGAAACTCTGAGGAGGACTGATGAAAAATGCGGCGATGCGTAAGGTGTGGAAGTATACGCACCACTTTAAACCGTCATTAACGATAATGGCGATGTAACGCCGGAAAAGGTACTTAGTCAAAATACCTCATTAAGGAAAAAATAACGGCGTTACGTTATCTATAACGCCGTTATTCCCAACACTGGATGTGACACATTTTTGTGTGGCATAGCTTTTGAGATAAGTGACTAAAGAATGTAAACAAAAGCCAGGTGACTTGGGTAAAAACTTGGCTAAGGACAAACTATTCAAACTTTTGCTGACAGGCCTTTGCCGCGCCAATCCCAAATCCACTGCGGACAAAACAGTTGAACGAGAATTGCAACTAGCACAAAATTGCTACTTTTATGGAAGGAGTCATGCGTTTTTGTACCTGTCCCTCTTGGCATTTAGCTGACGAATCAGAATATGCGCCCCAAATGGCAAGGTGTCCATGTCCTCTGAGGCCACAGCTTCCGCAATACCCTTTGTTACGAGCCAAGCGCAAAAGGCCTCAGCATCGCCTGGAGCCTTGAACAAAGTATGAAAGTCGCATTTGCCCTGAGCCAAAACATTTCTTATGATGACCAGACCTGGATCACAGGTACACCCAGAAGTTTCAGGAGATGAAAATAATCTTTATTCTGGAGTGATCCTGAGTGGAGTAGAAATATGATACAAGTGAATAATCGATTTGGAGCATACCAGTCAGGCAATTTTTTCAAGACTGATTATTGGGCAGGCAGATTATCGACACAATGTTTGGGAATTGGATGGATAGCGGTATCTACGTTTTCATTTATTCGTAGTGATCTTAGTTGTGTTGAAATTCCAATGTATTTACTGTGATAGGTTTCAGAGACCTATTTAAGTTTTATCTGAATTTATAACAAATTTTCTTTGTTTCTTTTTGCATTATTAAAAACTATTCATGCCAATTTTTAGTTTTTTTTCAGCAAATGAATATCGGCTCCAAATATGGGTTATCGGCCTCTTCTTACAGATAAGAGTATTGGTATTGGCCCTGAAAAACCCATTAGTTGATCCATAATTTTAAACCAAATAATGAATTTCACCGGATTACGTCACAATTAAATAAGCGATTTAAAAACCTGCAAATACAATGACCTGAAACAAAATTGAAAAGTAAAAAAAAAAAAAAACATAGCCAAAGAGTATTATTAAATGCCTTATTATTTACTATCGGTACACAAATGTTTTGGCAGGCCCAAAATGCTGACGTCATTATTTTGAGGATTATTTTTGAATTTCATGATTGGTGAAAAAAAAACAGTCCCATCGCTATTCTTGGTTAAATAACATAGGCCAACAAAAATTTTTGGGAGGCAATCAGACTGCACAAATTTACTTCCATACCTTGAAAAAATTTCAAAATAAAAAAGCTCTGTTCTATTTTTAAATGACTATATTTTTAGTGTTATGAATATGTTAACTTTAAAATATTTTCCTTTGTGACTTGACTGTATTCATAAATAAGCAGGCCTCCAGTAAAATTAGAAAAACATGTTGAATTAATTTCAGGATGCAGATGTTTAGATATTTTTATCATGTTAACAGGACAGTGTGTATTTGTTGACCAGTAGATATTACCGTTTTGTGAAACCAAAAATCACAAGGAATAATTCTAACTATGGAGACTCAAAGTGACCAACACGTTCCATTTTATTTCTCATTTTTTTGGCCAAGCCTTTCTGAGGTTTTTGGTTACGTTAACCACAAGATATCGGAGAAGTTTTTTAATAAAAGCATTTTATGTCATGATTACTGATGTGATTCACCTGTGCCCGCTCCTTTGGCGCCAACTGCCTCGGACTCTGAATGGCTACCTGTCACTATTTAAACCCACTTCTTTCTGTCACCTGTTGTCAGTCCGTCTGCAAACCTCAGTTTACTCTAGGCAAGCTTTTCGACCCTGGCTCACTGCTGTTTTGGCTCCCGTGTGTTTACCAGATTCAACCCTTTTTTTTTTATCTCGACCACGTTTTTCGCTCTCCTGTCCCGGCTACTGACCTGTTTTTTCCGCTCCCGACACCGCCATCGCTCGCCACGGAAGTGTCACTTCCGTGTTCAGAGGGACCTGCTCCCCGCGACCGCCGGATCATGTGTGCAATCCTTTCCCTTCCTCACAATAAAACTGAGAGAAACGTACTCAAGTGGGTTCTTTCTCTGTTCTGGTCCTGACATATTAATATAATAGGTCAGGTATTTTTGCCTATTTTTAAATTAATATTGTTTTTTAATTAATGAAGTTACTACTGGAAGGTATTAAACACACACATTCTCTTTAAAGGGAGAGTGTGTAAGATTTAGTGTTCCCTAGTTGTAAAAAGTTTTCATTCAGTAAAAACAAAACAAAACATTGATTCGAATACTTGGCAAAAATACGTGAACTATCATACCAATGTTAATTTTTATTAAAAACGTGTTGAGAAACTTGTATTTGTTTTACATACTGATGTCACAATCACATGTATTGGGAACACCTGTGCTCAGGTTTTGGCGCCAACAGCCAGGACAGCTGATTGGCGCACCCTGTACATTTAAATCCCCAGCTTCCGGTAACACTTTGTTCGATTGTACTCATGCTACCTGTTGCCTTCAGCTCAGTAAGCCCGTACCTCTGACTCTTTGCCTGCTCCCTGTTCTCTTCTGATTGATCTCCGTTGCCGACCTGTTTCTGTAAATCTGCCCTGCCCGTCTGACTCCTGAACTCTTTTCCGAACACTACGATTACGCCTGTCCGCGACCATTCCCGCCAAGCCTTCACCCGCCTGTCAAGTTCCGTCAATCCGCCAACCAACGGATCGAAGAATCCCACCTTGTCATTTCCTTCCTTTCAATAAAACCAAGAAACGAGCGCAAGTGATCTCAGTCTTCCTTTCGTCCTGTCTGACAACTGAAGTGGAATCCCACTTAGTTGTTGCCGCTATGTTTGTCTAGCATCTTGCTGCCTGCTGTGGCACTGGTTTTCATTTGCATTAGAATATGGTGCCATCTAGTTGTCAAATGTTACACACTGGGGCTTTAAGAATTATTTTCTTATTTCATTAAAGAAACCATTAATTTATTATCAAAATAAATTGACATGTCATATTGTTCAAAATCAAATTGTCTAATTGTATGCCTTAGAAGCATTATAGTTGTTATTTTATTGTATTTGTTTTTATTTTTAAGAAAGACAAGATAATCATTAAAATGAGCAGAATTATCAATGTTCCTTTTTTGGAGCGATGCACAAAAGCAATTAATAACAGAGCGTAAAGAAAAACACTGGAAAATTTTAGAGACTACAAAGTTTACAAAAAAATATATAATTGACTAAACCATAATTAAGAAGCTGTAGTCTGGTACCTGTGCCTGAATGTTTGTCAAATGGACGACCATAAGCCATGGCTCGTTTCTGAAGCTGCAGGGAAAACATAAATAGATTATAGTCATCTCACAGTACTGCTTCATTTACTTTGCTTACATGTTAGACATTCATTGAAAAACTGTTTTTTTCAAATTACTTTCTAACGACAAAATAAACTGTTTGAAACTTACAGCGTGTTCCTTTTCTACTGGGGGTGTTCCGTCAAACACAAATGCAGGCTTTATGTCATATTCCAGGAAGGTAAGGGTGCGAAAGAGGAGACCAATCAGTGGGCTGCAAAAAACACAGTCATACAACATAAGTTGTCATGTCCTCTGCAGCTTTAGAGGGTGGGTGCATAGCTTAAGGTGTCTCTAAAAAGATAAAAGGTAAATATTTTCTCTATTGGGTATGTGTTAAGAATGTCCAATTGAAAACAAAGAGCCCTTATGCCTATTTCCCATTTTAGGTTTGGGTGGAACAAACCCCCAAAAACATGAAAAAAAGAAGAGTTTATTCAAATGCGTCTAAGAAATGCCATGTACTTGCACGCAAATCATGTGTGCCGCACCCCACCTTTAAACAACAACATATTGTGTCGCCGTGGCACATACTTGATATTCGGAGTTGCAGTACGGAACTGTTTCAGCACAATCGATGTGTCCAGAGCAATTACCTTGCCTGTAGGGTAAGGACAAGCTCAACTGTATTAATTACCAAAGTGGACTAAATTTAGTCCAAAAATAGTCGCTGCGGAGTTTGCCTTCTCCAAAGTCATTCAAGGACATTTTCAACGCATTGAAAATTTAGTTTTTACAACGGTCTTCAATAGCACCAAACTCCCTCTTGTTCTTCAGAAGGTGTTTTGCAACCTCTACTTCTTCTGACTCAAATTCAATGCCAGTGTTGACAACTGAGGTACAGACAAAAATATGTCAGAAGTAGGACTGCATACATAAATCCCATTAAGCAAATCCTGATTCACACCAGAAAACCACCTCTGTGTTCTCAAACTAAACTAAAAAATTATATATTATGAAAATAATAATATAACAAACGGTTTTATTAAGAAGATACGAAGTTTGTATCATAACTATACTATTGTAAAGAATCTAGTAATAATATTTGGTATCAATTCATTAATTTTCTTAAAATAGTAAATGGTTAATAGATAATCCATCAAAATGTGATACTAACATGGTTTTGATGATTAGAAAATATGAATTTATCAGAATACATTTTAAATGTTATTCTGGGTGGGATGTTTTTAACTTCACCCATTGATCATATTTATCTTCTCTGTGAGTGTATGTGTAATAGACTCTCACCTTAACATAATGCTTTTTTTTTTTCTTTCCCCAGGAAAAAAACTGCAAATATCAATGCTGGTGCTGGTAGGATGACAATACATTTAAAAAAAAAAATTAAGGGTTATTGTTCTGTCTTCTTTATTCATTATCCATTATCCGTTATCAGTCAGTTCATAATACGCTGCAAAGCCTAGGAGTAGGAGGAGGGACTCTTACTCTCAGCCAAAAGGCCAAGCTAAGGTCCTAGCCTTAAAGCCTTGCTGCGATCATTGCGAATGCACCGTTCCCGGAGGTACTGCAATACCGGGCCGATGCGTGGAGTGGACAGAGCAAGCTCTTATTCCATCTACTACACTTGATCTTAGCCAAAAGGCCGAGGGGCTGGCACACACGCAACAGTTAAGCCAGGCTGATTATTGTTGCATTCGATTCAATGAGGCTAAAATGAGGACTGATATACAACAAAGTCATGGTATTGGGCAGTAAATCAGTTGTTCAGCACAACCACTGTATAGCATCGTCTCAACGTAACACATCAGAGCGGCGTGCTCTGCTACAAGTGACAGTAATGAGGGAAAGAGCAGCTGGAAGAGGGGAAGCTGTGCTAGGAATCAAATTGGCAAAACCATTTCAAGGCAGTGGAGTATTTATGAGGCTCAATTCTTCACATTTTTGTTTTGTTGTACTTTTATATCTTTTATTTGATTTGATTGTGATTGATGTTGTCAAGCTTTTTGGGTTTATTTTCGTTTTGTTTCTGTCGCCTTTTATGTTAGTTTTGCCGGACGTTGCATGTTGTGCTAAAATGCTAATTCTCCTTATAGAGATCAGAGCCAGCAGAGAAGGTTACCACGTGTTGTGTTGTGACTCATTCATTTGCAGGTAAACTGTACCCGTTCTTTATACTCGTTATTGTTATTTTTTCTATTTTATCATATATAAAAAAAGGATGATGTTGATTAAAATTCAGTTTAAAGAAAATTATGTTGAATTCATTGTAAACGTTAAAAAAACACTATACAATCTCTTGTTAAAAGTATTTTGTTAAAATGGATGTAAAAATATATTGTCATGGTTGATATTCTAAGATGTATTTTATGTAAACTGAAAAGAAAGCTCTTTGATATGTTTTGGGCAGTCTAACAGCGTTCTGTCAACAAGATCAAAGCCAGCAGAGAAGTTTTCCACGTGTTGTGTTGTGACGCATTCATTTGCAGCAACTGTAATAAAAACCTCATCATCCAGTCCAGCGTGAATGTGGATCTTTGGTGGGACAGGTACAACGCAGTTACAGTTATAAATAAAATTGCTATCCTGCAAAGGAATCTCTAGTTTTACTAAATGTATCTGTAATTTGATTACGTATGTTTTCTGTAACGGAATACATTGTACCTTTGTAACTCACCTGGGACAAGCGGGTTAAAAAATGTATTATTTATTTTGTATTATTTTTATTAGTATTTTCCGTTTAACTGAAATATTTTTATTTTGGAAACCGGAAGTTTTATTTTGACGATCGGTAACTCTCATACGATTAGCACCACTGATGATCGCTATCATACTACATACTATCACCTCCCCGTGCGAGATCTAAAAAAAGAAAAAAGAAGTCTACCGAACTCCTGGGAAGCCACATGACGCACTTTTCCAATCAGGAAAGACCCCAAATTTTGGTCAGGTTTTAAAACACCCCGACCCCTAAAACTGAACAGCCTCAGTTCTACATGGTAGACCTGGAACTTGAAGCTCCATTCATCTTCCCTGGAACCCTTGAATACAGCAGTAATGGCGAGCTCCCAACTTGGAGGATTAAACCCTACCACCGTTCACCACCCCTGGTCTAGGGTTAGTGGTATTTTTTCCTTTCTGGAATTCTTTTGGACTCTGATTTTGACTGTGACTGGACCCCAATTGATTTTTTTTCCCTTTGAGAGAAACACCTACTGCAAGTATCGTCGTTTGGTTATTTCTCCAAGCTCCTTGAAGAACCTTAGAGTTGCACTTACCCTGAAGTGGGTTTTATCCTGATAACGTTACGCCGCCAATGAAATGTGTTACTCCCCAACCCTCCTTAGAGCTAATAACAGTTGCTAGATTATGCTTCAAAAAACGACTCAAACTCCACAAGGTTAAATCAAAACGTTTACCTGCGTAGTCACTGATATTTTTGTGGGAAATCGCACCCGGAGCTTCATATCGGATCAAATCTGCTAATTTAGTGATCCCCATCCTCACACCGTCGGTCAACTCTTAACACAGGTGACATCGTTTCTAGTGATACGAGGAACTGCTTAAATCCAAATTAGTTTGTTCTGTATTTTGATTTAATTTACCTAAAGCGCATACCTGTCAACCTCCAAGGCTTCATGCCCTTACAAAATGTTGTATTTTCCCTTACAAAGTACAAAAAAATCTGACACCATATATTCCTTTCAAACGTGTTTATTTATGTACTTTTATGTGTTATATTGTACATGTGTTTCGTTATATCATATATATATATATATATATATATATTGTTAACATTTTGTTGTGAGATACCGAGTTGCTCGACATGAATGAGGTAATTAAAAAAAAGTTCAAAAATTAAGTAGCTTGGACGTTCACTGTAGAAGGAAAAAAATATTTTCTCATTCAAATTATTAATTCATTTTCTGCATTCAATTGTTGTTGGTAATATACTGATTAAAGGGATAACCACAAACCTGTCTTTTTTCCATTTTCTCCTTTTATACTTCCTTTTTTTCTTAACTTTATACAACATAATAATTCGTTATATAATGTATCAAAGCAAGTGAGCCGTTTGAGAGACGGCTCTCTTTAATGAGTTGAGCCGATTCTCTAAAAAGAGACTGACTTCTTTTCACTACATAACTACCACATGAAATCCGAGGCGGCCGATGCATGCGCACAGTTGCATCGAACCTCTCACTTCATTTGCAATGAACAAAAACGATACAGAGATAGAGGCTGCCGCGAAATCGTTTGACTTTATTGATTTGCCGTTTCGTCATAGTCCGTGTATACGGGATGGTACCAATGATTGACAAATTTGCGTTTTTCCGTAAAGATTTTCTTGTATGTCGTACACGTCCTAAAATGCATAATAAACGTACTTTACACGGCAAAAACGTACAGGTTGATAGGTATGAAAGCGGCTCAGAAGTGCTTTGTTGGGGTCAAGGTACCCCAATTATTCATGAAAACCCTAACAATTCTGCTCATTTATTTCGAAACGCAGTACCTTTTCATGAATAAGCGATAACATGTCTTTTATTAAAGCAAAAATAGTGGACCACATACAACTGTACAGGGGGGGAAATATCAACGATACAGATGTTAAAATTAAAAAAAAAAACATACCAGTGCTCAACCTGTATTATTTGCACACAGAATTTTTTCGTCACACGTATATTTCACATTCAGGAAGAGTCTATAACGCACTGTTACGAGAGCAAGGTCAGACATTTTCATGAAGTCCCAAAGGGAGTGTTTTACAGTACAAAACACCCATTAAATAGGTAATAAAGAAAATAAAAGTCACATAAGTAACAACTGCTTCACTACTGTACAACAAAAGGTAGGTACACTAGATCACAACACACATTCATAATAAATATTATGGCATCTGTAGATTCTTTTTTAGCCAACCATTATAGTTCGACACTTACAATATTTATTTCTTGCACATCTGGCTATGAGCTCAGTTACAAAATATTTGTTGAAAATTAAATGTATTGTTTTAATCCGATGATAATGATGATTACTTTTTTAAGTCATGTCTAGAGGAAGTCTGAAACCGAAAATATGAATGCATTGCCAACATGAAAATAGGAATAAGTATAATTAAAATGTTCTAAGTTCTAACCAGGAAAATATTTCTGGATGGAAACATGCTGCAAGAAAACAGGCAACTGCAACAGAATGTTTATTGTTAGTTAGTTGGTTGGTTGGTTCCCTTAACCACTAGGGCTTTAGGGCACCATTTCCTGTGGTGAGTTGGGCAAGTCCAGCCTGGTGGCACCCATCCTGTCCAGGTCAACACATGTTTCCACCTGGTCTCAAACAAGGGACCTGTCACGTGTTAGGCTAATGTGCTAACCACTGCACTACAAAAACACAGAAAGTAATATATGACAATTTTTCATTTCTGCATTGTAAGCATTTCCCATAACAATGAAATGATAGTGTAAATAAAAAGCTTTGGCTCCATGTCTTTTGGGTGATGCTCTAGTTTAATTTTTAGCGACGGAACCAAACCCAGGTGTTGATAAGCCAAAATGCAACAGTGGCAGAATACAGGACCACCTCACGCTTGGAGCGTTCCTTGTTTTCTTCCTCCAGCATCTGCAGGCGGCGGTTTAACTTCACAATCTGAAAAATTGATGTGATATGGAATTCACTTTTCTGGACGCAGTTCATATGCAGTATATATTATATCACAGAATACTAAGGTTAAACACAAAATGAAAAAGCATTCTTTTTGTTCTACGGGCTACATTTATCCTGAGGTTTCATAAAATCTCTATTTCTAACTTGTTGTAAGACTTTCATTAGGGTCCTACTTTAATTAAGGGGACACATTTATGAAAATATTTTGTTTTCCTTTTTTTGGTGGGAGGTGGGGTGCATACCATGAGCTTATTAAAAAAAATCCATTAGTATTGCTGTAATACTTGAAAATCTCATCTGATGCGATGCAAAAACATGATAATTAAAGTGGTCATTGTTGAGCTCTGCAGCATCCTAAATTAGCAAAAACAATTTAGAGAAAAAACTACAACTTTTGAGTCCCTATCAGAGTGGAACCCTCGATTGACATGTTCTGGCACATGGGATGTATAGTTAGACCGCTGCTTCAGATGACTGACATGAAGAGCAAATTAAACATACTTGTCGGCGTAATGAGGAGGCATCCACTAAACCACACTCATCCGGGTTTATATCCATGGAAATATCCAGTTGTGTCCTGTGCCTTGATAACAACGATAACACAAAAGCATCAAAGTCAGTCCCTGGCAAGTAATCCAACAAGCACACACAAAAATGCTTCTAGTTTCAGTGTTTTTCATTGTAAGGCATAAAAGGATCAACTGCCTAAACCTAGTCAGTGAGAGCTTCTTTTATTGCAAATTTTGCTGTTGAATAGCGCATATAATTTGAAAAGCGGTTCAATTTAAATTAAAAAGGGGTAGAGAATTAAAGTACAGGGGTGGCACGGTGGATGAATGGTTAGCGTGTCTCCCTAACAGTTCAGAGGTCCTTAGTTAGTTTCTAACTATAGGCCTAACTGTGAGGAGTTTGAATGTTTTACTGCCTGCGTGCATGAAAAGCTAATTGGTGACTCCAAATTGTCCCTAGGTCCGAGTGCGTGTGTAAATATTTGTATGTTTATTATTTCCCTTTGATTGGCTCTGCTCGACACTGAGTGACAAGCTGTGGATATGTAATGCTTTTGGGGATACAGCTCGGTTGGAACGATTGGAGAGGAGTTCGGAGAGTTATATACCATCTGTGGAACTGGTATGAAGTACCGCTTACCTAACTCCAAGACAAGAAAATACGAGAAATAAATGCTATACAAATGTTGCTGCGAAAAGTCATTGCACTACTCTTTCATTGTTATGATGCACAAACAGCTTAGGCCAGTCTTCAAGCACTGCCGTGTTAATATTTTTGCCTATTTATCCTAGCATTTCTTTTATCTTATGTATAAGTCTTTCATTCCATGTTTATCCCAAAGTGCCACGTCTAATATTGTTGTAAACATTTTCACCCTGTTGTTATCTATAACAATAATGATAATTTCGACAAAATTCATTTTTAGAAAGAGTTTAAAAGGAAAATCACCGGCGGTGCCCGTCATCCAGGACGTCAAGGATCTGCTGGTAGGCCCTGCGTGTGGTGGACTGCATGTAAGCCAGGAAACCCGCCGCTGTGAACAAGTTTATGCTTGCGTCTTCAGGGGAGCACAACGGGGGACACATACGGACTGGAGGGGCAGAAGGTGAGGGTGTTACACTGTCAGAGGTAAGAGAGAAAAAAAAGTTAAAAAGCTGAGATTTATTCATGCAATCGGGAGGTTTTAAAGACCCAAAAAGGCACAAACGTGTATAAAAGAATATCCTCACCTCCCATCTCCTTTGCTAATCTGACTGCTATGGTGACCAGATATGCATTCAGTAGCACTGCGTTCTCTTCTTGGTCGAGAATGTGCCTGTCGATGATAGACAATATGGTATTTTCCAAAGTTTATTAAGCCAAGGCGGTTGCCTTGTGTAACATTATTAAAAAAAAATTGTAGAATCACCTTGCTGAAAACAACAGTGTAATACCACCACACAAACTATTTGTAAAAAAATTACATTATATGAAGGGGCATGATTGCATACCTGTCAATCTGTAAGGTTTTGCCGTACAAAGTACGTTTATTATGCATTTTAAGATGTGTACGACGTACGAGAAAATCTGTACGGAAAAACGCAAATTTGTCAATAATGGGTACCATCCGGTATACACAGACTATCGCAAAACGGCAAATCAATCAAGTCAAACGAGTTCACCGCGGTAGCCTCTATCTCGGTATCGTTTTTTTTGTTGCAAACGAAGCGAGCGGTTTGATGCTACTGTGCGCATGCATCTGCCGCCTCGGATTTCATGTGGTAGTTATGTAGTCAAAGGAAGTCAGTCTCTTTTTAAAGAACCGGCTTTTTCGGCTCAACTCATTAAAGAGAGCCGGCTCTCAAACGGCTCACTTGCTTTGATGCATTATATTACGAGTTATTATGTTGTATAAAGAAGTAAAGAAAAAAAGGAAGTATAAAATGAGAAAATGAAAAAAGACAGCTTTGTGGTTATCCTTTTAATCAGTATATTACCAACAATAATTTAATGCAGAAAATGAATTCATAATTTGAATAAGAAAATGTATTATTCTACTTAATTATATTTGGATGTATTTTTCCCTTCTACAGTGAACGTCCAAGCTACTTAATTTTTGATTTTTTTTTTTATAAAACCTCATTCATGTCGAGCAACTCAGGATCTCACAACAAAATGTTAATGAACAATATATATGATATAACGAAACACATGTACAATATAACATGTTAAACTACATAAATGATCTAGTTTGAAAAAAAAATATGGTGTAAGATTATTTTGTATTTTTACGACAGTTTCTAAGGGCATGGGGCCGTGGAGGTTGACAGGTATGTGATTGTCTTTCCCTGGCCTTGTATAATGATAATGAGGGCTGGATCAGCTCCCTGGAAATTTATTCTGAAATCGTTACTTAAAATTGAATAACCACACTGGTACCATATTTTCCGGACTACAGGTCGCAGTTTTATTCATAGTTTGCCGGGACTTATATGTGAAATTATTATCCAATTATTGCTGGTATATTATTTCATATGTTATTTTCACTTTATTCATCAGAGGGGGCTCCAGGGCTGTATTATTAATTTCAACCTAGTTGTGACGCGAAAAATCTTCCCCTCGCGCAAAATGTTCCATCTGGCATACGTCACTTGTGCAAACATCCCTAAGATGACTTGGTATCTCATTTTGGGGAAATGTAAAAGAACAGTAAAACATAGAGCATTGGCACCTTGTACAGAGATTAGTTTTGAGCAAGTTAAAAATATTTACTTTGGCGAAATGACACCACCTTTTCTTACCAATCGGCACACAAATGCTCAGAAGATAAGGCGTCATTTCGCCAAAGTAAATATTTTCAACTTGCTCAGAAAGGATTTATATACAGGGTGCAAATGATCTGTGCTTGACTGTTCTCTTACATTCACCCAAAAATGAGACAAAGTCGTTTTAGTGACGCTTGCGCTAGTGACATATGCGGGCTCCAGTTAGGGGGGACATTTTCGGCACGACACCGGCAATTTAGTAAAATAACTGAACAAAAATGGCACCGAAAAGATAGTCACAGTTTATAGATTACAAGCTGCAAATGGTGAAATATGCACTCAAAAAGCAGAAAGTTCGGAGTTAACAAGAGACTAATAAGGGGCTGGCAAAAGCCATGTGACGAGGAGTCAGACGTAGGGGACGCAGAAGCGGAAGGGGCAGATTGTTTACCGTGCCAGTGACGGAGAATGACAATTTTATTGGGTTTAGTTATTCGGAGTGAAACTGTAGGTATAGTGTTATTCATGCTAGTTATTTAAATAACTCTTAATATGTTAATTATGCCGTTACTGAAATGAACAGGCATGTCAATTATGTAATCTTCAAAAACCTGACAAACTGATTCAGTCCGTTGTTCGCTTTTATTTTAAATTGCCTTTCAAGAGGACGTGTATGTTTTTGGTCTTGTTTTTTTATCAAATAAATTTCCCCCCCAAAATGTGACTTCTACTCCGGATGGTTTGAAATGAAATGAAATGAAATGATCTGCATTTATATAGCGCTTTTCAAGTCAATGACTTCCCAAAGCGCTTTACAATGTGCTCCACATTTCCCAATAGCGGCCTTGCAGCCATGTAAGGCGCTAACCTGCTTATTGGGGGTATTAGGGGTTCAGTGTCTTACCCAAGGACACTTCGATATGTAACACGGACGAGCCGGGATTCGAACTGGGATCCCTTGATCCCAAGACGAGCACTCTACCTCCTGAGCTACTCCTTCTTTGTTATGCATTTTTGGCTGGTGTGACTTATACTCCGGAGCGTTTTGTATTCCGAAAAATACGGTATTTGCCTTACTGTGTGACTTGAGTTGCTTTTGTTTATTTGATCAGTTTCCAGGGAGTCCAGCGGCTGTTCTGACAGTGTGAGAACACGGGGGGGGGCCTTCATGTCCAGGAGCTCCATAGCAGGAATGGACTGAATCAGGTCCAAGTCTCTGGGACACGAGAACTGAGGATCCCCATCACCCGCTGTGTAGTGAATAGAAAAAAAGATCTTACAGTATTACCAGCAGGTTGTAACAGGACTAGACAGACCGCAACAGCTGCAGAAGGTTTATTGTAAATCGTGCGATGGGTTTGACACATGGGAGGCTATAAACAAGGGCAAATGCGAAATCTCAAACCTTCAAACTCAACACACGGATGGTAACTACAGGGCCTGACGTCCCCATTTTGTGTCGCTTGTCTAGAACTCATTTGATTCCCTAATAAATAGAAGGGACTGAAAGTTCTGAAACAAAACGTTTCAAGATTTTCAAAGATTGCTTGAATTAACTAAACTATTACTTCTAATGGAAGAGTTGCGTAAAAGAAAGACAATTGTGTATCTCATTTCCTAAATAAGGATTTGATGTGAATATTATTGCTAATTTAACTGTTACAAAACGGTAATGAAAACCATTGCAATTGCTCAGGTTTATGTCTCAGAAATAATTTTGAATAACATCACACAAGATTATAGGGGCTATTCAAAATATCTATACAATCAATACTAAGCAAGTATTTGGATCAGATCGTTGCTATTGTCCTGGGATCGATATTTCACCACTCTGCCAAATTCCTCCAAACGCCACTTATATATTTAGTCCCTCACAGTCCTTATATCTCTCACGCAGCACCTTTGGCACGCTCTAGATTTATGCCTCAGCGTGTGTCTGACAGGCACACTTTTAGCACCTCTCCCTACCTGGCCCGCAGCAGCATCTTCCTGCCAGGCAGGAGAGAGTGCCAAATCTGCTCTCGTGCCCCTTATCAGAAGATAAATATGATAGAGGCAGACAGGAAGCACAGCGCTTTTCTGGACATTTTCTTTTAATAACAGAAAAGGACAATGCCAGGTATCATTTGTGTGGTAAAGTTATCCGTGACAGTGGCAGATTTACATAAACACATAAAAAAGTTCACCCTTCAGAGAGCAACGAGCTTCAACCAAAAATGCTAAAATGTTCCTGTTCCTGTAAATCCGTTGTCACTCTTTTTGTTTGACTCTCTTGACTTTTGCTTTATAACATTTGGAGTAAAAGTGTTTTATTTTTTTAATGTTGAACTGTATTGTTCATACCATTTAACACCGTTCTTTTTTTATTTGCAAATTATTGTGCAATTGAAGGTATAGTTAAAACATTAACATTGTCGTAATTTGCCTTTTGTTTCTTAGCTGCTTTTCCATTTCACTGTCTTGGCCCTTTTATGTAACATTTGTAGTAAAAGTTATTCTTTATTTATTTCTAAAGGTAAAGTTTGAATTGTAGTTATTCATTAAAAAAAAACTAAAAAAATTTGGTGACTAAAGTCTTTGTGCTTTGTTTAGCGTATATGTAAACTGACTCAAGGACAAGCGTTCAGTTATTCAAAAATCATGACATTTCCAAACAAAAAAATACTGGTATCGGATCAGTAGTTATCCATATTAGAAGTCAACCAATTATCAGGAGAGACGGCTATCGGCACCAATTTTGGGAATTTGAAGGATATCAGTATCTGCATTTTTATTTATTCGACGGGCTGATTATTTAGGTTCAGATGCAGCAGAGCCTCTCCCTCTCTCTGTTCCCTATCTCTGTCTCAGGTGCTACACACCCTGTGCCTTCTGATTCGTTAAGTGACCAGGGGCAGAGCCACAGAAGCAGAAAGAGTAAACAGCGGCAGCTCTGCTAACTCCTGAATCCTGCCATGCCTGTGAGTCAAGACCTCTGATAATCTTGAGATTTTAAAAAGTCCGTTGTAGAAAAGTGGGTGTGAATTTCACACCTACGTGTGTGAATTTCACATCTACAAATGTCGCCCGTAATAACACAGGAGGCTCGTTGCATGTCTACCATTATAAATTAATTGAGCGCCAGCAATGTTGCCTCTCGCATGTTAAACCCCCTAGACCTCACCTGCTACTGTAATTCTCTCAGGAACCTGCATGAGAGTTGAGTGGGTGTCCAGAAGTTCCTGCTGTGGAAGAGAACTAGTTTGGCTTTCTGAAGCCACCTTGAGCGTTTCCGGGATGCGCATACGCTGGCTGATGCCCTCCGTGTACTCCAGCTCATAGTGGATACGGTTAATTTCCGCCACCTCGGCAGGGGGCGAGTTGAATGATGGCCCACTCATGCAGCCTGCAAAGGTTTAAAAAAATAAAAAAGGTAACACGCATTACTATATGCAAAGACAAACGAAATTATTTTAGCGTTTTATGCATGCATGTATATGAGTAAACAATTTTTGTGGTACTGAAGGAAAACACTTTTTAAGGATGTTTGAAGCCACATTTTTACAGACTGATAAAACACTTAAATTTGATTTCCGCAACTTCAACATAACGGGTGCTTTTCCAATGGTTTGTGTATTGGATGGGGTGGGTTGGATCCCTAAGCCACTAGGGTCGTAAGGGCACCATTTCCTGTGGTGTGTCTTGGGCAAGTACAGCCTGGTAGGACCCATCGCCAGGCCAACAAAGGTTTCCATCCGATTCTCTGTCATAATCATTTGGTCTCCGGAATGTATTATTGTGAAAAGTGTTTGGACTGTCAAGGGGACAGGACCAAGATAACAAGTGGCTTTTTCCCGTCCTGTATTGTTGAATTTGGGATTAACAATCAATTAAATTTGAAGTGGTCATTAATATCAATACAATTGGTACATATATTTCCTCAAACAGCTCAGATTTCTTTAGATAAATAATTTTGACTCACAACATACCTTTTCTATAATATTGCATATTTTTGGTTTGAACAAATTTATTGACACTAATAACAGCAAACAATCAATGTGAGGTTTGAACAACCTTTCTCGATAATCTTTACAGCAATCAAGCATATTCACAATTTCTTTATATAACATCTGTCCAGTCCAAAATCGATTGTTTTTTTAGGTCTGAACAAATCCACCGACACCAACAGCAGCAAACAAACATGACAATCTCAACATCAATATTGCATATATCTGATGGCAATTTACTATTCATTTATTTTTGGTTTCCTGATGGTTAAATGGCAACTAGAACAAAAAATGTGTCATATTTGAACATTAGATTCTCGCTGTATTGCGTAATGGGTGCTAGCAAAGTGCAAGTAAAATTACAAAACCATGGAGACTCCAGGTGACCAAACCACACCATTTTTATTCTCATGTTTTGCCAGGCCTTTCACCGTTTTTTAAATACTTTTTGCAAAAAGATGGTGGTCAATGATGCCCCCTTCCTCTAGGTTAGCCTCATGTTATAAAAAAACATTTCTTGAGCAATGAATATTTTAGAAAATTCACATTTAGATGATAGTTCATATTTCATTGCTATTATTCAAAACAATAGTGTTTGTTTTTACCACTAGGAGGTGCTTTTTAATACACAAGGTCCTCAACCAGCTCAGTAGCCTAGATGGTAAGGCGCCCGCTTTGAGACTGGGAGGTTCGGGTTCGCGCCCCGGCCGAGTCATTCCTAAGACTTAAAAAGTGGTCGGCGGCGCCCTCTCTTGGCTGCGGCTGCATCGGGTCAGGTGCAATCGACATTTCGTTCTGTGTACATTGTTACACAGAATGACAATACAAGGAAATTATTATTATTATTATTATTATTATTGATATCTTATGTCATATTATGTTATGTTATGGTCATTCTGGCACATTCTGGACATTGAGTAGCAACATAATAATAATAAAAATAATTTATTTGTATTGTCATTCTGTGTAACAATGTACACAGAACGAAATGTCGATTGCACCTGACCCGTTGTAGCGAGCCGATGCAGCCGCAGCCAACAGAGGGCGCCGCCGACCACTTTTTAAGTCTTAGGAATGACTCGGCCGGGGCGCGAACCACCGACCTCCCAGGCTCAAAGCGGGCGCCTTACCATCTAGGCTACTGAGCTTGTCATTACTAAAGAGTGCACAAAAGTACGTCCGTTGCAGACGCGTACAAAAGAAATTCAATCATAGTAGAGAGCTGGATGATGGCAAGTGCACATCATGGAAGAAGGAGGCTTGGGGGCATGCAAAAAGAAGCACTGATAACGGTCAAAACACACTCCCTCACAATAAATACTGTACGTATATAAAAATAAAGTGCAATTTAAATTTACTGATGTGTACATAAAATTACATTTTCGTGAGGCCCTAACCAGCATTTTATGTCAATTGTATTGAATTACATAATAACGGCTACTTCACATCTAAACTGTTGACGACGTCTGAGAAGGGATTAGAATAATCATCAAACAAAGGCACGCAAGTTAATTTCGAATGAAACGAATAGAATTGATGTTATGTTGTCCAATACAGCATAAGCAAGGATAGCAGTACGCGTAACGCCCGTTTGTTTGGCCGCTGGCGTTTGCGGCTGCCACAACGTCGGCTTTATGAGTCTTTCCATGAAGACCATAACGTACCTTTTAGTAGTTAATCCAGAGATTTTTAAGTAGTCATATGACAAATGATAGCAGATTGTCTACAAAGGCTAAGAGCGGATGAGAGGGCTGAAACCCGGAACAGAATGGAAGTAAAACGAACGCCCTTTAGAACGATAATATGGAAGTGCTTGGTAACCACACATGCTGTGCACGCCGGAGCGGTGCAGATGTCAATATTTGTTTCAAACAATCATATGGCGAAAAAAATCGGGATACAAAAGGGTGGAAAAAAAGTTACTAAAAAATGTGCAGGGCCCCTTTTTCAGCCCGGGAGTTTTCTATCCAAAGCTGGCCCACTAAGCTCCGGAGGAGGAATATAAATAAATGGAACAGCAGCAGGTTCATATGATGCATTTTTATTGGAAAGAACTTCAAATATATGTTGATAATTCAACAGAAAATACTTTGCCATTTTATATAAAGGAAAGTTATATAAAGATTCTGACCTAAGGGCTACCGCCATCATCTGGTGAAATAGTGTAGTTTTTTTGTTTGATCGTGTGTTTGTGTGTTTTTGTACAGATGTATTTCACACTGAAGTCAACATCTGCTAACAGGTGTTGGGCACAACACCGGCCATATATTATTATTTTTTTGACAAAGGCCAGTAAAAATTTGATCACCGGCCATGACTGGCCCCCGGGTCGGAATTTGGATATAGCAGCTTTGTGATCTTAAAGGTGTGGGAAATTAGTAGGAACAAATCTTAGTTTGAACAATTAAGGCAGAACTAATGTGCCTGTGTTAGGAGTTGACTAGGAATTTGAAAGTAACGCCCATTCCGAGAGACAGTATTGTAAAATGCCAAATGAGCTTTGATGTATGATTAAAGCAGCATGAAAAAATACGCTCCTCTTGTCAAGTCAAGTCAAATCATGTTTATTTTTATAGTCCTTAATCACAAGGAGTCTCAAAAGGCTGCACGGACCACAAATTATTGCAAAACACAGACTATTATTACACCATCCCCTGATGTAAAACCTACACGAGGGCAAGGAAAAACTCAAAACCTCAACATGAGGAACATGAACAAACCTTGAGAAAGGACCAGGCTTAAACGGATGTTGCAAAAACAAACAATACACAGATATTGTCAACATGAAATATAGGTCAATCATAAACTTTAGAATATAACTGTTTTAAGTCTAGATTTAAACAGTTCCGCTAAGGTTGTAGATCGGATCTCAGGAGGCAGAGCATTCCAAAGCACCGGGGCCCGAAAGGAGAACGCTCTCGAACCAGCGGTGAGTCTTAATCATTCAGACATTGAATAATTTCACAAAACTCGTAGCAACAAGATGGTAGACAAATTGTTACAGTTTTCTCTAAATGAGACTCATGTGATTTCAAATAAATGCAAATTCCCCCACCAAAAGTATGTTTTAATGGGTGTTTATTTGATACGTAAATCAATATTATTTGTTCATATATCTCTTTACCACTAGGAGGTGCTAAATATTACATACTGTCTCTTTAAATATAACATTTATTCATTAAAAGTTTGATTGGTTACTACACAAAATACACAATTTTTCCCAGTGTGGAGACGACTGTTTTATATTAGTATCATTACTCTTTGTAATTTCCCCAGTAATTTAGGATCTAGTCTCAGTATTGTCTTACACTGCTGCCCCTCAATGCAGAAGTCTGGCTTATTTCTAAAAAGCGACTTGACGCGTTACACCGAAAAACAACAGCAACCAGATGAGCTGCGTCTGAGTCAAATCAGGAGGCTTCTCCTGCTACTGGTAACCAAGGAAACCAATACTATCAGTCAGCAAACCTACCCCAGAAAACAGCCTGTAAAAGCATGGGTGCTGCCAGGCCTTGGCAACCATGGCAGTTAAAAGTTCCTTGACCGTGAACCCTGAATTTTATCATTATTATAATTTTTCATAACCAATACCAGTCACTAGAATCAGTGATGAAACAAGTCTTATTTAGGGTATTGGTCCTTGTGATGGTAACTGATACCAATAGCAAACAAGAAGCTGAAAAGGAATGGTAAATTTCATTTGGATAAGTGCAATACTAATGAAAATATTATGTCGGAATCTGAAGATATTTCTTTCAAAAAATAAAATTAGAATAACAGAGTAAAATTCGTTTACAACAATATTAGACAAGAACTCTGGGATAAAGAAGCCAGAAAAAAACTTTAAAGAGAAAAACAAGATAAAAAGAATGTTAAGATGAAAGGGTTAAAATATTTATAGGGTAGTGCTTGGAGTTGAAATAATGGGGAGGGTATAGGAATCATAACAATGAGAAAGTAGTGCAGTAAAATTTAGTTGCATGAAAAAAAATCCCAAATAAGTCAATGAATTGAATATTAGAAGAAATAGCCAAAATATTTACATGGTAGTACTTGGAGACAGGCATGAATTGTATGTGCATCAGAACAATAGTACAATAAAAAAAGTAGTGAAGTCACATTAAGCAGCAACATACTTCCATAGTAAGTCAAAATATAAGATATGAATACAAGATAAATGTTTCTCACAGTCTTGTGTACTGGTTTAGGGTGGTGATGGACTCTGGAAAGATACTATCTCCGATCCTGTTAGTCTTATTTTAAGGGACCTCAAGCGTCTGCCAGATGGCAGCAGGTCAAAGAGGCGCTGATGTACTAGTGATCCCAAGAGCCAAGAAGAGATCCGCAGGTTCAAGAGCGTTCTTCATTCGAGCCCCGGTGCTGTGGAATGCTTTCCCCCCTGAGATTCGATCTGCAACCTCAGTGGAAATGTCTAAATCTAAGCTTAAGACACACTTCTATTCTATAGCATACGGATGACCTATATTTTATGTTGACAATGTGTCTCATCTCATCTCGTATCTGTGTATTATTTGTTATTGCAACATCCATTGCAGCCTGGTCAGCCGGGAAAGGGGATTATCTCATGTGCATTCCCTTCTTAAGGTATCCTTATTTTCCACATGTTGAGGTTTTAGAGTTTTCCTTTGCTCTCATGTAGATTTTAGATCAGGGGATGGTGTCACAATAGTCTGTAGTGTGCAATAATATGTTGTCTGTGGAGCCCTTTGAGTCTCTTTGTGATTAAGGCCTATACAAATAAACATGACTTGAATGGAGACCTATGCAATGTTGTTGGCCCTACTGTCAAATAGCAAACCTGCAATGTCCTACAAATTGGGCAGAGGGCAGCCATTGATGTTCTAGATTGTTTGGTGACTGCGTGTTTTTTCTGTCTGTTATTTTTTTCTGTCTGTTTTTCTGTCTGTTACATTATGTCAGCATATTATGTAGTCATTCTGCGCGCCAGATTACTTTCTAGCATGTTTGTGTTTGAGATCAAGTTATCTTCCTTTGTAGATTAAGCACTCTCTGAAGTGGAGTCACTGCTGGCAATGATAATTGTTATCAATATATTTATTCTTAGCTTATGCGTGGTAATGTTCAATTGAGGTCTGGATCATTAGGAAGACTTTAGAGCACAGGTGTCAAACAGGCGGCCCGCGGGCCAGATCAGGCCCGCTAAGGGATTGAATCCGGCCCACGAGGCAATACTCAGAGAAGCGCAAGAGAAAAACAAGCTGCAGGTTGATTATGTCAACCTTATGTTGCCAAAGCCAGGTGCCTTGAACAAAGACGCTGTACTTGTATTTATTTATTTCTCTCTCTCTCTCTCTCTCACCCCTTTTCTCCCACTCTCTGTCTCTTTCACTCTCTTTGTCTCTTTTTCTCTCCGTGTCTTTTAACCTCTTTTGCTCTAACTTCCTTTTTTCTTTTTCTCTCTTTTCTCTTTCTCTCTTCATACTCTTCGCGCTTTCTTTTCTCTTTTTCTGTCTTTCTATTTCTCTTTGGATTTCTTTCTTCCTCTCCCTTCCTTTTCCCCCTCTCTCACGACTTTTTATCTTTTGTTTCTCACGCTCTCTCCCTCGCTCTCTTTTTCACTCCCTCTTTCTCTTATTTCTTTTTCTCTCTTTTTCTTTCTCTTTAATCTACTCGTCCGGCCCCTGACAGAATGTTTGTTCTATCGTGTGGCCCCCAGGTTAAAATGAGTTTGACACCCCTGCTTTAGAGGTTCATGGAATTCATAGAAACAAAGAAAATTTACATTATAGCGACTACAATTCCCAGCATTCCATCGGCGTTGGCCAAAGATCGCGCATGCGCTGTTCCCCAAAGCCACTATTTTTGTCTTCAGGCGGTTGAACAACGGGACTTGGCGAAATGAATTAAAAATAACACAAGTGGGGGGCTTGTTTTAACTTCGCCCACCGCCACGGATACACATGGAGATTCTCGGCCGTTAACTCGGCGACTCGTCGCAGGGCCGTCGGCTCCTCGGCTGGGCTCGGAGGCCCCGAAGACAGTGCTCGGTGACAGCCCCGTTAAGAGAAGCAGTAGGCTGCCTCCTCTTTTATCTAGTTGGCTAGCCAGCTAAGTTAGCTTCCTAGACAGCAAAGAGGCGAGGCGAGGAAAAACCCTGGAAAGGCCAATTTGATAACACAAACAAGAGACAAAACCTTCAACCTGAAGAAGAGATGGCACACTTACGAGACATGCAAAATCAGGTACATAAAATGTTTACTCTTCTTTAAATTCAAACACTGACAAGACAAGGCTTTTGTTTATGAAATGGTTGGTCGTGGGATGACAAAATCCAGACTGTTTGTTTATGTTTATTTTATGTTTATTCGAAAATAATCAGATTACACTAGCAAAAATTGTCACATCAAGGTACCGCTTCACTTTCTCTCATGTAGTGGAAGAGAAATTCGATTGTTCTGCCTGTCAGTATAGATAAACAAGATTAAAAAAAAATGTTGTCCATATTTGTATCAAATCACAGAAATTACATCTTAGTGGTATTATGTGACACATTAATAGAGTTTGAGAATGGGGGTGTACTGAAAACAAGTATCACTATCATTGCAGATATCAGTTATTTTTAGGGTATGTAGTGTTGGCAGGTATGGATCTAGTATTATATTATATTGTCACACGCTGCTGCCAGTCAATACCAAGGCTTGGTGTTCTGCCAAACTGTTATACCCTCTTGAGACGTCCTACCACGGGCTGACCTGACGGCAGCAATTTTGTTTTCTTTATAGTTAAGTCAAACCAACAACACTCAGAATTGCTGCCAATGAATTGCTGATGATAATCCGAGGGCTGCGAGAAAGCTACCTCGGAAAACCACACCAGGCTTAAAAGATACTTCAGAAAATGGTCATTGAATAGTGAAAGAGTTAAATGAAACTAAACAGAAACGAAAATCGTAAGTTATCACCACTTACAAAGGCAAAAGTCGCTATTAGCGTTTTGCGTGCGCATGCGTGCTGGGCATTGGAAGGACGTCTACATGAGTAGGAAGGAATCTCAGAACATAGGCTCATCTCTGAAGAGCAGGAAGATGCCTTACACCGAAAAATAACGGCAACCAGACATTGAAAGTGCTGTTTCTGAGTCAGAACAGTAGTCTTTTCCTGCTGCTCTTAAAACCATGGAAACCAGTATTTTCATTTTCATTTGGGGGAGCAAACCCCCTTTCCCAAAAAGACGGTCTGGAGAGGAATGGGCACGGCCAGGCTGTACTTGCCCGAGACACACTAGAGAAAGTGGTGCCCATACAACCCTGGGAATTAAGGGATCCGTAAACCGACGGTAGTCGATACCAGTATCTGCTTCCTTCTAGAATCAAGAACCAGAAATGAAAGACATGTTGAATTAGCCAGTTTGTAGAAATGCGCCCAAAAAAACCACTCTATAAACAAGTAGAAACATGCATCATTTAGTTTCACTCATATTTTGACTTATGTACGTGATTCAACATTTCTTTTGCACAGATGGCATCAAGCACATCATCTTTGCAAAAGAAAGAACACTCAAATGCTTTTTGTAAATCTTTTCTGATTCTCGCTAAGAGGCATCCACTACTAAATTTACTCTTTACACAAATTGTTACTAAGAAATACCCACATTTTCCCAAATAATGTTGACTTTGTTGATTAATAATCATGATTTATTTTTGGAGGTTCACATGTATACATATATATATAGTAATTACGGATCCCTTATCTGCCTGGGTCGTTGAGGCACCACTTCCTGTGGTGTGTCTTGGGGAAAGTACAGCCTGGTGGCGCCCATCCCTCTCCTTGCCAATTTTTTGGATAATCGTTTGCTCCCCACATGAAACTGATAGCACTGGTTACCATGGTTGCCAGTAGCAGAAGCCTCCTGATCTGACTCAATTACAGCACCTTCATCATTTAGTTGCCGTTGTTGTCAGTCTCAAGCGTCTATACTGTAATTCAAATATATCAATATTGATCTTCAAGTACTGATGAAAACATCAAAACGAATAAATTGACGGTTTCACATGGATTACTTTGCAGCTTAGTCCTACTGGGTATACATATGAAGCACATTGATACACTCAATTTAATTTAAATAATAAAAGAATGGGATTTATTTTGCATCGACAGCAAAAATCGTATAATTTATAATGTCTTCGGACCAGAACTCACGGTTGGATCCTGAGGAGTACTTCACCAAACAAGAGCGCATCGGAAAGGGCTCCTTTGGAGAGGTCTACAAAGGCATCAACAACCGCACCAAGGAGGTAGTGGCCATTAAAATCATTGATCTAGAGGAGGCCGAGGATGAGATCGAAGACATCCAGCAGGAAATCACAGTGTTGAGCCAGTGTGATAGTCCTTTTGTGACCAAGTATTACGGCTCGTACCTCAAGGTGAGATGATCATACCAACCATGTATCCACACTTTAAAGCTTTGAGACATGAAGTCTTGATTATTGAAGGATTTTTGTAGTTTCACTGTCGTATTTTGTAGTATTACTGTTGCATTTATTATTATTTTTGTAATATTAAAAAGTATTTTTGTAGTAGTCTGTAGTTTGCAATAGTCTGTGGTCTGTGCAGCCTTTTGAGACTCCTTGTGATTAAGCGCTATGCAAATAAACATGACTTGACTTGATGTTTTGCCTACCAGGGGACCAAGCTATGGATTATCATGGAGTATTTAGGAGGAGGATCTGCTTTGGATCTGGTAATATCATTTGGTATCATCATACACATTCACATATTTTAAACCTTTTCTCTTTAATGAACAGCTGCGTCCTGGACCCCTTGAAGAGACGTATATTGCCACAATATTGCGAGAAATCCTCAAGGGGTTGGAGTATTTGCACTCTGAAAGAAAAATTCACAGAGACATCAAAGGTTAGAAAAATGAATATGATGAGTGAAGTTAGAGGAGTGAGGTTACATACCCTTTGACAGCGACAGTGTAACTTTCTTTTTCTTGCTCTGTGCAGCCGCCAACGTGCTTTTGTCAGAGCAGGGTGAAGTAAAGCTGGCCGATTTTGGAGTGGCCGGACAGTTAACTGACACTCAGATTAAGAGGAACACGTTTGTGGGCACGCCCTTCTGGATGGCGCCTGAGGTCATTAAGCAGTCGGCGTACGACTTTAAGGTGAGTCCAAGCAGATCCACTTGCTTTACTGACATTCCAAAAAACAACAAATAATATAGCATTCTTAAACTCTATGAAACGCAGATATAGAAACATTTATAAGAAACTAAATACTTGGATCTGGGGGCTCAAACTCAATTTAACTGGGTACTGCGGAACGCAGGTCTGAGGGTGGGCCGTATTGGGTTTTCAAAGGCAGAAACTCACCAAAAGTTACATTAAGGGTTTGTTTGGGTTCTTGAAATACTTGAAAAGCCTTGAAGCTAAAATAAGTGTTTCAAGGATTAAGAAGTGCTTGAATTTTGTGTGAAGTGCTTGTAAATGCTTGTACTTGTTGCCATGTTTTTTTTTTCAACAAGTCTGCTTAAATAATAATAATAATGCCGACACTGATCTCTGACGGCTTTGCATTTCTTTTTCCCTCGTGATTAACAGTAACTTGCATTAGTTTGTATGGCCTTGTCCAATGAAGCGTCATTGCCCCCAAAAGGTCGCAGGTGAATGCTACGCTCAAACGGGCCACTATGAAATGTGTATTACTGCAAGGATTACGTATCAAATATTGATATATATTATGGGCCATGCAAAAAATGAAGGGAGCGTTTCCCAGTGGCAAATTGTAACGCGAATAACTTTCTGTCTTGATAAATGCACACGCAAGATTAAAAATCACATATGTGAATCGCATATTTATTTGTGGCTCTGGGAAATACATGGTTCACACCAGTTTTTCCTTCAATGGTATTGGAGAATATGCAAAGTTGGCTTTGTGTCCAATGGTATTTAGGGTTCAGTTCAACATCAGTGACTATCTCCTTCCACACTCCGTATTTCAATTAAAACAAAATATTTCGCTATCAGTTTGCAAAAACAGATGAATAAAATCAAATAATTTGTTGAAATGTATTTTCTGTGATGTGTACATACCGTCGTGGGTCAAAGCAGGAAGTAGCTAGCCGATCATATTGCAAGGAGAACATACATCAATCTCATTTATTATCTTGTTGAAGTTATTTCGTCTTGAATGAAGGCTTTCTTCTTCGTACTGCAGAATCCACATGTGTCCTAAAGTGTTTGCAGAATAACACTGTGTATCCAACAGATTTCTTTTGTTTGCTCCTTTTCAGTTTTTACCAAGCATTCTCCCCCATTTCGCATCATGATAGTTTGACTCGGTCAGGTGTTGGTGTTAATGCTGGGCAGCATTCTTCAAATAGTTTCTTCTTTTTTTTAAGGCACTGCAGTGTCCTTGTGTTTACCATGTCTGCTTCATAGTTTTAGTTCAGGGTTTGATCTTAAGCCTTCCTTCCTGTTAGTCTCATCTCTCATTAGCTGCACCGCTTATCCTCAGTAGGGTCGCGGGGGTGCTGGAGCCCATCCCAGCAATCATCAGGGGACATCCTGAACTGGTTGCCAGCCAATCACAGGGCACACAGGGACAGACAACTTGCTCGCTCATTCACACCTAGGGACAATTTGGACCAGCCAATTCACCTGAAATGCATGTTTTTGGAATGTGGGAGGAAACCGGAGTGCCCGGGGGAAACCCACGCAAGCATGGGGAGAACATACAAACTCCGCACAGGAAGTCCGGTAGCTGGATTCGAACCCACACAGGAGGTTCCTAAGACCCAACAACTTTGCCGCACACGCGCTAACCACTGCGCTGCTGTGCAAAATGCTCACGTGTCAGAAAAGGCTTGCTTTTGCTAACTGCCTTAGATAGAAGAAGCCTGACTTTACTACTGCACTTGTTTGTTGATCCAGTTTAAAATCAGTGTCCATCTTAAAACCCAAGTTAAGAACAGTTGGCGTCACATATAGTGCCAAGGGGCCCAAGTCAACAGGTTGTATCCTTAAGCCACTAAGGACGTAGGGGCACAATTTCCTGTGGTGTGTCTTGGGTAAGAACAGCCTGTTGGCATCCGTCCCTCTCCAGGCCAACATATCTTTCCACCCGGTCTTGAACTGGGGACCGTTCCCATGGCATACTGTGCATTATTTAACACATGCTAGTGGCAAAAAATCTCCATTAATTGACAAAATACAAACACATTAATTTGAATAATAAGGAAAAATACACTAACTATCATATAAACATGCATTTTGTCACTACTTTGAATGGCCTCAGGTAGGTCGTTCACAAAAAACAGAAATAATAATGGTCCTAGTACTGAGCCCTGCGGTACCCCACTACAAACTTCCGACCACGCTGAAAGAACATCATCAATTTTTACGCATTGTTTACGATTTGACAAATATGCAGTTATCCATTCAAGCAGTTTTCCACTAATACCATAGCATTTCAGTTTTTGTAAAAGCTTGTCATGAGACACTTTATCAAAAGCCTTGCAAAAGTCTAAGTAAACAACATGACCAGCCATATTGTGAACAAAAAACATACTGGTAATATTATTCAAATGAGCTATCAAGTTAGTCATGGTAGAATGTCCGGACCTAAACCCATGTTGCTTAAACGTAAAAAGATTGTGCTCCTGTATAAATTTCCATATGGCATCTGAGATAATTTTCTCAAACACTTTACAGACACAGCTAGTCAAGCTAACTGGTCTATAGTTGGCTGCACTTGTTGTGCTCCCCCCTTTAAAAATGGGGGCACTGAGCCAGTCCTCAGGCAGCTGTGAATCCTCAAAAGATCTAGAAAACAGGTAAAATAATGGTTCACATAAAAAGTCAGCTAGCTTTTTAAGCAGGAATTTGGAATTTTATCAGGGCCGGCTGAAAATTTGCTGGGAAGTTTTATCAAGTATTTATGAATTAACTCCTTTGAAAGTTCCACAGAATTCAGAACAGCTGAAGTTCTGCTGGGAAAGTCGGGTGAAACACCATTGTCACGACCAAAAACACTGGCATACTGATCATTTAATATACGGACATTATCAGCATTATCAGTAGCAACGGTACTGTCAGATGCCTTCAGGTTGGGAATAGATGCCCTAGAAATTAGTTTATGGTTGATGTATGAAAAGAATTTACGAGTATTATTAGCCTCTAAAACTTTATTTTCCTCAGCCACCCTTTCCCGCCTGATGGCCCTCCGCAGTTCCCTTGAAGCATCTTGATAACTTTCCAAGTATGCCAACTGATCACGTTTATAAAGCTTGTGAATATGCAACGAGATTAAACGGGGCACTTCAGGTTAAATGTAATAAAGATTTTATAGTGAAAAAATAAGATATAAGACTGTGAGTATAAATAGCCAGTGTATAATATATATATATAGCCTAAGTTATAACAATAGTGCGATGAAAATAAGTTTAATAACATTTGGCAGCAACAAAATCTCTAAATGGGATGCAAGGTTTATATTTTCAGTTTTGCGCGCTTGTTTAGGGTGGTGATGGCCCTAGGGATGAAACTGTTAGTCTTTGTCTTTGTCGTTGTAGCGCCTGCCATAGATCAACAGGTCAAAGAGGTGGT
Source organism: Urocampus carinirostris (assembly GCF_059441175.1). Taxonomy (NCBI): domain Eukaryota; kingdom Metazoa; phylum Chordata; class Actinopteri; order Syngnathiformes; family Syngnathidae; genus Urocampus; species Urocampus carinirostris. The sequence goes on from NC_142349.1 coordinate 32,804,244, forward strand.
GGTCAGGGTGGGAAAAATCCTTTATAATGTTGATGGCTCTGCTGCGATATTGCAAGCTGCCAATGATCTTCTGGGCTGTGTTGATTAATCTCTAAATGTTTTTCCTGTCCGTTGTTGTGCTCCCATTTTTTAACGCTACTTCCAATAATTAACAACAGTAACAACGTAGTAATAACATGATACAACAAAATCTGCCATCGGAGCGAGGGTTCGCATACGTTGATTTTCGCCGCACCATTAACTTTGATCCATTTGTGTTTTTCTACTTGTGGCAGGCTGACATTTGGTCACTTGGAATCACGGCCATTGAGCTGGCAAAAGGCGAACCCCCCAACTCGGATTTACACCCCATGAGGGTCCTTTTCCTTATACCCAAAAACACTCCCCCCACTCTGGAAGGAGCTTACAGTAAACCTTTTAAAGAGTTTGTGGAGGCCTGTCTAAACAAAGACCCCCGTTTTGTGAGTCACTGTAGTCGCTCATGAAATTGTCCTTTCTCTCTGCGCAGTCCTGCGCTGATCTTACATTTCTTTTTGGCCTGTGTGCTTTTTTTCCCAAAGAGGCCAACAGCCAAAGAGCTGCTGAAGCACAAATTCATCACGCGCTATACCAAGAAGACGGCATACCTGACCGAACTGATCGACCGCTACCGTCGCTGGAAATCCGAGGGTCACGGGGAGGAGTCAAGCTCCGATGACTCGGACATGTAAGATTAATTTATTTTGGATGATTCGTGTTTTTATATCAGATAACTTCCTCCCGTGCAATGCTCCGTAGGTCTGAGCGTTCGCATACAGTCTGTGAGCATTGCAACCCTTCTTGGAACCAGTCTGAGCAACATCCGTCTTGCGTGGGCTAACCAATTAATTATCACACATGTTTAACACCTAAAATCAATCGGCACTCGCAAGTGACAGTTATTATACAATAAGTTTGCCAAGATACTTTCAAGTGAAATCATGCCTTTTTTGCTAAATTACTCACATTTTGTGGATATATTTAGTTGGTTGTACAACAGTTCTTGGCCATAGCATATGGTTTCATCTTGACCCAACATTTATTTGCAATTTATTTTACTTACATTCAATTTTCATGCAACCTGCAAGCTGAGGAAAATGTCATGATATTGTAAATGGTAATCTGTGACATACACACACTGTACGAATTTGCTAGCCAATCAAGTCGGTGGGTGGACATATCTTTGACTTAAATGTTCTTTCTTCCATTGCCACCTCCTCTCTCCTTGTCTAATGCTCCCTGTCTATTTCACTGAATCTCTTGATTATTCTCCGTCTATCTTTCTTTCTCTCTGTTTCTGTCTGTCTCTCTCTCTTTGTGCATGCATGAAAACTGTTTGACATGAGTTCAGATCATTTTCAGCGTGTGGTATGTTTCTTCAGGGATGCTGATAGTGATGCGGATTCATGCCCCATGTGGACCTTCCCCACAGTCAGACCAAATTCTTTGAATAAGTTACAGAAAGGATACTCTCATACAGACTCTGAGGCAAGAAACTTACACAATAAAATGACCCATTGAAAATATATATATATATATATATATATATATATATATAAAATGATTTTCCTATTGACCTTTGTTTTTCTTCCAGTCGGGAGACTCTGTAAAACGACAACCCAAGTCGCAGTGCTTGTCAGCCCTGGTCACGCCCATCTTCAGAGAGGTACATGCCGTCCGGCGCTTCACAGACCTTTTGGGGCACAACGCCAAATTCATACGCCCCTCTTAGGAGAGCACACTTGGCAAAAAGTCGACTTTTTATGGCTTTGAAACCTGTCTTCCTGATCATATCAATTTGTTCCGCCCATCAGCTCAAGGAGAAGCGGCGAGCGAGCGGCGGCGGAATCGGCGCCATCGAGGAACTGGAGAACGCCTTCAACCTGGCAGAGGAATCCTGTCCAGGAATCTCCGACCGCCTTGTAACGCACGTGATGGAAAGAGTGTGCAGGTACGGCATCCGCATCCATAATCTCAAGAGAACAGTAGTTCTTAACCAGGGTTGTATCAAACCCCAGGGGTTCGGTGAGGCAGGAGCCCCAGGGGTTCAGTGGACACCCTGGTGCTGACGTCAAGACACAATGACTTATCATGTCTATACGCGCTAACACGCCCGCTTCGCCAGCACTGGTTGCAGATGATCATGTGACATTGCCTGGCCTATCAGTGAGTGCGGAATTTAGCTCGCTCAGGAGTAATGCATCGTGTGAGTGTTAGTAGTACGTTGTGTAATTTTGCGTACTTAAATAATTTGATTTAGGGCCGGCAGTAGCTCAGGAGGTAGAGCGCTCGTCTTGGGATCGAGAGATCGCAGTTCGAATCCCGGCTCCTCTGTGTTACATGTCGAAGTGTCCTTGGGTAAGACACTGAACCTCTAATGCCCCCAATAAGCAGGTTTGCGCCTTACATGGCTCCACGGCCGCTATTGGTAAATGTGAAGCACATTGTAAAGCGCTTTGGGAAGTCATTGACTTGAAAAGCGCGATATAAATGCAGATCATTTCATTTCATTTGCAATTCAAAATTGAGCAGCTCTCGCCTTTCACCGGCAAAACTTACTGTAACTAACACTGCATGGGGGTCAGATTTTGTTACGTGTGACAGCTTGTTCCTCTTTTATCACTCTTTTGCACTCTCCTGCAATGATGTACCAAAACGCTGTCCCATCTTGAGTCTTTGTTCATTTTTACAGCTTTCAAATACTTTTCAGCTGAATGTGATGCTTGAGGTAGACCAACTACCATTCACTCCAAATTTTCCCTCTGAAATCTCGCTCAGTATATTGTGGAGGTAAGAAAGGATCCAGCCCGACTTGGCCCAGCCCCATGTGTTAAAGCCCTGCCCAGTCCGACCATTCCACCTGATTTGAGGGAACAACCCCGAAGCAAGTCCCAATTTTCATATTGCATTTGTGAGGACACGGGGTCAGGAGGAGTGATTTTTGACAAAGTTCACCTCCCCCCATGCGCCCACTCCTTCTGGGTCCAACGGTTCTGCGGATCTGCATGCGGACGAACCCGAGTGTAATGATTGACATAGGCCTGACTATACCTGATGTTCTGCGCGGAACACGCTTAGGATCCCAACTGTAGTCCTTCAGCTTTCCAGCATGTTTTGCAGAGTAGACCGCTCTCTCTCAAAAAAGAAAACAATATCACCTAGTTTAACTGCGGATGAATTTGCACAACCTCCAACATTTTAAATAACCTGCATTTGTTTCTTACGTTGGCTTTGTGAGTGGATGTGTCACCGTCCGTTCTTTTCGTCAATTGAATGGGTTTGCATTTGCGTCTTCTAACTATGCTGCAGTGGCTGCACTGTTGTTAGCTTGCTAACTTGAATGCGTGCACGGCGCATGTTGGCTCTGCGGTACATAAACTATGTCAATGCTATGATTGGCTGCGTAGCGCAAGCTATCTTACTTATTGTTGACTGCGCAGATGTGGGACAGATGTGCAATTGCGCAGGCACGCAGCTCAGAGGGAACATTGTTCTTGATTTTGAAAAGAGACATGCCTACACTAGAAGTAGGGGTTCCGTGAATCCGCATATGAAACTGGTGTGGTTGGGTATCTACACCAGGGTGAAGAACCAATGCATTAGAACCTCATCTCTTACGACGATCATTTGTTTCCCCACAGGTTTTCTTTAAACGGTAACACCACGCCGTCTTCACGATGAAAAACCAACATGAATGTTCGACCCCCACCCAAGAAATCGGACAAGGACCTCAACATCCTCCGCCCAAGAACACACACACACACAATTTTGCAACCTACCTAATCATTATCTCCTCCCATCAGAGACCTTTTATGTAGTTATTAAATATTTTTACAGTTTTTCTTTGACGAGGAGTATTTAAGTAAAAAAAAGAAAAAAAGAAAAGCCATTGAATGCAGCACGTTGGGTGAAAGGCAGATGGAATAAAGGTGTAATAAATTTAATGACAAAACAAAAAAAGTCTCTTTTTTTTCTGGACATGGTGTACACTCTTACTGTTGATACAACCAAGCCTATCTTATCGTAACACATTTGAGTCATTCACAATTTTAAAAGTCAAGAGGTTACAAAGAGAATTCATGACCTAGTTCAAGGGGTCTCTTACCTTTTTCAAACCAAGAGCTACTTTTTGTCACTAATTAGCGCAAAAGGCGTCCAGTTTCTTATGCATTTCTAAAATAACAACTTATCATGTTATTACCAGGTTAATTATTGGAAATGACGTTAAATTGACAACATCCACATAAAAAAAGATTACGAGAAAATAACACTGGTGGGCTATTCTCAGAACAGGTCTGTAGATACATCAGCTGTCCTTATGTCTGAGACCACTTACCCAGATAATGAATGACCAAGACCATATTAAAAGTTACGAAGTCCCTTATGACCGCCAGAGCATCTTGTCACTCCGAATCCTCGTGTTCACGCAAGAAGATTCTGAAGGAAGCGTACCCGTGGTGAGACCGGAGTTTGTAGATATTCCTGGTGCACAAGTGTGATGAATGACTCCTTTTTTCAGGATACATTTCTCGAACTGCAAAAGTGCCAAAGGTAACGTTCACCACTTGAAAAATCATTCCTAGGCCAGGTATGGGCGAATTACGGCCTGTGGGTCAGAGCTGAAAAGCATGAAAAAAATGAGCCGCAATCACATTGAACAATAGCCTGCAGTTTTAGATATGTCCACTGGATGTCGCCAAAGCGTAAGCATCACTTCTAAAGCTGTATTTGTTGCCTAACTATCAAAAATAAAACTCAATTAAAAATAGCACCTGGGTGTTTTTACAGAAGATAATAAAAGCTTTAGCTCCTTTTATGATAGATATGAAATCTAACAGCGAAGTTTCCCAATTCAGGTAAACATTTCCATTAAGAAAAAAATGTAATCAGTAAATCAATCATTTTAATATGCTAACATTTGTTAAAAAAGAACTACATGTACTAATAAAAAATGTTTATTTTCGGTGTCCCTTCGTGTGCCCCATTAAAAACTTTTTCATTGCTCTCATAGCCAACATTCAAATAGCTGGCTACATTTTTCTGTTTTGGCAGTTTTTTAAATTTTGTGTAATAAAACACTTTTTAAGTAGCCCTATTGAATTGAATTTTTCAGTGCAAATGGTCAAATTTACTGCAATTACTTTATTTTTGAATACATATATTTTGAGTTATCTGGGTGGCTTATTCGTCCATCCCTTCATGTGCCCCATAAAAACGTTTATTGCTCTCATGGCCAACATTCAAAAAGCAAGTGACATTTTTTCGCATTTTTTTTAAATTGCACACAGACACAGACAACTTAGACCAGCCAGTTAACCTGACATGCATGTTGTTGGAATGTGGGAGGAAACCGGAGTGCCTAGAGGAAACCCACCCAAGAATGGGGAGAACATGCAAACTCTGAAGTAGCTGGAATTGAACCCTTGACCTCCACTGCGTGCTAACCACCCAGCTGCCGTATCACCTGTTTCAAACCAATTGGATGAAATGGTCCCTTTATAAACAAAAACTTGTAGATGCAAATGCAAAGGGGAAAAGATGGCTACGCTTTTCTTACAGAGGTATCAGATTTCAGACTATCGACATATTAAAAAAAACAAATACAAAATTCTCCATTTTCCACCTCTAGCCAGACCCCCATGCAAATGTTTTCAAACCAATGCAGAGACCCCGTGTTCACATAAAGGGACATCTTTTTTGGTCGTTTTGTTTTTTCTTGAAATCTACCAACACTTCCACCACTCAGCTTTCACATTTTCTTAACTGTCTATCCTCACAACATCGTACATTACCACATATATTACTATTTACCTAAACAGTGGTTTTGTTGTGCATATTTTAAGAGAGTAAAATGTTCTTGCAACAGGGCTGATTTCTTGACCTCCCCTTTACAAATTAAAAAAATATAAAGTACTGTGCTGTGGTTATCGGACAAAACATACTACTGTTAACGTGATTCACAATAAACAGGACTGCACACAATATAAGGATAAAACTTTTATTACAACATTATACATCAAGAACGATATTTGGTGCATTAATATTGGCTAAAACATCTCAAAGAGGAATGTCAGGAGCTTCGTTTGGTTGGCGAGCGATTAATTGTCACTAAGTCAACATGAAATAGGCCACATAAAAGGATGTCATTAGGGGATGACTTCACCTAAAAGTACAGAAGAAAACAAAACGCCTTCACATGACAAATGAGCATAAATTGCAATCTCCTTCATTTGTAATGCAGACTGTATAACAGGTAACAGTCTTTCCCAACTTAACAATACTTCTGCCATTCTTTCATTTGGATAGCGTTGGAAGAGGGGTTGAATAACAGAACAGCATCAAATGGCCTCACGGTGGATGTAAACGCAGCATGCACAAGAGGAATGAGTTACATCAGTAACCGTTAGTGGCTCAATTCTCTTCCATATAGAAAATGTGAGCCGGATTTTAAGAGTCAAAAAATACACAAAGGCAAGTAAATTTTGATTTGGCTACTGAAAAAATGAGAAGTTGGGATTTCACTCAAAATCCAAGGGTAATTTGATGGTGACTGGCAAATAGATGTGCATGTAAAAGAAGTGCCGGAAATAAAACTGGGAAAACATACATAGGTCAATTTAACACTGTTTGAATATACTTTACTATATCAGAAATCGAGATCCTTAGCGGGTCAAAATGAACAAGTCTTGGACCAGTTGGCTGCAGTACTCCAGCTTTCCTCCGATAGTCTCCGGGCCAAGGTCAAATGGTGCTAATAACCTTCAATTTTTCAAAATGAATCAATTAATACACTTTGATGAAAACGAAAGAAGGTAGACTGTGCGGAGCCCCATTTGAGGCCAAATCTGCGCAGAAAATCGAATACAAAATGAGGGTAAAATTTCACCTATTTTAAAGCTATACAATCAAAATTTGTGTGAAACAATTATCATTTCAAGAAGAATGGCAAAGTTAGTGATAAGAAGTAGATTCAATCACTGTATGCTCTGCACCAATAGGCTCACTGGATTATAAGCCGCATCTCTTAAAAATAGTCTTTTGTCATATTTATTTCATACATAAAGCAGACTGGACTATAAGGCACATGGAATTTAAACTACAGTACAGTAAGAGCTACCGGTGTATTATGGTCACGCATTTTCTACACTTACAGTATATATTATTGTAGAGGTCGATCCATTATTGGCACCGATATTTGGGAATTTGACGGTTATCAGGATGAGCCTTTTTACTTATTCGTCGCACCGACTATTAAGCACAACACAGAGCGCCAGCCGAGCCTGCCTTCTGTCTATGACGCCACCCACCTCGTGTCTTCTGATTGGAAAAGTGACCGGGGAGGGAGCCACTGAAGCAGGAAGTCACCATTCTGCACTGTCCGCAGTCACAGACTGGAGCTTAAGTTATTAGCGAATACTTTTGACATTTGCAATTAGTTTCTTTTTTCTCCCACTGTTTTGCGACCAGCCTCGACTGAAAAGTCGAGGAATGGCTGCTACAAACTGACATGAATTCTGCCTTTTTGCTTCAACAATGCACACGCAGCTTTAATACGTCACACTTGTTTACAAACACAGAAAGGGCTCTACACAGATGTTGGGTAATAATTGAGTCAATACGGAAGACTAAAAAGGAAAGCCTTGTTTGTATAAAAAAAATAAAAAAATAAAAAATGAAAAATAAAAAGTCAAATTCGGACTCATTTTGATGATATTGATTGCTCCGAAGCAGAGTGCATTCAATATTTCAATCAGAGACTGCTAATCTTTTGCTTTTAGTTTTACTTATTCTAATTTATATTTTGTGGCACTTTTTTCAGAAGATCTGTACCTAAATTGGTTAAAACAGAATTGTGAATAGTTCATTTATTTTAATTTGATCATTTATATCACTGAAGAATTAATATTTGTAATGGATACTTTGTTTTTCATTTTTAGGGATTTTGTGTTGGTGTTCGACTTTAAATGTGTTCAGAGTGTAAAAATCTGAAATTGTTTTGTATTTAACTAAAAAAATCTAGAGTATTTTAATCGATATTTCAAGTTTTTTGCAGGGAACCAGGTTTATAAGGCACACTTTGCAATTCCTGGCCTATTTGGTGTATGTATGTGTGCCTTGTTAAACGGGAAATACAATAATCGTTCACTACATACACAATCTTATTCGGTGACCTGACGCATTGAAGCTGATTGGATGTTTGCATTGGATGGTGAGGCATTCACTTACTTCCTTTCATTCAAACATCTTCTCCATCGCCGTGCTTCTGCATTTGAGCTTGCATCTTGGCGATCATCTCCTGCATCCGTCTCAACTAAAAGGCACACAAACAAAACATTTTGGAACAGTGCCTCGAGTTCGTTTTCACTATTTTAGCTTGCAAACGGATCTATGAATGCCAGCAAGATGGTAGGGCTGCAACTAACAACTATTGAAATAGTCGACGAATCAGATTTTTTTTCTTGAATTCAGAATGAGGTTGAGTTTTTGAACATACCGCAGATATCTACAAAGACTAGATGAAAATCTCAAACCAATTAGAAACAGTGCTCGGTAAGTACAGACATAAATCTATAAATAAAGCTCTGTCCATTTTTCAGGTAGAGGAAAATAATACATAAAAATACAGTGAACATTTTGATCCTTTAAACCAGTGGTTCCCAAAGTGGGCGGTACCACCCCCAAACTAACGCCCACACCCCCACCCGAAGAAGAAGGCGGTAGGGGCATCGGCAGTCTGAAGCCGAAGTCAGAAGTTTGAACATTTGTTTCACGATTTGGACACAACACGTTAGCTAAAAATTAACCAAAATCGAATCAGACATCGCGATGTGACGTAGTGCGGTTGTGAAGTAATTGCGAAGCACTGTGTTTTTTTTTTCAAGGTTTTGTAGTGATTGATGGAGTTTTGGTCAACCACAATTGAGTTTTAAAAGCGCCGACCAGTCAGAAGCAAGTTTTAATACTAGCACAAGCCAATAAATGTGATCCAAAGTTTGCAAGAACCACACTATGCCACACCCACCGTGTGAGCTCATTGAGTATCATGGTGGACTCCGTAAACATATTCCCAGAGTCAGCAAACAAGAAGTTTGAACGTAGTGCGGATGTGAAACCGCAAAGCACTGGAGTTTTTTCAAGGTTTTGTAGTGAGTGAAGGAGTTTTGGCCAACCACAATTGTTACTGTTCGAGTTTTTAAAGCGCTGACCAAACAGAGGCAAGTTTTAATAATAGCATAAGCCAATAATCGCGATACAAAGTTTGCAAGCACCACACTATGCCACACCCATCGTGTGAGCTGATTGAGTGTCATGGTGAACTCCGATAACATAGTCCCAGAGTCAATGAACGTGAAGGAAACAAAGCTTGCGCCGAAGAAGGGCGGCACATCACTTGTTTGGACCTATTTTAGTTTTGACGAGGCGGACGTGGAACAGAAGAAAATGCGCGTTTCAGAATTTGCTTTTGCGTAGTCGCAAAGTCCAGAGGAAACACAAGTCATTTGTACCAGCATCTTAAAAATGATCACATATTAAAATACACGGCATGTCAAAAAGGATTACAAGTAAAAGATGAATAAGGTGCATCTACAAGTGGACTGAGAGGTTAATAAACCTCCATCAAAGCACCATTTGCGACCTTCGCACCGTACGAGAAAAGTTCACAAAGGCACAAATAAATAATCCAAAAAAAAAAAAAAGTCTAACCCCAAAACTGCATTATCGATTTACCTATGCAAGTTAAAAGGTGAAATATTGTAATAAGAGTAATAAATAGTTGTAGCAGTAGTGTTAATAAGTTAGCAGTAATGGTGGCTTTGAATTACTACTTGAATACATTTCTTGAACTGATGAACATGCCGCAGTAGCACATGGTAAATTTTATATTACGCTAATTGCAGACATGTCATGTTTACAGCCTTAAAAGTATGTGGATTGTTTTCAGTGTGCAATGTTTACCTTTTTAATAGTGTGCACAATTCATTTTTGTTGTTGTTTACCTTGTTTGGTGTGGGTTATTTTGAGTGCGTACATTTGATATTTTATACTGCGCAAACGTTCTGGATTTTTTTAAGAGTTCATTATTTCCTTTTTTAATTTAGTAGTACACTGGCGAGCCAAAGGGGCGCCAGCCTGCAAATTATGATAACCATTGCTCTAAACCAAGAACAGGCATTAGGAGCAGTGGAACAGTAATTCAATAAATATGATGTGCATTTCGTAAAGTACAATCAGTGGTCAACTGCAAAGTCTGTAAGCAAAGAACTTCACGCTTCTCATCAGTTTGAAATCAAACCGTTTTAACTGACTTTTGTCATTTTTAACGTTTTAACAACTGTTTGCCATTTAGACTGCATGCATTTAAGTTCCAACATGGCTGTCAGGCACAATCTGGCATAATGCATAATTCTACCGCATGAGCGGCATTAGGAGCAGCAACTAAAGATTACTTTCATAATCCATGAATCGGTTGATTAATCAATGAATAATATTTCTCGAGACATTTTTTATTTCCTCCTCTTTGTTCAAATTTTGAAGTTCTGGACATATAGGTAAATAGAGCACAAAACGACAGGATATTCTTTAATACAACAATTTTTAAAAATCCAATCCAATTATCTTGCGCCATCTGCCAGACCAGAGCGGTACTAAAATTCTCAGTGTCACAATCCAATAGTGTGCACTTATTTTTTGCATTAATTTACGTACTTACCGGCTTATAAATCTCGTGGTACAACATATTAATCTAATTAGTAGCAAACACTTTCAATAATTTATTTTAATTGACTTTATCTATGGGTTGTTGCAGCCCTACTAAGCAGAGATTATATTGACTCAGTCTTTTGGAAAAACAAGTCTGGCGACAACAGTCGACAATGAAATTCATTGTAGAATATTTCCATTATCGATTTTTGTCGACAAGACTGACTAATCGTTGCAGCCCTACAATATGGGGTGTCAGTCACCCACCTCAGCCTCCTTCTCCTGCAAAATGATATCCTTGTCCATTTCCTCCGGTTCCGGACCCTTCCTGCAGCAGATACACAAGGGACAGTTACAGACATGCTACTTAAGACTACAATTTTGCAAAGAAATAACATTTTGTGATTATGTGACCAAAATATAAATCGTGAAGCTTCAGTTTGAGGGATGTGGAGTTGATTTTTGTGTGTTTTAGGGAAGGCAGGAGGTGTCGCTAGTATTAGGCAATCATAAAAAAGCCACATAGAAATAGGAAAGGGGGTTAGTGGAGCTCCAGCTAAAAGAAAGTGGGCATCTAGCTTAGAGAGAGCACAAGTGTGAGGTTGGAAGAAAGGCAAAAAAGAGGAGTGAAGGTCAAGGCGGAAAGCAATACCTCCCCCACTCGATGGCAAACCCAACAAAACCAGTATCTCCAATAATCCACTCACGGGTTGCCACGATTCGGGCCACAACGCCATCATAGAGCATTTGACCGGCAAATGTGAAGACGAGTAAAACCACTCCTTGATCCTGGATTGGCTTTAGAAGGGAAAACTGAAAACAACTTTATGAGCTATTCTGAGGACAGAAGATTTGTTCCCAAAAAAAAAACAAGGAGGCAATCTGGTTTAAGTCTGTGGTGTAGTGCGCTTGCTTGTCACAAGACATTCAAAACGCACACAGGGATTGGAGTTGTTTTATTGCTAGCTCAGAAGATGAGGAACTAAAGAAAAAAAAGAAACATTTGTTTTAAAACACAATTTTTATGCTTCTATAAAAATCTTTGTTAGGGTTCATCCTTGCCATTCACTTGCATACAATTAGCAGATTATTTAACTTTAAAACTAATAAAAAAACAGTATTTAGTCATGTATAAAGCACACACATGTGTAACACGTACCCCTAATTTTTCGGTTGGATGCATTAAAAACCGTCCCACGGTCAAGGAAAATACAGTGCTGAATCCTAACTTCTGGACCCAAATTGATGTTCATGATACATGAAGAGATCAGATTTCATCTCACCATCATAATATTTTTACTCAAGGCACCAGAGACAAATGTCACTCGGAGTAAAAAAAGTGTGATAATGAAAAAACAAATGCCTTTTTGTATGTTATCTGTATCCAGTAGTCAGGATTCAGCGCACTTACTGCTGCGACTCGGGTTCGATTCCCGTTGCAGAAATGTTTTACGATTGTGGTCAGCGATATTTTTAGACTGATTAACCATCGCACAAATATGGTAAGACTTATAACGCGCACCCAAACTTTGGGTTCTTTTCTTATGTGTTTATACACAAATGTAATTATTAGTAGGCTTATTTTTACGCATGTTTATCGCTGCTTGGTTGTTTATTTTTTTGATAGAAGCCCAGAAAATTGGATTTAAGACATTTCAAAGTCAATTAAGCTACTCTGTTGGCGCTACAGGGCCATACCAGCCAAAACAAATGGACTTCTTCCAAAGAGCTTTCACCGTTCTTAACTCCAGTTTGCACTAAAAAACTGAACCAGAATAAATCATCATTTTGCACTGCCATATATAAGCATATTTGCACTTCCTCAGACACTTTATATACAGCCGACAGTAGCTCAATAGTGGTTTAATTGCATAAATTGTCTTATTTTATTCTAATTTTTATTGTACATATTTTCTTATTCCTATTTATTTGTGCACTTGTGGTAGAGCTCAAATGTTGTTATACTTGAATAATGACAAAGGCTTTCAATTCAATATTTTGAATAATGATTTCAATGCCTTTCAAGACATTTTAAGGACCTGCAGAAACCCTTTTATAGTCCAGAAAATACAGTACTGGTGTTTCTTTAGATCTGGATGCAAGGTATATTTGTCTGCCTAGCTAGGCAACTTTTCATTTTATGTCTGTGACTTCTTGTAATAACTTCTGTTTTTCTGATGAGGGCGAGGAGGGGGAGGGGGGAGTGCTGAGAAGCAAGCGGATAGACAGGCAGTACGTACACAGGGGAAAGAGGCAGAATGTAACCGTGGGAGGACAACCTGCCGCTGCGCTTCAGACGATCCGAGCGGAAATTCTCATAGTGCAGGTCCTGGGTCACTTCCTGCAGGTCCTGCATGTGGGTACTGTGTGCAAAAAAAGAGGAGATCAAGTCAGATTTTGCAAGGGTTCTAAATGACGGTATCCGTGCTCACATCAGCATTGTGCGCAGCTTGAGGAAATCGTTGTGCTCCGGGTTCTCCACTTCCACCACTCCCCAGGGGTACAGGCGGCCTCGCACCTTCTTACCCTTGGCCTCGATCTGCTGGTTGGAGCCCACCACCGCAAAAGGGATGCTGGCCTTAGAAAGACCAGTGACTTCATGTAAGCTGATTTGCTGGCTCAAGAACACGTTTGAAAGCCGCTCGTAGGGATCACTGGGAAACATTTGTTTACCTTGAGAATACGGGTCTGTTCTTTAAAGTCTTCATCCTCATCTGACTCAGCATCGGGCAGGTGGTAAATCTTGATGCCGTGTTCGTCAATTTCATCAAGAATCTGAGCAGAGTTAAACAAATATGAATCCATAATGATTGATTAGAAAAGTTATTTTTCAGAGAATTTCAAATTGTTGGAGAAAAATGAGAAGGGTCACTTTTACTATTCACAGAGCACCTTTGACTTTCAATGAAAAGCGACATTCCACCCCATTTGATATCCAAGTGAATTGGTTTCACCTAAAATATGTAATTGGGATTCTTTGGTGTTTGTATTTCATAAGATTTACCATATTTTCTGCACTATAAGGTGCACACCCATAAGTACTTTTTTTGACATATAAAAAAACGATAAGACGGCTGAACTTGAGACTACAGTGAGAGCTACCGTTCGGCTCGTTATACACTTACGACATGGTGCAATGATTGTACAATTGTTAAATGTTTCTGATTAAAGTCGCAAAATATTGTTTGCAACGCAAATTGAACCAGGGTCACAGCCATGACGGCACCGACACCCGACCGCCATTCACCCACCCAATTGTACCGATAACATACGAAAAGGCACTTGAGCTCATTATCACACCATTTTGTACCCACAGCGCCAAAAACACAGATTTGCATAGAGCACTCTGATAGATTAAACAGTCTCCCCACCTCTTCATCTGTGTGCCAATAACATTGCGATTTAACATGTATAAGTAAAAGAGCTTGTATATTATTTGTTGAAAGACTTTGTGTTTTCTGTCTTTTGTACCACCCATGCTTCCTAATGTGTTGCGCGTCCCGGAACAGTAATCCTAAAAGCAAGATAAAAACAGATAGGCGCAGTAGTAAATTCTTTTTTTTATTAAAATCAGTTGGGCTTTGTTAACACATACTTAATAGAAAAAAATATTATACGTTTAACTTTTTTTAAACAATGTATCACATACTAAGAATGTTTGTGTCATATTTGTCCTTCTACAGAAATCATTACCATTATCAAACTTTTTTGAAAAAGCGCCAAGGAGCCACTAAGGAGCGCCAAAGATCTAATGGGGCTCCAGAGCCGCTTGTTACTGACCGCCGGACTAGCTGGAAAACAATAAAAAAACCAACACTCACTCTGCGCTTGAGCCTTTCTCTCTCTCTGAGGGTGAGCGTGTCCGCTTTGGCAATGACAGGAACCACGTTGACCTTATTGTGGATCGCCTTCATGAACTGAACATCCAACGGTTTCAAGCTGAAAGGGGCAGGAAGTGAAAAGAGGGGGAGCAAACAGAGGGCAGTACATTGAACAAAGGAATTTTTGCGAACAATGGCAAAAACCGCCGGCTTGGCTCACCCGTGGCCGAGTGGGGATATGAAATAGAAGCAGCAGTGAACTCTGTTGTCGACGATGTGTCGACGATTCAATCCGCTCTCATCGTGGAGGTAGCGTTCAAATTGGTCGTCGATGTAGCTGATGATGGTGCTGAAGCTGGCCCAAGAAAAAAGTCATGCGTCTCAGGTTCACGGTATTTCTTTGAAGAATTGACTTCAATTGATTTTTGGGGAAATCTTTTGGACTTGCAACTCTTTAGTTTAGGTCGGCAGTTCAAGTGTGCGGACCCCATGTTAAATTAGATATAGCCTGCAAAATAATTTCAGCAACTGAGCTATGGCAGAACATTGCAATTGGGGTTGCAACTACCGGTAACTTATTTTCATAATCGATGAAGCGGTAGATTATTTTTACGACGAATCAGATGTTTAAAAAACACTTTTGTAATTGTCTCCTCTATTCAAATATTGACATCTAAGACAGATAAAAAAACAAGTGCACAGAGCAACACAATATTCTACAATATAAAATCAATTTGGCAAATAGCCTAACAATAAACAAATGTATGCAAACATGCTGTGCACATACGTAAGATACTCTTTCTATAAAGTGCAAAAAGAGACAGGCAACATCAGAGATGAATAAAAGTACTTTGTCAATGTCATCTTATTGTACGATGGATGTCTTTACAGGTGAGGTGCAACATTTGAAAATTTAAGGCTGCAATCATGACTTTAAGTCAGATGATGGTGGCAGAGTAAGACGCGACTTGCGTGCAAGTACATGGAATTTCTTAGACACGCTTAAATAAACTCTTCTTTTTTTATCTTTTCGTGAGTTTGTTCTGCCCCGAACAGGCCTGAGAAAAGTCAGCTAAAATACTAAGGACTATTTGAACTCAGTTGGGCATTTTTAACACAATAGAGAAAATATTTAACTTTAAATTTTCAAACCACACCTCAAACTATGCACCCCACCTTTAAATAACCACCTTTAAAATTCCCCTATACTGTCCCAGTCTGACGTGAAGAGTAAAATTCATGCATTTGTTACCTCCTGTATTGATTACTGTAATGTACTACTCTCCGGTCTCCCGAAGTCGAGCATCAAGGCTTTTAACTAAGACAAGAAAGTTTGATCACATTACCCTAATTTTGGCTGACCAGTATTGGCTCCCCTGTCAGTTTAAGATGTGATTTTAATGTTCCGTAGTCATTATATAAAATTAAGCATGATATGTCAATCATTAAGTCATATCATACTTATACTCGAGCAATAATTTGGATGAGTACTTTTTACTTTTACTTGAGTGATATTATTTTAACAGTACTTCTACTTGAGTGTTTTTATTCTGACATTACTTTCACTTGAGTAACACATTTCCGCATATCCCCTCGGCGCAGCGTGTACTTCAGCCGAAGCCCTTTGAGACTTCATTTGATTTAAGGGCCTTACGAATAAACATGAATTGACTTTTGCGTTGAATATTGGTCTGAAAAGTGCTATATAAATCAGGAACAAAAAGACCTGTAAAAGGTCTTAGGCCCAGAGCCCAAACCTGTGCTGACATGGCCAAACATACCACTTCCTCCTGAAAGCTTTGGTTTGCTTCAGGCTTGTCTCTCAAATAGAAATAATTTGTCGGGCTGGACTTTAATACCAGTGGGCCAGGTCGGTCAGGCTGGATTTTTAGGCCTGATCTTACCTCTAGACCCGTGCATCAAAAAACGGTTTCCAGGAGATACAATGCGCTCAATTGTTCGTATTGAATTAACATGCTTAATGCCGTATAAATTGCGCGACAGAACAAATCAGTGATAAAATCAATGCGACACAACGCTCAATATTATTCATTGCCAATGCTTTTTATCACCCATTTTAACTGTTTTTTTCCAAACTGTTGTTGCAGCCCTTATTACAATATATTTTTATCCGATCAATTGATTGGAGCACATTCGAATGAGTGCAAAATATTAATCCGCCAGTACAAAAATATCAGAAGTCATACAAGCCCTATTTTCTTTTACCAATCTTGGCTGTTGATTGCGTCTCCATATCCCGGAGTGTCAACCACAGTGAGGCGCAACTTCACGCCCCGCTCCTCGATTTCCACGGTGGATGCCTCGATCTGAACTGTCCTCTCGATTTTCTCTATTTGAGAGTGAAAAAAACAGGAGACG
This sequence comes from Urocampus carinirostris, assembly GCF_059441175.1. Classification (NCBI taxonomy): domain Eukaryota; kingdom Metazoa; phylum Chordata; class Actinopteri; order Syngnathiformes; family Syngnathidae; genus Urocampus; species Urocampus carinirostris. Next base: position 32,821,163 of record NC_142349.1, read on the forward strand.
AGTGAAGCTCAGAAACATGACGAAATGTGCAAGCTTGTGCTCTACCTGCTGCTCCTGGAATGATTCTTTCTGGATACAGATCAGTCAGGAACAGGCTATTGATCAGGGTTGATTTTCCAAGTCCAGATTCACCTTTTACCACAAAGAAAACAAAGGTACAAAACTAAGTGCTTGATGTACTCAATGTCTTATAAAAAGAAATACGGAGTAAAGAAAGCCTATGCATTTTTTAAAAGACAATAATACCTATTTCTGAGGGAAAATCTGCCAGCTAAACTCTGTTTAAATGGGTCAGCTCTTTTTCTGACTAGTTTAGTGTCACTATTTACAAAAAAGTGGTGACCTCAAGGTAAAATTTCCATTTTCATATAACTGGTTGCTCTGTAGGTCAATAAGGTAAAAAATGGTGCAGGGTTCAAACACATTTTTCATGGGCAAAGTCAAGCACTTTTCAAGGACTTTGAAAGACAATTTTCCAATTTCTATTGTACCATTAAGAGAAAAAAATCAGGTGTGAATCATAAAGTTTGCAGAGCCCCAAATGTATCTGTGGTTTACATGGGCAATTTTTAACCTTGCGTGTGCATTTATCAGAACATAAAACTTTGGGGTCTTTATTGAATTGCAAATATATTTGTTTTTGAGGCAAATATCTCCCCATATAGGTGTTGGGTAAAAATGTCGGTAATATGTAGCTTACTTTTTCAGTTGCAGGAAGTTATTCCCTTGCAATTTACGGTTGGGAAACACCAACTCAATTTTTTGCATGGACCATAGTAAATGTCCATAATTGACACGACATGTAATATATGCACTAATACACATTTCAAAGTGCCCATTTTAGGTCTAGCATGCCCGTTTCCCCTTAGTCGGGAACTGTAAGAGGGCGAAGATGCTTCATAGAACATTACCATACATACTAATGCCAGCTGCAGTAAATCATGAAATGCAATGGCAAAGCAAAGCCACCAGAGAGCATTGTCAGGGTCATATTTAAGTAGATAGATATAGATATAGATAGATACTTTATTCATCCCTGGAGGGAAATTCAGACTTCCAGCAGTATCCTTGTGTTGAAAATACAATAATAATAAAATAAGTAAAGTAAAAAGTAGTCTTGTTATGAAACATGGCAAAAATGTCAAGCATTTACAAGCACTTCACCCAAAATTCACTTTTTTCAAGCACCTGTACAAACCCTGTTGGGGAATAGTATGACATCGCTCCGTTGTTTGTGAAGCATGATTTGTGACCTAAATGTCAAAATCAGTTTCCAACTACCTGGCTGTATAACATCAAGTGAAACGATGTATAATAGACAGATATTTTTTAATTTCAGGCTGTTATCGACCAACTCGCCCATGGCTATTGACCGGTAGATCACAATCAATGTAACGAGCACCCCCATTTTAGAACAACGAAAAGTAGCAGAATCTGACAGAAGGGGTGACTTACCGATTTAATGATTTAGTCGTATTCTACCTACTCGGGGTCGATTTCAAGAAAAAAAGATGAGCAGCGTTGCAGAGAGCTTTCACCTTGCTCCTAGTGGGGGTGGGCGAGTCGTAGGCATCACATTAAGAGTTTATAATAATAATAATAATAATTTCCTTGTATTGTCATTCTGTGTAACAATGTACACAGAACGAAATGTCGATTGCACCTGACCCGTTGTAGCGAGCCGATGCAGCCGCAGCCAACAGAGGGCGCCGCCGACCACTTTTTAAGTCTTAGGAATGACTCGGCCGGGGCGCGAACCACCGACCTCCCAGTCTCAAAGCGGGCGCCTTACCATCTAGGCTATGCGACGGCACACTATATTACTATGCAACAAGAGAGATGGGAGTTGAACCAATTTTTTAAAAATTCTTCTTAGCACATATGCTAATGTAAAGATTAAAGACTTAATGTGATTTAAAAAGGGTCACAAACTCACCAACAACCATAAGCGTGAACTCAAAGCCCTTTTTTACAGACTTGCGGTGAACCTGATTGGGCAGGTTGGCAAATCCTACATACCCTGGCGTCTCAGGGTTTGTGAACTGGCCCTGCTATAGAAACAAATAACATATAGGCAACATGTGAGTTTTATTCATTGAGGTCTAAAACGACAAACGTTTGTTACTGTCCATTACCCTACAGCTGTTTTGCTAAATTTCATACATAAAGGAGCAGTATGATGGCTTATAGCTCCAGCTATATGTATTATCCTTCGTTCCAGAGTTTATTACTCTTTGACATAAAAAGACAAAAATACACATTTTTAAGAGAAAGTAAAAGCAAAAATACTCAAATTAACCTACTTTACCAGTGTAAAGTGTGCACACCTTCCTATTTGCTTGAAAAAAATAAATCACATTCAAATTCATCCAGATTTGTTTGCCTTACTACTGCAATCTTATTTGAAACGTACTTGTAAATGTTTATGCTACACCATTGGTTTGGTAACATTTTCTGAAGTTGTCTACGGACCGCCTTAAAGACTTCGACTCACAGCCTAAAATCCACTTTTGTAGCCTAAGTCTTAGCACAAGTCTATCCTAATGACCAAAACATCATTTTTGTTTAAAAACTCGGAGATTGTTTATTGTAAAAGATGAATTTATTTCTACTGCAAAAGGATGCATTTAGTTTTATGTTTGCTTGAAGACGAATGCATCACTATGGTAACTTAAAGATCATTATGTTTCACGGAGCAAAAATTGGTACTATGAAAAAAAAATGTTTTCAATATTATTCATCCTTATAGAATGGAATAGATTGCAATGAAATAATAGTGCATCGTAACAGTGGTGCAATGAGAAATAGAGCCTCTTGTTAATGCAGAGTATATTTGGTACATAACAAATGTGCCTTTCCTTGACATTTGCCTTATAGTTTATTTATTTAAACATTGCATTTCAGCTGCAAAGACTGCTGCACGCCTGAATGTTGCAGCTGCCTCCATACTTGACTGTTGCTATACTTTTCATTGTTGATCCGCAGATTAGCTGTAGTTACAACACATATACTTTTTGGAAACTGCGGTTACTTGGTTCAGACAGAAACAAATCTATCAAAACGCAATTTGGGATTAACTCAATGTCAAATATAAATGCGTAAACCTTTTTTATGGGCACTCAGAAAACGTTAACAATATTCATCAACAACAGCTGGTAAAAAATTAAATAAAATATGTTGTTTATACATTTGATTAATGTGACAAAATGCTTCTAAAATGTGATAAAAACTGAGCAGGTATGATTAAAGCATATAGTAATCTCTATGAAGAATGTACCTTTATTTTGTCACCGTGGGACATGATTTGTTTCCTCGCTGCTCCTGGACAAGAAACACATTTCATTAAAAAACAATCCCCAAAGAATTAGATACAGGACTCTGCAGCTTCCCAAAGATAGAGGGGGCTGGTTTTGCACAGCCTACAAGAATAATTATACGCATCAGGAATTAGACCACTGATTTATTGGTGTAAGAAGAGTATGTTGCAAAATGGAATGGTAAAGAATTGGGGATAGCAAACACGAAAGTACGACATTTAATAGCACATAAAAAATTCCAAACATTAGTAAGTAAGCAGCGGTAGCATTAACCAACAGTACAATAGAAATATGGAATAAAAATGTTTGGAAATACAATTTGACAAAAGGAGGCAGGAATGCTGAGTTGGTCTGCCTTTGACGACAGGTTTCTTCCCGGACAGAATGATGAAGGCCGAATTAAAAATGGCAAGTTGCAGTGTTGCAAATTTGGGTACAGGAAAGCAAACATTTTTGTTACCTTCAGTGAAGGAATATTTGTGTAACACAGTCCACATCTACAAGCTCCAGGATTTGAAAATAATTCAGCTGAAACAACTTAAAGGTTTGAAATAACTTTTTCGTGGCCACATTCAAGCACATTCTAAGGACTTTCAAAGCCAATTTTCCAATTTCTTTAGTACCATTTTAAAAAATCCAGTGCGAATCATGTATTTTGCAGAGACACAAATATATCTGTGATTTACATATGCGATTTTTAATCTTGCTTGTGCATTGATCAATACGTATTATTTTTGGATCTTGAGTAAATCGTGAATTAATTTAAGTTTCTGAAAGTTCGTCCCATTACAATTTCCCACAGGGAAAGGCTACCTTAATTGTGAACATGGAAGATAGTCCACAACACTGCTAAGTCATTTTTTCCCTTTTTTAACCTTTGTTGTCTTTTGTGAGTTGAATGTTTAAAAAAGAAAAAAATCACAGAAAAATAAAGTAATAAAAAAACAGCAACCCACAGAAACTAAAGAAACTCAAAGCACCCTGTAACTCTGGTAATCTTAACAATAGAATTTAGTTCTCACACATACATGCTTACAAGACTAGTAACGTGAGACACAGGAAGTCTGGTTTGCTTTTTGCGAATTCAAATGTCAATGCTCCCCCACCCCTCTAAACACAGCACAAAACACAACCTGCTTAATTTCCTGTGGGCTACATTACAGTTTATGATACTTGCATGACTATCAGTATTCACAGTCAAAGAGGTTTCAACTGGATTTATTTTGGTTGTAATTTTTAATTCAATGACTATTCTAGCTTAAAAAACAACTACACAATATTGGGGGCGGTCAACTCGATTGAACAGAATAGAAAAAACATGTTTGGTTTTTACATAATGAAAGTGGACCACGACACGTAGTTTCAGGCATGAACATGGGGCAGGGCTTGAAAAGGTGAGAAGGGTGTGGAGGAAATATCGTATTTATTTGTGTGAAATGATCACTTGGAATTATTTAATTAGAAATTGGTATGAAATTTGTTTGACTTTTTCTCAGCTCAAACTAAGCATTGAGTGTGACAAACATTGTTTTTTTATGATTCAAAGCATTTATTGACAACTATGCGCACAATAGCAACATTAAAGTCAAGTCAAGTTTATTTGTATAGCCCTTAATCACAAGAATCTCAAAGAGATGCACAGACCACTGGTAATTGCAAAACACAGACTATTATTACACCATCTCCTGATCTAAAACCTTCATGAGGGCAAAGAAAAACTCAAAAACCTTAACATGAGGAAAATGAAGAAACCTTCAGAAGGGACCGCACAAGAGGTAATCCCCCTTCCAGGATGACTAGGATGCATTGGATGTTGCTATAACAAAAAATAGCTTACCTTGTTATGGTCCAAAAATGATTTTCTAGGGATTAAGTGTAGTATAATTCATAGTCTTGAGTAAGTTTGATTTAACAATAAAAAACTAATAATGAAAAAATTACATTAGTCTACTATTCTTAATTTCCAGTTCTTAATTGAAAAACGGCCACAGGAGAGGAGGAATCGAAGTTATACTCTGAAATAAAGCTGATGTCTGCACTGGTACTTGGTACCAATACAAACCATTTATTTTAGTTGATAAGAAATTAAACAATATATCTGCCCTAAACTTTGTTTACTTATGAACAAGAAACTTTATGTAATTGATTTACCTTGGAACACTACAAATCTAAAACCAATTTTACACTAGAAAAGTTTATTCCTGTGTCTTTCAAAGTACGATTTATCATCATATATGCCAGAATAGTTTCCGTCATCAAGCTTTTATGTGATTGTTTACATTTTTCAGGACGACTTTTTGTTTTCTCCATTCTCTAACATTTGTCCCTAGTGGCATGAATAAAAAAAAAATCGATAACAAGAAAATCCAATGCACATTACACACGAATTAAAACAGTACTCCCATCCTGTGCAAACTACACTGATTTCAATTCAACACACTACCTCAAACGCCCAGTTTACTATGGGAAACCTTAAAATAATCCGCCCCAACCTCGAAACATTTTCTCCTTAGATCTATACAATTCACATAGGTCAGCCTTTTGAGAGATTTTCGTGCCTGATACTATGCAGACAGACATGTTCATTTATAAGATGTGACAAATGCAATTTGCATTGATGGATTAATATTTTTGCATGTACAATATGACACTCTTCACAGTGGCGGCAATTAAATAATGTAAAAAAAAAAAAACGCAGACTGTCTCTTCAGTATTTGAAAGCAACACAGGAAATCACATCAAATAAAGCTAATTTCATTCCCTTCAGCCTGAAGATGAGTACGGACTACCTCGTTTGATACAAATAAAAAGAGCGCTCATAAAAAAATTAAAAACTGCTTATAACGGTTACCGTTCCGCCTGGTGGGTGTGGAACCCAAATGCTCGGTAGTTTCTGCGAGATTACAAGCATTTACATCCCACAACGAATGGTACGTCGAAATCAATTTCATTAACTTGGCATCGTTAGTATTAGTAGTTGCACAACTAGGAGTTACTAACTAGCCGATTAGCTGTTAAACTCGTGATGCTAATTTTAGCCAACGAGCCCCCGCTCGTTCTTTGTGATTTGTTTTCTTAAGAAAAATTAAGATTGCTAATAAATAATCCGATAAAGTATTACCTTTAGAGTCCGCTGAAAATGGAGTTTGGGGAAGACAAAGAGGAGCGTCGGCAAGGAAGAACAGTTTGGCTTGGCGGACTCGTCGAATTCTTCAGATTCCGGTGCAGTTTCCTCTAGGCATGCGCGATGCCCCCCTCGCCTCAGATTAAACCTTATACGTGTACGTCAACGTTGCCGCCACGTTGAATGTGGAAAAGGCAAGCTTCTGGCCTTTTTCGCCAATAGAATGCATTTTATTTAAAATTCTAAACCGTCCAAACCTGTTTTTCTGTATACCAGTGGGCATTGTTGATCTCACTGGGGGTCAACCTGCTTATTACTACAGCAGCAACAGTTGTGGGTAGTAACGAGTTACATTTACTTGAGGATTCTTTGGGACACTTTGTACTTACAAGAGTATTTTTATTTTATTTGTAAAAAATAAACTGTACTCTTATTCCACTTCATTAGGCTACATTGAAGCAGTTACTTAAATCCCCTCCACGTAAGTACCATATTTTAACGCCCATAAGGTGCACATGAAAATCCCAGATTTCCTTCCAATTGTGCGGGGCGCCATATCATGCAGTGCGCCCTGTGTGTGGCTGAAGACCAGTTCGGGGGTTTTAGAGTTGGGCTCCCGCCCTGCGACTCGGAGCTCACAGGTTCGAGCCTTGGCTGAGTCATGGACTTAAAACATTTTTGGGTGAAATGCAATTTTTTGTGAGATTGCTCACATTTCCAACTAATTGTGACTTGTATGTGATTTCCTCTGACTTCTATGCGTCTCCTGCGTGAACGCCACAATGTCCCGCTTGTGCAGAAGAGGACACGTCATGTCACATGCAATGTGTCCACTGTTTGCGGAGGTACGCTGTAGCGTATCCAGAATTTCTTAATTTATTGTGATTTGTTTTGGTGCATTCGTTTTATGAAACATGTAATTTTTCCATCCGGACCAGGACTACGGCGGCACAGAAATTTCCATCGGATAATAATGAAAAAAAAAGGGATTGTCGACGCTTGGGTTTACGTGTCTGCTGGTACTGTTTGAGGTTTTGCAAAAGCCGGCATCATTTAAGAGGTGCCGCTCAGCACTGAAAATGACTCTGGAAGTGAAGAAAGTGAACCATTTCATGCATATTTAGCTAAGCTGTTCTGATCAAAAACAGAGGACAAGGATTTTGACAATTTTATTTGATATGCAGATATTTACATCCACATTTTATGTTTTATTTTATATTTGGTTTTAAAGGGCGGCACGGCGGCTGCGTGGTTAGCGTGCAGCCCCATGGTGCAGAGGTTCAGAGTTCAAGTCCAGCCTCTCTTTGTAGAGTTTGCATATTCTCCTGTGCTTGAATGGGTTTCCTCCCAGATTCCAAAAACATGCATGTCAGGTTAATTGGCCGGTCCAAATTGTCCCTAGGTGTGAATGAGTGAGTTGTCTGTCTCTGTGTGCCCTGCAACTGGCTGGCAACCAGTTCAGGGTGTCCCCTGCCCACTGCCCGAAGATAGCTGGCATGGGCTCCGGCACCCCCGTGACCCTACTGAGGATAAGCGGTGCAGATAATGGATGGATGGATTTGATTACAAAGGATTAATTTCATCAAATTTGTTTTTAAACAGTCAGAATTCGAGCTGAGTAGTATATCATCCCCTGGTTTTAAGCACTAAATATGATTAAATAAAACTCAAAATGGTAAGCCCTGGGATGTTTTTTTCTCCTTGCTTGAAAAATGATAAACATCTTGATAAATAAAAAATAGCAAATCCAGAAAAATGTGGACTTTGAGTGCCGCATGCATGAATACTTCATGAAAAAAAAATGGACACTGAGGACAGTATTATTGCTAGGTATTTTAGTTTTACCATTTTATATATATTATATATATTTTATATTTTTACCTTTGTCATTTGGCGGGCTGGATTAAAAAAGCCTGATGGGCTGCGGGCGTAGTTTGCCCACCCCTGTTTTAGGGTTTTGGTGCAAGAGGTCCCGGTTTAAAACCCGAACTAGCCTTTTATTTTTGGAGTTTCAAACTGAATCAAATGTCCACAAATATGGGTTGAAGTACCTCCTCAGTTAGGTTTGATCATAATTATCTTCAGGATGTAGTTGCCTATGTATATATTTGGGGAAGGACAATATGTGAACATTTCACAATGCGTTTGAGAATTAAATATTGAGTTAAATATGCTTTGACAATTCCGTAAAGAACAGTCTGGAGGAGGGCGCAGTGGTAGAACCTACTTGTTCTTCTACCAGCAGCGCCGATACTTAATTCTAGCTCTGGGGCTCAGTGGATTGACAAAAATGTTGTGTAAAGCCTTTCAGGCTGTCTATCTGTGTTTTTCTTCTCTCTAGCTTCCATAAGACTCATGAGATAAGTTGGTAAATAGCAGTCTATTCCCTTTGCTGGAGCAGCAAACATACCTTGAGCCCATGGGGGAAACCTTATTTCCATAAGCAGCGTAGTTGCTCCGGGATCTGTCATTTATATGGTGGTTTCATGTGATGGCCTGAGATCTGATTTCAAATACATTTCTAGAATATCATGACAGTGGATAACCTTTTTAACAGGGGTAAATCAGACAATTTTTTTCCATTTATCTATCAAAATGCTAATAATAATGTGATTCCATGTGTTACCAGGTGGGATGCTACATGAGCGTCTGCATTACGGTCAACCTAAGGCAATTGCTCCCCTTAAAAATGGTTGCAATTCCCTTTATTAAGCAATAATAAACCTTACAAGCGCACCATGGCACCTGTTTACTCACACCAAGACAGACTATATAGAATAATGCAACAGTATTAGCTTTGAATATGTTGCTGTGTCCTATCAGTGACCGAGACAATCTGGATTAGAGCTTAAATAGACAAGACAAAATCGGTCTAACGAAAAAATGTTTTGTTTTTTTCCGTACAAAAATTGTTACACGGTGTACATAACTTGAAATGATCAAAAAACTTATACAATACGGGGAATATGTATAAGTCACCAGTTAGTGATGTCCGTCACTTCTCCCGTAAAACAAAATCGGTCTAACAAACAAAACAACAACAACAAAATTCCGTACCAAAAATGCTATATTGGCGCAAAAATGTGATATTATAAAAAAAAAACGTATACAATACGGAAAAAACGGACATTGTCAAGGCACAAAAAAAAACCCACACAAGGGTTGATTACGTTTACAAACAGGGAGTAGTACAAATGAGCTGAATATTTGGATTTCTGGGTCAATCCGAATGAATCATCTACTAGTCTATATGGTTTTCGTGAATAATCCGATTGGAAAGAACAATGTAATTGCACAAATACGTAATTTATGCATTTAACTTTTCTTATCAAAGGTGTGGTGAGTCATTTAAAAACTTAACCCTGAAATCCTGACTTTAAGCAGGGAGATGGGAGAAGAGTAACACATCTTTGGCGTTTATTTGTTAGACACACTCGAATAAACTTTTCTTTTTTTACCTTTTTGGGGGTTTGTTCCGCCCCAAACAAGCCTGATAAAAGTAAAATAAAAGCAGATAGACGTAGTGAAAAATAAGCATCAGGTCTCTTTGAATCTAGTTGGACATTGTTAACACATACTTAACAAAGAAAATATTTAGCTTTCAACATTTTAAGGACACCTTAAACTACACACCCCACCTTTAAATAAAAGATTTCACCTCTGCACTTACCACAATCAACGGAGTGCCATGCTTGTTTCCTCTTTCCTCATTTGCTGCATCTTGTGCGTTCACAAGTTATGCTCATACATGGCTTACCAGAAGCATGGACTTACAAAGTATGCACGACCATTCAAAACTTGGGGTCGGTTGGAAATTTATTTTTGGGGGAAAATTGCTGCTTTTTTTAGACTTAACCAATCAAAAAAGACATGCATTGTTAACTTTGTAAATTATTGTTTTAGCTGCTAATGTCTGTTTTTAACGTCATATCTACATGAGTGTACAGAGGCACATTTCCAGTAACCAGCTTTCCATTGTTCTAACAATACCCTGTGTATGCTAATTGCGTTAGAAAGCAAATGCATAGTTAGAAAATCCTTGGGCAATCATGTTAGCACAACTCAAAACAATTTTTCTGATTGGAGAAGCGACCTTTCTTTGAGCTAGTTGATTATTTGAAGCATTACTTTCGAAATGGCCGTAAAACAGTGTACTTTCATTTCATATAAAACTCGACATTCTATTCTAGAAATGAAAGATATTCAATACAAGAAATTGCTAGAAACTGAAGATCTCCTTCAATGGTATGCACTACTCCCTTCAGAGACAAACAGGCTCTAACAGAGTTGAAAGCGAAGTGGGGGGCCCCACCGCACAATCAAGCAAGGCGACAAGTACATTATAGTCTCTAGATTGATGCCTTACAGCTCCTCAACTAGCAGCTTTGTTAAATAATACCCGAAAAACAACAGTGTCAAAGCCATATCTGAGACTGGCCAATAAAAGAACACAGACAACGGACACAGAAAGATTGGAAAAAAATCTTATGGGCCAATCAATTGAATTTTGAGGTACTATTTGGATCACAAGAAAAAGCATTTGTGAGAAGCAGTAAAACGGGAAAGGTGCTGAAAGAGTACCTGACTCCATCTTTCAAACATGGTTTTGTTGTCGGGGCAGAATTAAAATGGTAATGTCCCAGAAAAATCAACCAATACACATAAGATGAAAATAAGCCAAAATTAGCTTGTATAATTTGTCTCTGTACCACGAGTGCACAGTAAAAATCCCTAATTAAGAAATTGCACATGAGCAGCACTGCGCAGGGCGGTACGGCGGCGGGGTGGTTAGCGCGCAGCTCCATGTGTGGAGTTTGCATGTTTTCCTGGTGCCTGTGTGGGTTTCCTCCGGGCACTCCGGTTTCCTTCCACATTCCAAAAACATTCATGTCAGGTTAATTGGCCGGTCCAAATTGTCCCCAAGTGGGAATAAGTGAGTTGTCTATCTCTGTGTGCCCTGCGACTGGCTGGTAACCAGTTCAGGGTGTCCCCTGCCCACTGCCCGAAGATAGCTGGGATGGGCTCCAGCGCCCACGCAATCCTACTGAGGATAAGCAGTGCAGATAATGGATGGACATTAATGCGCTAAAGTCAAGTCAAGTCATTTTTATTTGTATAGCCCTTAATCACAAATAGTCTCAAAGGGCTTCACAAGTTATTACATATAAGAAGTTTAGGTTATTCGTATGCTATAGAGTAGAAGTGAGTTTTAAGCTTAGACTTAAACATGTCCACTGAGGCAGCAGATCAGATCTCAGTGGGAAGAGCATTCCACAACACCGGTGCCCGGATGGAGAACGCTCTCGAACCAGCGGAACACTTCTTGGCACTTGGGATCACCAGGAGACCGGCGCTCTCGGAACGAGGGCTTCGGGCCGGGACATAGGGGGAGATCAGATCTGAAAGATATGAGGGGGAAAGTCCATGTATGATTTTGTATAGTAATAGGAGAACCTTAAAGTCGCATCTTAGGCTAACAGGGAGCCAATGCAGGTTAGCCAAAATTGGGGTGATGTGATCGTACTTTTTTGTCCGAGTTAAAAGCCTCGCTGCAGCATTTTGTACCAGCTGAAGACTCTTGAGTCTGGTCCTCGGATGACCGGAAAGTATTGCATTACAGTAATCGAGACGGGAGGTAAAAAACGCGTGAATTATGATTTCCGCATCCGACTGAGAAAGTGTAGGACGAATTTTAGCAATGTTACGGAGATGGAAGAAAGCGGTTCTAGTAATTTTCTTCACATGTGTTTGAAAGGACAGATCGGGGTCAAATATGACACCTAAATTTTTAAGTGAGTCGCTCTGTGTGATGTGGCAATTGTCGATGTTCACAGCGGTTTTAGAGAAAAAGTCACGGGACTTAGATGGACCAATAACTAACATTTCAGTCTTTTCAGAGATAAGACGCAGGAAATTGAGTGACATCCACTCTTTTATCTCAGTGAGGCAGGCCTCCAAAAATCCACAGTTTAGTGTGGCAGATTCCTCCATCGGGAGATAGAGTTGAGTGTCATCTGCGTAGCAATGGAAACTGATATTGTACTTGCGAATAATATCACCTAGTGGAAGCATATAAATACTGAAGAGAAGGGGGCCAAGCACTGAACCCTGCGGAACACCACAGGTAACACTAAAGGGCTCAGATGTCAATTCGCCATTTTTAACGCAGTGTGCCCTATCTGAAAGGTAGGATCTGAACCATAAGAGCACGTTTCCTGAGAGACCAATCAATTTTTCCAACCGTTCTAGCAAGATATTATGGTCCACTGTGTCAAATGCAGCACTAAGGTCCAGCAGCAGCAAAAGTGATGATGCGCCAGAGTCCATTGCCCGTAGGAGATCATTGGTTACCTTAATCAGAGCTGTCTCAGTAGAGTGGTTAGCCCTGAATCCTGATTACATTGATTCAAAGAGATTGTTCTCGGACATGAAATCATTCAGCCGCTGTGCCACTACTTTTTCAAGTATTTTAGAAAGAAACGGTAGGTTTGACACAGGTCTATAATTACATAAGTTTTCTGGATCAAGGTTGGGTCGTTTCAGTGTGGGTTTAATGACGGCGGACTTAAAAGCCGCTGGAACTACACCTGAGGAGAGTGATATGTTTAAAATATTTAAAACTGAAGGTGCAAGAACGCCAAAGAGACCTTTAATAAGTGAACCTGGAAGCGGGTCGAACTGGCAAGTCGTCGGTTTGGCCGTATTCACCATCTGTTTAAGATTATCGAGTGACAGTTCACTAAAACGGGACAAAATCCCTGGACAGCCACCATGTCGTGCATCTATAGATTTGAGTGCTTTAGTATGTGTTGAATTAATACTGTCTTTCGCGATTTCTTCCTGTATGCTTTGGATCTTCTTAGTAAAGAAGACCATTATGTCGTGGGCAGAATGAGTGGAGCTATCCGGGATAGTCTGTTGCCTTGTAAGCGATGCTACAGTGTCGAAAAGGACCTTGGGATTGTTCTTTTGTGATGCAAACACCTTCGAAAGGTAGGCTGATTTTGCAGAGGCAAGGGCCGCTTTATACTTCAACAAACTATCACACCAGATTTGATGGAAAACCTCAAGCTTGGTAGCGTGACATTTTCTTTCAGATTTCCTGCATTCTCGTTTAAGGGATCTAGTTTCATCATTAAACCAAGGCGTGCGTCTCTTAAGTCGTGATTTAAGCCGGATGGGCGCTACTGAATCCAGGGCACTAGCCAGGGTAGCATTAAATTCATTTATGAGTGATTTGATAGAGCCTATGTAGGAAGGAAAGGACGCAACTGCTCCTGGAAGAATATCGGAGAGCTCAGAAACTGTGCCCGTGCTTATATTGCGTCCATTGAATCCTTCATTTTTTTAGTACTACATCTAGCTAGCACCTCAAATGTAACTAAATAATGATCCGAGATAACTGTAGTACACGGTAACACCGTCATGTTTGAGGTTGAAACTCCTCGAGTCAGAACCAAGTCGAGCGTTTTTCCATCTTTATGGGTTGGCAAATCAACCAGTTGATTAAAACCAAATGCATCAATTAGAGACTGAAACGCAACAGTGAGTGAACTGAGTGGGGAGTTCATATGAATGTTAAAGTCCCCCATAATTATAATTTTTTCTGCATAGGTTACTAGTTCAGACAAAAGTTCAGCAAATTCGTCTAAGTTGTGTATGGTCCTGGTGCGCGATAGATAGTTATTACATAAATTGACAACGGAGAGGACCTCATAACAAGAGCCTCGAACGACTTGTGATTATTAGAGGTACGAGGAGTAAATTTGAGCGTTTTTTCAGAAATGAGCGCGACACCGCCACCCTTTTTCAAAGAACGTGCTACATGGCTGCTAGCGTAGTCTGGTGGCGAAGCATTATTCAGTGGTAAAAACTCATCCGGGCGTAACCAAGTCTCACAGAGACCGAAAGAGTTAAGTTTATAATCGCGAATAATATTATCTACAAGTAAAGCTTTAGGAGCAAGTGATCTAATTGTCATGGCCAGCATGGTCGCCGTGGCGACCGGCTGGCCACGCCCCCTGGGCACCAGCTGAAGCAGATCAGCTAATTGCGTGTGTGCTACTTAAGGCTGGGTTGTGGGTTTTGCGGGTGCTGGCTCATTACACATTTTCCGTTCTGTTATGCCCTGTCCTGTTTAGTTTGAGTCTTCTGAGTGTAAGAATGTTTTTGTTCTGTTTTGTCCCGGAGTTTTGGACGACTTTTATTTTGTTAAATAAAAGTTTATGATTGTCAACGCAATTGAGTTCTCGCTTCCTGCCTCCGTTCTGGTCCGGTCCACCCCGTGACACTAACGTTCAAAAGACCAAATTTTAGCTTTGAATCATTTAACTTAGCTGTAGTCTTTGTAGAGATCGTCACAAGATGTCGCCGTTCGTGTGCGTTGGGCTTCAGGCGTCGGTTGACTCGCAGAATCGACGAAGAAATGATGGTTGGATTAGACAGATCTTCATGTCCTTGCTCCTTCAACTTCACACGCTTCCCTGCACAACATCCCCGCTTCTGTTTTCTGTCTTTGCGCCGTCTTCGTCTTAGATTTTTCTTTTTCTTCGGTGGAGCGGGAAAGCAGGGCAAACCCGAGTCCCTTTGGAGCTCGTTCGGGATGTCATGGGTGGTATAGAAAGTGCCCGAAAAGTCGAAATTTAGACCCCCACCCAGTCGGAAGACCTCCTCCCGGCTGTAGGTCTTATTGGCCACGCATGTATCCAAAAAGGAAAGCAGGAGGACAGTGGTAAATAGTAGGATAGCCGGATAGCAAATAGCCGCAACGTAAACACGCGCCGCCATGTTGGAAACCCAAATTAATTGGGTTTGGGTAATTGGTAAAGTAATTGGTTCACTTGACTAAACATGCATGAGTAATCCAAAAATGAAATGATTATCCCAACACTTTCAATCAGACTATATGCAGTCGGACTAAGACCCTAATCGATGCAAAGATGATTTCATAACACGTGCACAACCAATTGCTGCTTACGAAAACTTGAAAACAGTTCTTAGTGTCATAAAACCTGTTCTAACTATTGCAAGAATGCAGTGTGAATGGTCTTTAATGAGTGTTTTTTTAGAAGTTCTTTGGGGCAGCAGTAACTCAGGTAGAGTGCTCGCCTTGGTACCGAGAGGTCACAGCTTTGATTCTTCGCTCTGCCGAGTTAAATGTGTTCTTGGGCAAGACACTGAATTCCTGATGCGCCCGATGAGCAGGTAGAAGCCTTGAATGGCTGACGCCGCTATCGGTGTGTGTGTGAATGGTACGTGTGAAGCACATAGTAAAGCGCTTTGAGAGGTCTCCAGTGACTTGAAAAACCCTATATAAAAGCAGACCATTCAAGTTAAAGTAAGAGATTTTTGGTATTGAAGAGTGGAAGGTGAAGTCTGTTGTTTTTTTTTCTTTTTACAAGGAGAAATGTATGTAGGCATGGTGTTTAGCAGTTTGTTTTGTTGTTGTTCTGTAATATGTGAGGGTAGTTGTGTGATAAATTTTAATGTGTGTATCGTTTGTCAAGCTGATATAGGTAGAAACTCATAACACTGCACAAGAGGGTAATCTGGTTTGACGTTTTATGCATGGGCTTTGTGCTTGAGACATTTTTGTGAATGGCATATTTTGCGAGTTTTTTCATGGGGGGTCATTCTTTTTAATTTGAGAGATTTTTAGCTTGACATACATTTTCAGGGCTTGTGCTTGAGAGCCTGTTAATGAATGTTACAGTTTTTGTGAGTGTAAGAGTCCCTTTTATGAAGTGTTGTGGTTGTTGAATTAATTACTTATTTGCTAGAAAGAGTTTTGATGATAATTGAGTGTGATTGCGTCTGTGTGTGATTCTTTTCTATCCCAAAAAGTTTTTTGTGTATGTTCGAACAACCCTACTGTCTACCCTTGAGTTTTCAAATAGCACTTGAAATATGCTTTATTTTCACTGCATTGCTGTGGTGGCAAAAAGCGAGTAGCAAAAAGCTCCTTGTAAATAAACCTCATTGACTGCTGACATGCTTGTTTTGCAAACAAGCTGAGAGTAAAGTAGCGCTCCGGTTGATCCTCCCGAACTCGAAGGAAGCGTATTAATTCAGCCAGGATGTGGTCTTATGAAATTATTTGTTGGACAAAGACCTCTTTTCCACTCCCCCATTTCCGTCAACTCTGCCCTGGGGTCAATCAAAGTATATTCCACTGTCAAAGTGTCAGGTGGAAAGCTATTTAAAGAGCTTGACTTTTCCTAAGTATCATGAGAATAAGTACATGGTTTAGTGAAATCCCTGCCCAAACGCTCAAAAATCTTTAGAGATTTTCTTCCCCAAGTACGGCCTAATAAACGACTCAGGAGTGTCAAAAAGAGCATTGTGAGCTAAGAATGCACTTTTAGGAAATATGATTATGTTAAGTTGAAACAACAAAACGTGAAGTGCAAGTGTGCTGGTAGTTTTTACATTAAATACAAAGTTTTGCCTTTGTCTGTTAAAGTAGAGGGTAAATACACTACAACTAGTTATGTCTGTTATGTGACTCAGTAAGTAATTCAAGGGACAACGTGTCTTATATACCGTTTCCTAGTGCAGTGTTTTTCAATCTTTTTCGAGGCAAGGCACATTTCTTTCATTGAAAAAAATCCTTCTGGACGCCGATAGTTGAAAATCTGGAGAAAAAAAGCATTCATTAACATTATAAGCGTTTTTTTAAATTTAAGAATGACTTTATATTATAATTTCCTAAATAGAAATCAAATAAACACAAGGTATTGAGTATTTTATAATCTTTCATATTTATACGTACTCAGTGTGAAACCTGGGACTGTTTGGATGAACACAGAGAGGATTTCCTGGCAGGAATCGATGAAAGACACACACAAAGCTCTTCCTCCACAGCTCTTAGTCTTTCCCTCACTTATTTCCTTTTCTCCAGGCACAAGGCAATTAGCTACTTGCTGCTGCTGCTGCTGCCGCTTATGGTATAGAAGAATACTACATGATTACTGTGCCAGGCGCTAGACTGCACAAGCACACAAATTGGATAATTTCCCATGGCACATCTGAAAAAACTAATATTTATTAATTAAAAAACAATATCTGTTTGAATAATAAGGAAACATTTGATTATACTGCTATTAAATTTTTATAGCAGCATGTCTGCATGATAGAGTTAATATTGGGTTATTTATGGGTATTGGATTTTATGGATATTTATTCTGGACATTTATTTTGTGAATTTTGTATTTTCTTTTAATTATGGGGTGAAAAGTCCCCCAAGAATAAAGATTAATTGATCTTTGACAAAGTCAATTAATATTCTGATTCTGCACCACTCCTCCCCCAACCCTTTGTCCCCCATTCCTCCGACCTAATGAGATCGCCCTGAACAGCTGTCCAAAAGGTAAGATATAAGCAGATATGTGCTGTGGAAAAATAAATAAAGGCCATTTGAACTCAGTTGGGCATTGTTAACACATACTTAATACAGAAAATATTTACCTTTGAACTTCTTTAAAGACACCTCAAACAATGCACCCTAATTTTAAGCCTGCGGCTTGAAATCCAATGTGGGTTGTATAAAGACAAAATTGAGATTTAATTCTTATATTAGATTCTTAAATTTGCGCATGCGTCTTTTAATCAAGTATTCACTCACGTACCCCCCCCCCCTGTCGTCATTTTTTTGCCCTCCCCCTAGCCCCCGTTGTGTCTACCTGTCCATTTCTTTCTTTGCCGTGACTCCGTAATCCACCTGAGTGCACGGACGACAGTTTTGACATAAGAAGAAAAGATAGACTTCCCAAGGAGAGGGACAGTATCTTGAGTGCCTGGGGATAACCGGATTAGCGCACACATTTTGTGCCGCTGGCACTTTTTCTTATTATCCGTTTCAACCAACAACACCCCTTTCACATCCGCCTCCTGCCCTTTCTGGTAGTCACACCAAACGCAGACCAATACACAATAGTGCTTTTGCGGTACTCAAAACTCAACATACATCGACCAGGCTTCTACTAGTTTAGAAACACTAGCCTGCATATACAAAAATAATTCTTATATTTGTACCATGAAATTGTGGTCCCCAACACCCTTTTTGGCAGCGCATTGTTTAGTATGAGTGTGTTTTTCAAAATTCAGCATCGACGCAGTGCTATTTAAACATAAACTGTCCAGTGGTCTCATTTACAATTCCCCCTCCTCAGCTATTCTGGTGCCACTCTCCCTTCTCGTTAGAAAAGTCGTTTTGTTTTTTGAATAAAAAAATCCTGATTGAGTTTTGATCACAACCCTTGTTTTACGTCTCCTTGTGTCCTGCATTTGGGTCTGTCCGCGTGACAGATATGGTGACAACAAATGGATTCAGAACCTCCAGCTCAGGCAGATAAGAAGCAGAGGGCGAAAGACAAGGAGATGGTTAGCTTGGTGACCCCCCACAGCCCATCTCTTCATCCGTTTGGCCCTTCTCCTGAAAACATCTTATCACAACTTCTGCTGTGCTACCGCACCCCTGGGTCTCCCATAAACAGTGGCTTCCCATCGAGAGAAGCAAATGATATAGACTCCCTGCAACTGCCGCACTTTGTGACTTTAATGAAATCCCATTGCCAGAATAAGAAACGCTTAAATATCTACTGTATTGTAAACTTTTTTTTCCATAACTCAATTTGTAATGTCTTTAGCAACTTGCACTTGAAGGCCAATATTGTGTTTATAATTCCATACAGTTAGTGCTAATTCAAACATTTCCCCATCAATTCCATTTCAATAACATATAGTGAGGCTAAAGCACATATTTGATCAGATAACCTATCTTCATTATGAAAATGATTTCAAGAAATCAATATAATCTCGCGTCAATGGCAGACACTTGTACACTATTTTCGTATTTTGAAATTGTCTTCTTATGCGACTCGATCATTGTTGTCACTGTTATTCCACTTTTCCTTTCCCTTATCACTGACCCATCATTATGGGCAGGAAGAGGAAATAAAACAAACAAAGTCACAATAGAATGAGATGAGGTCCCTCTCAAATGCAACATTGACTGCACAGAAATAAATTATGGCCATCTACTGACAAAGAGTGTAATTGACCCCCCATTTTTTTCTTTTTCTTAGTATTATTTTGCCAAGGCAAAATCCTGCGACCCACTGAAAACAGGTCCGCGACCCACTTTTGGGTCCAGACATACCAGTTGGAAAACACTGCTTTTATAAGATTTGTTCGTGGATGTTTTCAGAGGGGTGAAAAAGCTTAATTGTTGCGTGCCATTTCCAATGAAATGAAGTCAAGGTCAACTGCCTTTAAGAATGTGTCTCAATGATTTTGAATGTGATTTTTCAACACTTTTATTTAGCACTGAACTCAAGTTTTTGATTTCAAAACAAAGAAAATCACATGTTTTGTATTTAAAACAATCAAATTACGTTTCCCTAAAGTCTAGTGACTTAGTGGTAATACATAATGTAGAACTCGGAGCGGGTAAAAAAACTACGTAAATAGCATAGCACGGTATGTAGGACAGGGGCAACACTTGCAGGTATGTAATAATGTATAAGTCACGTTCTCTGCTGAAGCGCTGACGCATAGACACACATTGGCTGTATAATTCCCGTATTTAATGACATACTTGTGATTTATTTTCACGATTTGCTCCCCAACAATACTGACCCAAAAGCTACGTCCGTGCTTAATATTGCCAACAATCATCCCACATCTCTACTTTAGTTGGCCAGCGATCGTTGTTGGCATCATATAATTGAGAAGGAGATTAGATTTGCTGTGTGCAGCTTCAAACCCTGCTTCAAAAAGTTCTGTACGTATTGCAAAATGTGCTCATTGTAGCCATAAATCCAGATGGCATCTTTGATTAACCTGTTAGCGTTTCTGCCAGCCTGCTGGCGGGCTGACAGGCTGTTAAGAAGCAAAGACGTGTCTGTATGATGTCACCGGTCACTGAAATATGTCATGCCACATATTGGAAAACTTAAATTCATGGGATTCAAGATATAGAAATGAATATTATACTAATGTTTAGTTTTTTAGACTGTGATCAACTTTGACCTCGGACCAGGTAAAGCTTCATGCTTTTGTCCCAGCTATTTCTAGACAAGCAGCCCATGCTACACTTATTGTTAGGCATGTAATTGGCAAAGAAAAATTCAGGTGAGAATAAAACCTTTTTTTCTCTGTGTGTTCCAACATAGATTACTCAATGTATGTAGCACCTGCAGTGATTATTTCAAGTGGGAACAAAACTTCAGAGTGTTACCTTTCAAAGCAGACCAAGATTCTCCAAACAGTTCAACAACTGCATTCAATTTACTTTGGGTATGTCTTGGATCAGGGTTTTAGGTGAATTTTACATGATTGGTAAGCGGTTAAAAGCATCCGCAATTATTATTTAATATATTTTGGTTTTGCGTGTTAATGTGTTTTAATATTGTTCTGTTGAGCTAATGATCTGTTTAAATACATTATTATTTATTGATTTCATTAAAAAAAAAGTTTTAATATCATATCATTTGACATATGAGCACATATACAGTTGCCAACATTTTTAACATTGCAAGCATTATGGTTTTTGTGTGCCTCCCTCTGTGGTCGCAGTGAAGTGCTGCGTATGCTTAATCAAACTTCCTCGTCTTAACTTTCGGGATGAGACTTTTGTTTACTCTTTACCCCGTCTGTCTTTACTTATCAGTGTAAAGAAATGTCATGGGGTCAATTGAGGGTCTGCTACACTTTGCTTCTACACTTCCTACTAAATGCTTATATTCTGTGCTGAATGCACTGCGTAGAAGCTAAATGTAAACAAAACACTCACAAGAGAGCGCTACTGCATCCCAGAGTAGTGGAGGTGCAATTGCACATTTATTCTGGGAATGTTTAAAAAAAAAAAAAAAAGTTGCCTGAAGTGAAACGCAACCGCGCCCACCTTGCAAAGGCCGCCCCACTATTTGAGAACCTCTGATTTAGGCTGGGCGGCACGTCGGATGGGTGGTTAGCGCGCAGCCTCACAGTGTAAACCAGCTCAGTAGCCCAGATGGTAGTGTGCCCGCTTTGAGACTGGGAGGTCGCTGGTTCGCGCCTCGACCGAGACATACCTAATTGGTATAATGGCGGCGCCCTCTGGCTGCGGCTGCACCGACTCGCTACAACGGGTCAGGTGTATCGACATTTCGTTCTGTGTACATTGTTACAAAGAATGACAATACAAAGGAAATTATTCTTATTATTATTATAAAGGTTCAGGGTTTATGTCCATACAGCTACTGCAACCTCCCCGTGTGGAGTTTACATGTTCTCCCCATGCCTGCATGGGTTTCCTCCGGACACTCCGTTTTTCTCCCACATTCCAAAGACATGCATGTCAGGTAAACTGACCGGTCCAAATTGTCCCTAGTTGTGGATGAGCGAGTGACTTGTCCGTCTCTGTGTGCCCTGCGACTGGCTGGCACTTGAGGGTGTCCCCTGCCCACTGCATGAAGATAGCTGGGATGAGATTGCTACCTAGGATAAGCTGTGAAGATGATGGATAGATGGATGATTTAGGCTGACCTAATATGGTGGCCTTGGTGAAAGTCGGTCTTTGTATCGCTTCTTTCCCGTGCAAGTCTCTCATCTGAGATTTTGTGAGCTTTTTAACGTGTCAAGGGGGAGGGCATAAGTGGCGGTTTTTTTTTTGACGGGGATTAAATGCTCCCCCTTTCTCATAGACTTGTCCCAAGGCGACAGTGGAGTACAGATGAGAGGTAGACGTGAAAGGATTCGTACAGAACAAGCTGTTAACTTGCTGGCAGTCATTCTATTAAGGCACGCAGAAAAAAAAACATTTAATGGGATTTCATTGCAGTCTAAAGAAAAGCCCATGACGTTTCCCCTTTTTTCGTGGAAAAGGTGACTTAAATTGGTTTAAATGAACTTGTGGACAGACTTGGAAATGCCCAAACCTTTAGACCACATTAAGAGACCCATGAACGCGTTCATGGTGTGGTCCAGGGGCCAAAGACGCAAGATGGCTCAAGACAACCCCAAGATGCACAACTCGGAAATCAGCAAGCGACTCGGCGCCGAGTGGAAAGAACTCAGCGACTCCGAGAAGCGTCCTTACATCGACGAGGCCAAAAGGCTGCGTGCTCAACACATGCGCGAACACCCGGACTACAAGTACAGACCGCGGCGCAAAACTAAAACCTTCCAGCGGGCGGAGCACCTGCTCTTCCCGCACGTGGAGACCCTCAAAGGATTCTCCGTGGACTCGAACTTTGTCATCCAAGGGGAGAAAACGCTCCTGGCGCCATCCCCGCTGAGACATTTCCATCGGGTGGCCGACTTCCAGCCTCACTTAAGCGGTTTCAACGCGCCTGCCTTCGGGCACCAGTCTGGGGCGGTGGTCGGGGGGCTGGCTTGCCTGGGGCAACACACCCACGCGTTGCCCGGCACTGGTAGCCCCTACGTGGTGCCGTGCAACTGCAGTGCTTGGTCGCCCGCGAGCTTGCAGCCGCAGCTGGCTTACATTCTCTTCCCGGGAGGGATGAGCAAAAGCGGCGTGGACACGTATGCTGCCCCGGGGGCCAGTGGGTGAATAGAGCGCTTCGCACTCAAAAATCGAGATGAACTCACTATTCATTAAACTTGGATGGTTCGTCATTTTTTTAAGACTGCGTGGGGAAGTCTCAGATTTCCCCTCCCGGTGTCGCCAAAGAGCAAGTCGATTAGGCACAGTGCAATTATTCATACCGAAATTGAAAATATCTGAGGGAGACCAGGTACAGTTGTTACACATCTTGCTTTCCCCCCATTTCATATTTTTTGTGCTAGTCCCCTAACACCCTTAGACATGGTGGTACATTCATTTGTCTTTTTCAAGTACACATCAATGGTAGAGGGATCAATAGCTCCAAATGTCTGGGATATTCTTTCAAACAGAGATGCACAGTGCTACAACCGTACCCAGTACCGGGTACGATTTTAAGACTGCTAGTGGACTGTTACAACAGTGTGATTTATTATTACAAAAAAGCGCCAGATAGTCCAATATTTGAAGAACTCTTTATTTCAAGGTGGGGTGCATAGTTTGATATGTCCTTAAAAGGTTTCAATTTAAATATTTTCTCTATTAAGTATGTGTTGACAATACCAAACTTAGTTCAAAAAGCCTTTATGCTTTATTTTCTATTGCACCAATCTGCTTTTATCTTACGCTTAACAGGCTGGAACAACCCCCCAAAAAGATGAAAAAAAAGTTTATTCTTCCACGTCTAAAAATGCATGCAAATCATGATTTACTTGGCCACCATTTCAGCAGAGTAACACAATTTGTGTGCATTTCTGAGAGGCTCTCAAATTCTTCTTTTTCATCTTTTCGGAGGTCTGCCACAAAAGGCCTGATAAAAGAAAGACAAAA
Organism: Urocampus carinirostris; assembly: GCF_059441175.1. NCBI lineage: Eukaryota > Metazoa > Chordata > Actinopteri > Syngnathiformes > Syngnathidae > Urocampus > Urocampus carinirostris. Next base: position 32,844,981 of record NC_142349.1, read on the forward strand.
GCAGATAAGCGCAATGGAAAATAAGAGATTCGGTTGGGAACTGTTAACACATACTTAATAGGGAAAATATTTAACTTTCAACTTTTAAGGACACCTCAAACTACGCACCTTACCTTTACAGAGGGAAAAAACAACTATTAATTGTACCAAACATGTTAGGACTGCCTTTAAAAGGTGAGTGTACCATGGAAAGAAACATATGAAAAGATGTCTGAAAATCCAACAAAATCCCATCACGCATGTTTATGCATATGAGCGTATTTGTATATTCCCCAACAGGATTGGGTTGATAAATGTACAAATTTAATGTGATAGTTACTAGTTGTTTCTTAAAAATTGTTATGTTATGTAATCCAAATACTATAATATTGTAGTAATTTAACTCAATTCAATTCAAATACTTTTGTATTACTCCAATATCAAATTAAAAATGACAAAATAAACATTAGGGATTTTATTCATATTTAGTTTAAGAAAAACGAATAATTTAACCTTGTGAATGAAATAGAGGAAACCAAGGTCAGGTAGTTGCTTTTGGTCCTATAAAAAGTGCTCAAATTTTTACTACAGTATGAAGAGGGCTGGGCCCCACCAGGCTGTACTTGCCCAAGACACATTACAGGAAATGGTGCTCCTACGACCATAGTAGTCAAGGGATACAACCAACCAACCATAGTTTAAACAAAAATAAAATGGAAGACAAGATATGCTGTTTTAGTTTACATTAAGAGTATGTACACACACAAAGTGTTCATTTTCTAAATTTCCAACAAACTTAGATGTGTTGTGTCCAAGTTTCACTTGTTTGAAGGGAGGGTGGCAGACCTCTTGACAATATTCTGATTTACAAGGCTGTCCGTTCATTTCAGATTGACTGGTGTTCTCCTTAGTCTGACGCAAGTGTCTTGGAATTTAAATCCTCTATCCTACCATCCATTATCTGCATCGCTTATCCTCAGTAGGGTCGCGGGGGTGCTGGAGCCCACCCCGGGCATCTTCGGGCATTGGGCAGGGTACACCCTGAACTGGTTGCCAGCCAGTCGCAGGGCACAGTGACACTTGCTCATTCACACCTAGGGACAATATGAAATGACCAATTAATCTGACATGCATGGTTTTTTTTTTTAATGAGGGAGGGAACCTGAGTCCCCAGAGGAAACCCACGCAAGCACGGGGAGAACATACAAACTCCGCTCAGAAAGGCTGGTAGCTGGATTCAATGAACTCAGAACTGTGCCGCAGACGTATTAACCACTCAACCGCGGAATAAAGACAACTCCTCTATTGGCAGTTATGTAAATGTAAATTTAAAGTAAAATTGTAATCCCGCCAAATAATGCATACTTTTACTAAGTATGGCTGTAATTTAATAATGTATTTTTGTTACGGATTTGTTGTAAAATGGCCAGGATGAGATCAAGTCCAATCTCTAAATGGTACCTAAATACAATTGTACTAATACTGCTAGTACACATTTTGGACAATATGAACACAATAGGCCATTGGATGGACACCTGTTTTAATAGTCTGTCTGGTTCATTTATTTTAAAGAATTCGGATACTTGAACTGTACTTTGGAATTGGGATTTATATTAATCTAGTCAGTGTAATATGTGGATCATGGATTGCTGAGTAAATACATATCATTTGGAGTGAAGAACTCGTGGTATTATGTGCAATTTAGTGAAATTGGACCATTTCCATTCCTGTGCAAAACACTATTTTAAAGACTCGGATTTGTTGTTTTTTTTTCTCATCTAAATTCAGGGCTTGTTTCAAGTTTTTTTCTTTTGAATAAAAGCTCAAGATTGAATTTATATCAACATCGAAGAAGAATGTTTGTGGCAATATGTAAGCAACCACTAAGCAGAAATAGAATTAATGACCATTAAACTGTAATTTATCCCCAACACTAGGTGTCACTCTAATACAACTTGACTAGAGCTAGTCCGCAGCTGTAATTCTTAAACGCGACAAAACTCAATACCTTAAGAACTTAAATTTAAAAGAAAAGGAATATTTCAAAATTATATTATGTGCGGGGTGAGACTGACCGTCACTTCTCCACAAGACTAAATATTCTAATTACGACTAGATTATTCTTTAAAAAGGTACAACATAGTCATTAACTTAAAACTCCCGAGCGAAAAAAATCGTTTCTAAATTCTTGCAGTACTTAAGGCATCTTGTACACCCGCAGGACAATACGGCGTTTCAAAATGATTTATCAAACAGTTCAAAAGACAAATGTTTTTATTTTTTTAATATTCTAATCTTCACAAAAGAGCATCAAATAGTTTTCTGTCTGAAGCCACGGAACACAAATCCCATCAGAACTCACTTCCCAAAACTGGTTTAAGGTGAGCTCTTCACTAACGTGCCCCGTGACAAAATCTACTTCAAGACTGAAACTTGGCTCATTCATTCAAATATTCTCATCTATATGAATTTTTGATCATTAAACATATTGTGTACAAGAAAATCCGAAACTGTAAAAAAACTGAAACAATAAACCGAGCTTTTCAACAAACTCCCATTTTTTTACTTTTAGCATGATTTAGCAGCTATGTATGAATGCGAAACAGGGTCCTAATAAAAAAATATGTGGAAAAATGTGCATTTTTTGTATCTTATAAACTATTTAATGTCATTTTAATTTATCGTCATTAAGAATCCTTACCCCCAAAACATAACAGGAGTTAGAAAACCACTGTAGTTTATGTTCTTCACATATTAAATCAAAATTATGTTTTTATATCCGCTCCAATTTTTCACTCAAGAACTCCTCCACGCTGTCTGTGTTCCACTTGAGGATGCTGAGTTCCTCAGAGATGTTCCCGTTATCATCCAAAAGCTTGAGTACAGGATCGGAGCCTCGCACGTACTGAGAAAGTGAGAAAAATGTTTTAAGTGGGGGCGAAGAGAAATGATTTAAAATTTTAAATAAAAGCCAGAATAAGTAATCTATTCACATGGTTGTCAAAATCACATATTTTACTTGAGGTGTTATGAGTTGCAATTCTGGCAATATATCATGATTATTATTTTGCCAAGTTTCGCATTTGTAGCATAGAGCAACAAGTGATTACTTGCTATCACTCACCTTGATCTGAAGACCTTTGAACATCTTTGGCTTGTCACTCTTCACAAAAGCTGAAGAGATGGGGAAAAAAAAAAACGGGTTGGGTCAAGCAGGACTCAATTTACTGTTCTATTTTAAAATGACGGGCAGCTTTTTTATTGACAGCTGGCACAACCTGGTGATTAAGCCCCATCTCAAGACCGTTGAGATGGCTACAGCTATAGTCAACAAACAAAACAGTGGCCATAAGACACGATCCTCTCTGGCATGAGATCAGTACAACATGGGTGGTCTGCTTCCTTGGCAAATGGTCAAAACAAACAAACGATAATCTTAAGTGACCAAGACCACCTACTGAAGAATTTATAAGTGCCTAGGAGCTCTGTCCTTAGATCAGAGCGTCATAGAGGGCTGCCCTCTTTTTGGTGCTTGCTTTCACATTTTCAATATACAGACTGAGCACCAATTGACCAAGACGTCCATCCGTGCATTTTCCGTTAACGTCATCAAGCACTAACCTGGAAATGCACAAGTACTCGTAACGACGAAATGCCAACTATTTCAATTCATGGTACAAACTTCCTGGACTACAACAAATTTCTTTGCTGAGCAAAGAGTTGCATTCATGATGCTACGGTTTTTGGGGCTTACTGCCGTCGCTCGGTATTGAGAAGTCGAAAAATGTCCGGACATTGCCGTTAGTTAGATTTTGTATTGTGTGCACCTTTTTCTGAGTACAGGACAGTACTGTACTGTACTGCTACTTTCTGCCGTGTGGTGCTGTGAGAGGTCACACACAGGGTTGGGTAGGGTTATTTTAACTTGATTACTTTCAATTACTTTTGGATTACTCCAATACCAAATATGCTAAAAGACAAAAGAAACTAAATATGAATAAAATTATGACTCACAACACGTGGTAAGCTTTCTCTCCTGGCTTTGATCTCTGGCAAAACTAACATAAAATGCGACAGAAACAAAATAAAAATAAATCCCAACATCATTTTTGCCGTTCCATGTATTCCGTTACTCCCCAAGCCTGCACAAAATTTACTAATTTTATTCATATTTAGTTTCTTTTGTCTTTTATTAGCATATTTGGTATTGGAGTAATCCAAAAGTAATTGAAAGTAATCAAGTTAAAGTAACCCTACCCAACCCAACCCTGGTCACACAGCATCCACCCAAAAGTGAAATAAATCCGCTTCCTCTTCCTAGTTTATGTGTAAACATTCTATACGGTATCTCCAGCGCGCTAAGAACATAGACATTTTTATTGTCGTCTTGGGATCAAGAGATCGCAGTTCGAATCCCGGCTGCTGTGTTACATGTCAAAGTGTCCTTGGGTAAGACACTGAACCCCCAATACCCCCAATAAGCAGGTTAGCGCCTTACATGGCTGCACGGCCGCTATTGGGAAATGTGAAGCACACTAAAGCGCTTTGGGAAGTCTTGACTTGAAAAGCGCTATATAAATGCAGATCATTTAATTTAATTTGTTGTTTAATATCTCATGCATCAATTTAATATGGTTGGTGTAAAGAGCCAAACAGTTTCTTTTGAAGTGGAAAAAAAAAAAAAAACCTTCATGCGGTTGAGAAAATGGCTGGATGGCTTTTTTTTCTCATCCACTTTTTACCACAGAGGAGGAAGTCACCCGACTCTTCCAAAAGTAAGTTAAACTTAACTTTATAGTCAAGTCATGCTTATTTGTATAGCCCTTAATCACAAGAAGTCTCAAAGGGCTTCACAGACCACAGCTTGTCAAAGCCTAATGTGTAGCTTTGTTTTTCAGTACTATGCTTCATAACGTTATAGAGAATATTATTTTATAAATGTTTATTATTCAGTTTCAAAACAATGCAGGTTAAACATACATTCCATAATAAATATAGCTCTAGAGCAAATTCAAATTACAAACGATCAGTCGCAAGTATGTACACGACTTTCATTATCAACAGTAACAGCCCGCCCTGTGGAACGTTACCGTGTTAACCACTATGATAAATGCTAAATTCACTGTTGAAAACATCAGACCCAGTTATACCAGGTAATAAATTAATCTTATAAAATGGCCAAAGTTGGACCTGTACCTCAAGAGAACTCACCTTGGACTTGAGGGAACCTCCCCAATTTTCATCCGCACACCTCCAAGAAGGCCCCAGCATAGAGCTGTCAGTAAATGAACACAACATGAGATAATCGTTTACGAAAAGAGGCATGTGAAAACACATGGACGGCACAGAGTCGCCCACACATGGAGATAAGAGGCGGCCCGGCCGTTAGAAGGACTGTTGACCAGCGGGCGTCTCATCGCAACTGCTTGCAATCGTTAAGCCGAGTGAGTAAACATGTTTCAGAGTTGACAGATGGCCCCTTTGTCATTTAACCTCAGGAGGCAATGTTGACCACAATGGATACCTACTGCTGCCCCTTTACATTTTTTGTTTCTCACATATGGCAAATTATACTCACAAAAAAGTTACAGATCAGCCTAGGGATGAAATTCCCTCTTACCAAGTTGACTTAAAGATTTAAACATTGCATACAAAAGATAATGAGAAATGTCAAAAAAATCACTTGTTTGGATTTTTAAATTTGTCTCGTCTCCAAAAATGACTCAAACACCCTGTGCCTCAGCGCTTTTAATAGTCAAACGCATTAAAGGTATTAAGCACTTCTTTATTAAATGCAGCCAAGTAGAACCTCCATGCAGTGATAAAAAAGGTGCTCCCTTCCAGCCTCACAGCCTGGCGCAAAAATACACAAAAAGCCAAGCGCAGGCCGCCTACTGATGTTGAATCTTTACCTATGATCTGTTGAAGAATGATCAACACGCTAATTGTCCTAATTTGAAATACATGTATTGCTCTTAACCTCCAAGACGGGCTTTCAGATAGTCTTGAAATAAGACTGCAGCGCAGAATTAGTCTTTTTAGTTATTCATGATTTTAGAATACTTCAAGGAGCTTTTGTTTGTTAAATAATTCACTATTCCAAGGTTCAGCTTTATATAATTTACCACTTGTCGTCTTTAAAGAAAAATCCCCTGCAGCATGTTTCAAAACAATTAATAAAACAAAAAAAAAAGTAAAATATTATTTTCCACAGGATCATGTTCAGTTTGTTTGTTTGGTAACATTTATTTAACTACTAATGCTGACCAAGCGCTGCTGTTGCCCGCAGGTGAATAAGCCCGAACCTGGCCGAATCAGACTGAAGCTTGATTTGAGGGACCGAGCCCTGAGTAAACCCAAAGCTTTACTTACGCAGGACAAGCCGGTCCCGAATTTCTGAATTCCAAGATCTTACCTCACAAGACTAAATTCAGTCATCCCTTGCTTCTAGATGTAAGATAAGACTTAAAAACAACCCAGCCCGACCTGACTCGGCCCACGGGTATAAAGGCCCCAATAAGCCCTAGCCCAACCGATTAACTTGATTTAAGGGACTGAGCCTGGAGCTAGCCCGAGTTTTCTTTTTGTACTTGTGAGGTGGAAGGAGGATTTTGGCAGTCTCTGATGATTCCCCCCGCCCAAGCTAATATTTGTAACAGTTTGAATGCCAATCCAAAAAGCACAGGAAACATTCGTGGTGCCAATTACCAACATATTAATGGGAACATTTCTTTGCAATTGGTCTTTGTCCTTAATGTAGGCATAAACAAAATGTATTTTTCAAGAATGTAAATTTCAAATAGCAGTCATCCGGCATTTTTCCTAATGTACGCTAAGGGAGCAACACTTCTACCTTGCGTGCTTCCAACTGAGCTTCCTGCTGGCAGCAGTTCCTGCAGTCAGGCTGGATCTTGGTGAGGCTAAACTCCCTGAGCAGGTCACAAGAACTGCATAGAAGGTTGCTGGAAAAACCCAGATCCCTGCAAGCTTCAGACGTCACCTCGGAACCATACGCCGACAGCTAGAAGGCAGACGAGATGAAACGGAATATTAAAAAATGTCTTCAGAAAAACTTAAACCATGTAGTGCTGAGGCTGAAGAAAGGATAAACTAACTGGAATACATACCCGTCAACCTCAGCCAACTGCTACCCTAATCAATATTTGCAGTTTCCCTTATTAATCGATAATATAGCTTACAAACAACGCTGCACTTATTTACTTACGGCAAGACAGACTATGTAGAATAAAAACTAAGATAATTTGTGTAAACAATGTTATTTGTCAAATAAACGACACAAAAAAAAATCATTTCAGTATCTTTTAGTTCTCTCCCCACTTGTATTAAATTCTGTGTTTCTTATTGCAAACACTCCCCTACTCAGGACCATTCGACTTTCGTAAAACGGTAGATTTGAACGTTTTTTTTCGGGATGTCAAAAAATATCCGGACATAGATTTGGTATTATGTGCACCTTTTTCCGAGTACAGGACAGTACTGTAGTGCTTTTTTCCACCGCCACCTACGTGTGGTGGCACTGCGAGAGGTCACCAAGAATCCACCCTGAAGAAGAAATCCGCAATCTACTTCCTAGTTTGTGTGTAAACATAGAGTACGACGTGTACCGAATCTCCAGGCGCTCAGAACTTTAATATCTCGGGAATCTATTCGATATGGTTGGTGTAAAATGTAAAGAAGAGGTGAGCCGTTTCTTTTTAAATTAAAGTGGAATAATAACGCTTGATGCAGTTGAGAAAATCGTCAGAACATTTTTTTTTCGCCCACTTGTTACCACGGAGCAGGACCTCTTTAAGAGCTTCTTCCAAAAGTAAGTAAAACCGAACGTTATAGGGCATATTATTTTAGGAAATGTTTATTTTTTAGTACAAAACAATACAGGTTACTAATACAAGTCTTAAACATACTTATACAAACCTTAAACATACAAAATATGGCACGGAAGCAACTTACGAACAAATTCATCTTACGAACGATCGTCCGGAAACGTACTCGTTCGCAAGTCGGGCAGCGTCTGTATGCACCCTACCTCGGCCAAAGAAGCCCAGCACGACTTAATGATTGACATTTTAAGCCCGAACCGGGTGTTCTGCACTCACATCCTATGCGGCCCAGTGCACTTGCACAGGCATGCGCACTGAGTAAATAGCTGTTTCTTGGGAATTGTGCAGTCTATTGTCCTACGGGTCAGTCATACGTGCCTTTTACACACAGTGTATATGATAGCAGAATGTTAATAGTACCCTTGTTTCATATGAAGGATTTTATACATTTGACTATAAAGGATTTTATACGATTAAATACAAGTTACATTTATTGAGTTTAATGCAAGATATTCACTGACTGGGCTTTAGTTCAATAACAGGGCACGCTGTTCCAAATGCAGAGTATTTTGACTAGGGAATTTTGATAACAGGACTCTGACGGAGGACGGCAGCCGTTGTTTTGAGAACATGGCGCTGTGTTGTGAGAACGGTGGGCGCAAAACAATTCCTTGGCACGCCCATGGGAGGAGCAGACGCCATCTTGTGGGGAGACGTGGGCCAGGAAGAGAAAGCCAAACGACTTCAGAAGAAGGCTTCCCACAAACTTCGACCTCACTAATTTGGCCGTTTTCGATGGAGTACAATTAAATTTTTAGGGGAAAAAAATCTGCCCCTGTGTGGAAATATCTGCTTCCTGCTCATATTTTCCCTCAAGAAACGAGCGCACATAAATTGTTGGGTGAATGTAGGTTGTGTTTGGTTAATGGAGTCAGATAACTACTTCGAACAATTTGGTAAACGGTACATTTTGATATTTAATTCCCAACACATATAATAAGTAAAAGTTCAGTTTATAATAATTCTGAGTTTCGGCGTTGCTGGTTGTATTTTGTTGGAAAGAAAACAAAAATGAATGATGCTGAGAAAATGAACGCATTTAACATTACTGTAGATAGATAGGAAAAAAACAACCGTGTGGCTATATTTAAGCTCGTGCTGTCACACGTTGTTCTGATATGGCTTAATAGAGTACGTGTCCCCTATTTCTCCCTCTTTGAGTTAAAAAATTAGAATTGTACCCGATTGAAAATATTTTCCAACTGAATCTTAGAACATTGAAGCAGAAAGATTCGCAAAAGTAAGAAATTGCGGCAGAACACCGGCCCAGGCCAGATTTCAAACCTCTAATCAATTTGATGGGGATGCGAACGGAAATTTTAGATCAATTCATTAAATATGCAAACGTGTTTAACATTCGGTGAGGGTTTTACATTAAGTTAAGTGGTTTATCCATCGTACTCCTTAAATAATATTTCCATCTTTAATTGTAAACGTTTATATGACTGCCTTGTTGACTGTTTTATGTTAGATTTTCCATAAATTAATGAAGACTAGCACACAGATGTATGCCACTCAGCTACGAATAAGACAGTTAATTACTTTAACAATCGTGAAAGGATTTCAAGTTATCATTGAATAAACCGAAAAGGATACATTTTAAAGTAATAAATCACGTTAGCGCTGATTCTTCAAATACACGTCGGGAACTCTCGAGATTTTGAGTCAAGCCACGTCATAGCGGCGGAAACAATAAGACGCGTTTGTAAGCGTTAAACGTAGCACCGAGATGGAAAATGGGCCCAGATTGGAAGCACTTATGGATTCAGAATGACGACTTTATCACATATTTGACTTTAATGAGATAAACTCACCGTTTTTAAAAGCGAAAGCAGCCACAGGAGATACACCTCTCCCGACATTTTGAAGTGTGTCAGAAAAAAACTACAACGATGGACCCTTAAATTAACTCGAGTAGTGTCTCAAATTGTGCCTAACGAAAAAAAACGGGTGCACACTTGAGTTGAGTTAATCCCATGTTTTAAAGACACACAAATTAATGTATGGATGTGTGCACAACTTATGCATTATTTATAATAGTTTTTGGGGATAACATTTTAATGTTGTGGGGATTATTTTTGGAAAAGGCACATAACGGTATTCGTACTCGTAGTCTGCGTTTGTCCAATCCAACGTCGACAGACAACAGTGGTTGGCGAATAGAAAGCGACTGCTTCACCGTGACGTACACAACCCTGATTTATGCCTAAAGTGAATTTACTGACAGCAGCACATACCTGTATGCGCATTGACCATGTTGGATGTGTCCCCTTTACCACGAGTGTCATAGGAGCACCATTTCCTGTGGTGTGTCTTGGGCAAGTACAACCTGGTGACGCCCATTCCTCTTCAGGTGAATGTGCTATCCACGGCACTAATCCGCAAAAAATCAAATAACCTTCATCTGTTTGTGTGAAAAAAAGTTATTTGTGAAAAACATCAGCAGCTTTTTGATATCTTCATGTTAGTGTGCTAATAAGTAGTATAAGTAGGTTTCTCACAGTTCATGGATCCCTTAACTGCCGGGGTCGTTTAGGCACTCCTTACTGGAGTGTGTCTTGGGGAAGTACAAACTGGCAGAGCCCATATCTCTCTAAGACGGCTTTTTGGTCAGGGGTTTGCAGATAGTAGTGGTTTGCATGGTTGCCAGTATCAGGAGGAGCTTCTTTATCTGACTCAGATTCAGCACCTTCATCATACAACTCTTGTTGTCATTCTTGGTGTAAAACATCATCCCACTCTTCAGACATTGACGGGAAGCAGTGTTCAACAATACTCATACAAGATCCTAAGAGTAATATTAAAAGTCAGTAATTATATTTTAAAATTAGCACTCCAGAGTGATTGACTTGCAGACCATTTACCATTTAAAGAAAGAAATGACATTTCAAACTAATAACAGTATTGCAAGTGACTCCTGTAACACTAAACACATACAGTTGAGTGTCATCTGCATAGCAATGGAAACTAATATTATACTTGCGGATAATGTCCCCAAGCGGGATCATATAGATACTAAAAAGAAGGGGGCCAAGTACAGAGCCTTGAGGAACACCACATGGGACATTAGATTGTTTAGAGGTCAGATTGCCATAGTTAACACATTGCATCCTGTCTGACAGGTAGGACCTAAACCACAAGAGTACAGTTCCTGAGATACCAATGCGTTCTAGACGAACCAATAATATGTTGTGGTCGACCGTATCAAAAGCAGTGCTGAGATCCAGCAGCAGTAACATTGATGAGGCACCAGAATCTATTGTTAAAAGGAGATCATTGGTTACTTTAGCAAGGGCTGTCTCAGTAGAATGATTTGCCCTAAATGCTGACTGGACAGTTTCAAAAAGGTTATTTTCTGACATGAAGTCATTTAGCTGCTGTGCAACGACCTTTTCAAGTAATTTAGCAAAAAATGGCAGATTTGACACTGGCCTATAATTACCTAGGCCTACTGGGTCAAGGTCAGGTCGCTTAAGCGTGGGTTTAATGACGGCAGACTTGAAGGCTACAGGAACAATACCCGAGGATAGCGATATATTAATAATATTTAAAACTGATGGTCCTAAGATCCCAAACAGATCCTTCACCAGTGAAGCTGGAAACGGATCAAGCAGGCACGTAGTTTGTTTGGCCCTACTGACCATCTGTGTTAGATTATCAAGGGACAAATCATTGAAACTGGAGAATGTTTCTGAACAACCGCTGACACAGTCCATACCTAACACCTCCACATCTTTTCAGGTCATCATCTGAATCTTAAATAACTATATTTTGGGTTGGCACAATTGATTTTCGATATTTTGCTTGAATGTTGCTTCTTGAAGTTATGGATTCTCCTGAGATGATGAGTGTTTGCACTGTATAATAACAACTGTTGAATATTTGTTGGGAGCTGATGCTTACTTGCTTTGTGTACTAATAATAGGGATTTCATTTTCACTATACTGTATCTTGTTTTTTTCTGTCCAATATTTGTCTGCATCTTCTCATCACTGCAACTTTCTTTGCTCATTTTCATTATGTGCTATTTATATGGGGTCCTGAGCCAATATTATGGCGAATAATTACCACGAGAAACTCTTAATTTTTTATGTTCGAACATTACATATCTTCATTTGTATTTCCCAATTATCATAATTATTGTTTTTGGACAGCCTAACAACAGTAGCTGAGAGACGGGCACTGGAAAAGCTGCGGTCAATCATGGACAATCCATCGCATCCACTACACAGCATTATCTCCAGACAGAAGAGCAGTTTCAGCGACAGACTGCTGTCACTGTCTCGTACTACGGACAGACTGAAGAGATCTTTTCTTCCTCATGCCATGAGGCTCTTTAACTCTACCCGGCAGAGTAAAAGCCCACATTAAACCACACCACCTACATTGCATATTACCGAATTTTATTGCAATATGTATTCTGTGTAGCACTATTTAGATATTCTATATAACACGCTACAGTGGGCATTTGCACGTCACACTGGGTATTTGTATATTGTATTCTTTTTCCTTTATTATTGTATTGTTTCCAGCTCAGGGATGCTGCTGGAAATGTGAATTTCCCTTTGGGGATGAATAAAGTATCTATCTATCTATCTATCTATCTATCTATCTATCTATCTATCTATCTATCTATCTATCTATCTATCTATCTATCTATCTATCTATCTATCTATCTATCTATCTTGTAGTGTCATCAGCAAATAGAATATTTGACTTTAATATGAAAAAATGGGTTAGATTTGTTTTGGTTGCTCTCATGTTGATTGTATTTGTTTAGGTTAAGCAGCTATGTATCCTCGGTTATTAAATGTACCGTAGTCACATCCATGATGGCGGCGTCAACGACGTACGACTCCGTGCTGATCAAGGTATGAAAGAAGATTTCTATGCGGGACTCTTGGAACTGGCCAATGGCCGGGGAGCCTCTTGACAGTGTGAAGAGCGTAGACGGGTGCATGTGAAATCTGGACACCGTGGACAGTGGAAACCGGGGAATACTTGCTCACACGGCAAGGTGCCGCTGCGTGGGAAGCTTTTGTAAGCCGCAAAACGGGCCATGCAATCGATGCAATCACAAAAAATGGACAATTTGCATCGCGGGTGGATTTAAATATCCACGCAGGTGGACGCTTTGTGCTCGCCGGGTTCCTACGCGTGTCTTTTCGGTGTCTCGAGCTGCGTTCCCCTGTGTTGGGCATGGACTGACCTACTCATTCTCCAGATGATTTGATGGGGCTGCTCAGAGTCATGATGCCGCCCAAATTGCAGCTGCTGGCTCTGCTGGCGTTCGCCGTGGCCATGTTCTTCCTGGAGAACCAAATTCAGAAACTGGAGGAGTCCCGAGGAAAACTCGGTAAGTCCAACAAAGCCGAGTTACTGCGCTTTAGCAACGATGTGCACCGACATAGGATGTTTTAAGAGCGTGCGATGAGCGCCGCTGCGCATTAGGCGCTCACTCAGCTCAAGGAAGGTTTATTTGCATGAAAGATGGACAAAATATTAGTTTAGCCTATAGATTCACTCTAGAAATTATATTGACATAACCACACTAAAAATCAAATCATAATTATATCCAGATCGTGCTCATATTTAGAATTGCTCGTATCATGAGCACATTTTTCCAATAACGGATGACTGAAAACCAACACTCTGCCTTATATCTCATCTCATCTCTCATTAGCTACACCGCTTATCCTCAGTAGGGTCGCAGGGGTGCTGGAGCCCATCCCAGCAATCATTGGGCAGTGGGCAGGGGACACCCTGAACTGGTTGCCAGCCAATCGCAGGGCACACGGGGACAGACAACTCACTCGCTCATTCACACCTAGGGACAATTTGGACCGGCCAATCCACCTGAAATGCATGTCTCGTATTCCCACTAAAAATATAATCACAACTTTATCATAATGCTATCATCCAGCAATTTGACAATACAACTGCTATTGAATGCATACATGAATCAATACAGTATATATATTTTCCAAGAAGATTTTGTATTTTTGTTATACAGTGATACCCTTACGTACAACATTCATTTATAACCAGATCGTGCTCGTATTTAGAATTGCTGGTATAAAGTTTCTCAATACAGAATTACTGAAAACCAAATAATTTGTTGCCAGCCCCCTAAAAGCATCCAGGTTAACACTAAAGGGCTATGCTTGTTTTAGGAGTCTTGTCAAGTCATGTTTATTTGTATAGCCCTTAATCACAAAGAGTCTCAAAGGGCTACACAGACCACAGATTGTTGCAAACCACAGACTGTTATTACACCATCCCCTGATCTAAAGCCTACATGAGGGCAAATATTACACAGTTATTTTCAACATAGAATATAGGTTATTCATATGCTATAGAATAGAAGTCCGTTTTAAGCCTAGATTTAAACAGTTCCATTGAGGTTGCAGATTGAATCTCAGGGGGAAGAGCATTCTTCAGAACTGAGGCCCGAATGGAGAACGCTCTCAAACCTGCGGATCTCTTCTTGGCTCTTGGGATCCCTAGTAGACCAGCATTTTCAGACCGAAGTCTTCGGACCGGAACATAGGGTGAAATTAAATCTGAAAGATATGAGGGAGAGAGTCTATGTACTACCAACAGAACCTTAAAATCACATCTTAAGCTAGCAGGGAGCCAATGCAGGTTAGCTAAAATCGGGGTAATGTGATCAAACTTTCTTGTCTTAGTTAAAAGCCTTGCTGGAGCATTTTGTACCAGCCGAAGCCTCTTGATTTTGGACTTTGGGAGACCGTAGAGTAGTGCACTACAGTCTTCTAGTGTGCAATGTGCATAGCAGTGCATTACATACTTAGTCAGCTCAGGAAAGGTTCTATCTGCATGATGGATGGTCAAAATGATAAGTCCACAGATTCACACTATTAATCATGTTTACATATTAACACTGAAAATCAAATCATAATTTGATCACAATGTTATCAACCAGTAATTTGACAATGCAACTGTAAAAACACACACAAATGAATCAAAACAGTTTATTTTCCAAGAAAATTTTGTTATTTTGTTGTACAGTGATACCTCTTCATACAACAAAAATTTGTTTCCAGAATGTGCTCGTATCTTGAATTGCTCATATTTATTTTTAAAATTTGAATCGGCAGTTAAGCGGGTATGAGCTAGGGGCTAGACGACAAATGAAATAATTTCAATTCAATTGTCGTTTTAAAAATCAAGAATTTTTAACTTAAGCTAAATCTTGAATTTGATAAAGAGATTTTTAAATTGAATTAAAATTACTTGGTGCGGATGCTGGTTATTAAACAATAGCTGCTATCTAATAAGTTAATGGTGACAGGTATACACGTTAGTGACAAGCTATGAGTAGCAATTGGAGGGGACGAGGTATACGTTTTTAATATTCATTAACTTTGATTCTTGTCTTAATGTTAGATAGATAGATAGATAGACACTTTATTCATCCCCGTAGGGAATTTCACACTTCCAGCAGTATCCTTGTGTTGAAAATAAAACAATAATAAAGTAAAAAGAATATAATACATAAATACCCAATGTAACGTGTTGATATAGAGCATTTAAATAGTGCTACGTAAAATACACACTGTGATAAAAACATTGTTATACACCGGATGTATTTTTAATCAATTAAATCATCGCTGTACGAATACATGTTAGGTTATTTATTTTTTTTATTGTTTCAGGCTTCTAAAACCAAGATTTTATTTTTTCCCTATTGCCCTGTGATACACAAATAAGCAGCTCCTTCATGCTCCTGTGAATGTTTTTATTTCATACCTTTGTGCAATTGTGTTCTTTGTTTGAGAATTTGTATACAACTGAGTTACTCGCAGTCAATAGCAAAATACGATTCCCGGAGGTGCAACAGTTAAGTTCTGCCGCCTGCAAATCTTGAACGCATCATGGCTGTGAGCGCTTTTCCTTTATAGCCGAGGAGAAGCCACTGCATCTTTTCCATGCGAGAGAAAGTGCAGCACAAAGTGGCGCCGTGCATGAGTTTGACGCAAAGGCTGGATTTTTGCTGTACACCAGATGTGTACAGTAAATGTATTGTCTTATATGCTCGGGTACTAATATCTTGTCCTGTTTTACAGATAACCTTATTAACAATCATTATAACCCCCATGAAGGTGGTTTTGTCGTTTGTCTATTAATGTACAGTTTTGTTTTATTCAGGGTTTGTATTGGTACTTGAAATACTTGAAAATGCTTGAATTTTAATGCTGTGTTTTAAATGTTTGAAAGGTGCTTGAATTTGAAGTGCTTGTAAATGCTGGAAATTGTTGCCATGTTTTTAAACAGGTTCGCTTAAAAATGACACAGGTATAGCTCTCTGGTGGCTTCACTTTGCCATTGCATATCTTCTTCCACCATGATTAATGGCTGCTGGCATTAATTTGTATGGCATTGTCCTCTGAAGCCTCATCGCCCGCTACGGGTCGCACCCAAGCGGACAGGTGCATGCTGTACCAAAACAAAGCACTATGAAATGTGTATTTGTGTAAGGATTACGCGTCAATTATAATTATTTATTATGTTTTGTGCATAAAGTTAGGTATGGTTTCCCAGTGGCAAATTGGCAAACTTCCCACAAATGAAAATGTAAGCTACATACTGTATTATTGTCATTTTAACCAACACTTATGTCAGGAGAGACGCGTTTCAAACAAATACAATTGTGACCTACTCAACATCTAAAAACCATATGTCTTTATACATGTACACACAAGATTATGTAAATCACAGATATATTTGTGGTTCTGCAAAATACAGAAGTCAAACCTAATTTCTTCATCTAATGGTACTTTGAAAGTCCTTAAAAAAGTGTTTCAATAAAAAGTTGTATGAACATGTTTTATTGTAACATGATAGACGTAGATGATGTACTAAAAATTAGATTTTAGTTTTCTTTAATAACAACAATATTTGAAAATTAAAAGTTCAGTCACAAACTGTGAGGTAAAAATAACCTTTTTCTGGGGAGCTGATCCTAATTGTGCATTTGGTAGCTTCTTAAGGTGACCGTGAATAATCATTTTTTACAATTTCAGACGCCCACGTCTCTAATGAGTCTGTGTAGCATCTTTACAAAGGTTTAATTTGGATGCACTGCATTCCTTTATTTTCACAGGTTTTTACATTGCACATCCTCGCTGAAAATACACGAAGTGGAAGGTTTTTACAAAGATAATAGTAGTAATCAGACATGGGGACTTGAGACTTAGTGACTTGGACTCGAGTCGACTCGAGTCGCTGTTTTTATGACTTGTGACTTGACTTGGACTTGGCAATCTAAGACTCGGGACTTGACTTGTGACTTGACTTGCCCAAGAAAAAAATACTTGGGACTTACTTGGGACTTGAAGGTGAAGACTTGAGACTTACTTGAGACTTGCACATGTGTGACTTGGTCCCATGTCTGGTAGTAATAGTTTCATATTTTGTTGTTTTGGAGCGTATTAGTCACTTATCTATTGAGCCATGGTATCTTTTTAAAAATCTAGATTGTTTAATAACAACATGAGTTCATGTTTCCTCTGTTTGAAGAAGACCTTGAACACAGTTAATGCAAGTGATGCAGTTGTCTTTTTTGAAGTAGCAAGCTCGTGTGTTTTGAAAAACTATGACTGACTGCACGTATTGTGGATTGTTAAAAAGAGTTTTTTATGCCCATTTTGAGTTGGTTGGACTTGTGTGAGGTGTATTTTTAGTTTTTAGCTTGGGCTACAAAGTTAACGAGGCTAATGGTGCGTTTCTGATGATTGCGAGTTGTTCATTTTTATTTTTACATTTTTGAATGCAGTTAGAATGAATCCATCATAGGTGAACGTCATCACTGCAAGGAACAACTGAAGATTAAATTACTGCAAAAGGTTATTAAATGTCCTTGATATCCATTCTTAAGTGCATTCTCGCTTCCCTATCATCATGTACTGTGGTTTTCTCAAAAGTGCGTTAAAGATAGTTTCCGAGTCAAGATACTCTAATTTAGCTTCTGTACAAAATCCAAAAGACTACAAAATGCTTAAAATGAGTGTATTTCCAGATAAGTACATGTTTTATGTGCAATGATCCGTCACTTAACATTCGAAAGTTATGACAAATCCTTTCAGTCGCTTCCTTTATTGGTATACCATATTTAGTGGGAAATCACAATGAAAAATGACTGCGTATAAGTCATAGCAGGATCTCACTTTGACTCATAAAACAGAAAGAAAAATTATCCTTTGTTACAGATTTTATGAAATGGGGATTTAATTGCTCAAGGATTGAGTTTGCCTTTTGTAGGAATGCAATACAATTAAAAATGGGGAATGGTTCACTGCCTGCCTCAAACGGGCTCGTCTCAAATAATTTATATACTATGCGAGAGGTCGTAAAGTTTTGTTGTTTTTGTAGTGTGCATGCTATTTCAAAGCTATGTACTCGTTTTAAATTTAGGCTTTGCCAAAGTGATTCATGTTAAAAACCGAAGGGTGTTTGTCAAAATAGCATACTAATAAACTGGGTTGGGACGGTCACTTTAAACATTTTATTTAAGATAAACAAACAATGTAACCTTGAAAAGGAGTAGAAGAAATCGTGATCACGTAGTTGCTTGTAGTCCAACAAAAAAGCAATACATTTTAACCATGTAGTATAGTGTATTGAGCAAAAACAAAACTTTCTTTCTCACATGGCAGACAAGATATGTTCTGTTTTAGTTCACATTAAGAGCACATTAAGAACCCAATATTGTTTTAAACACACAAAGTCTTCACATTCTAAATTTCCCAATAATCTGAGATGTCTTGTCACCTCTTTTTGTAGAGTGACAGTGATTAAAATTACAAAGGACACAATTAGTCTTTCAGTGGATTATGTCTATGTAAATGTGAGACGCGTGAATGAGTGCATGAAGGGAATGAATGGATTATTGAAAGAACCTTTGGAAGAGGGCATTCAATTGCATTAATTATGAATCAATTTCATGCTATTTGATTTATATGTCCATACTTGTTTGTTAGTGTTGTCTCTTTAATTGTACTTTATTTATATGGAACTTTTCAGTGAGTTTTGCAAATTTTTTGGTCGTATAGTCATGTTTTGTACACATGCACCTCGGGCTACTGCGTGGGTCCTGAGAGTGAGCGCATCAGTGCATTTGTGTGGAATGAATGAGACCGCAGAGAGAGGGGTGCGAACAGACATGGCGAATATAAAAAAAGCTAATGCTAACGAGTAAAAGAACAAAAAGTTCAAATCAACGCACACCGGATTTCATCATTGTCCCCTGAAGTGTAAAGCATAAATATGCTTTTCAATAAATGTGTAATTGTGCAAAGTCATCTTTATTTTTATTAAACGAACCTGTGATTTGATGACTATCCATCAAACAGCGGTGAGATTTTCACAAGCCTCCATATGGCAGAATTAAAATAATAATTTCACGTCACATTATAGTGATTACTCAGTTATTTTTGACATGTGGGAACGTTATCAATGTCATCATTTCTCACACTTCCAATTGGAAGGGAGCATCCACTGCGTTCACATCTTTTTCACACCTCCCATTAGGGGTCCAGTCAGTCCCAATCAAGATCTGGGACACTGCAAGATTATCTTTCTGATGCTTCCACTGTGGGAGATTTGATGCAACGGAAGATACCCCAAGGCCTGGCTGCTACTTTAGGTTTCCTTTTGCCAAATTCTCCATGACCTCATAAGCATGCTAGACTGTCGAGGTCCTGCTGGGTAAGCACAATTGTGCACTAAATAACTATCAACATAACAAGTGACATATTTACTTTTAAGAATCTTTTTTTTTTTTATTCATCACGCAGATACACAATTTCCAGGGTTTATTACCAATATGACGTTTTCTTGAAGGCTCTTTCCATGGCAAATTGGAAATAGTAAATGGTATACAGTATGTTGTATCATATAACAATTTCATAAATACTGTACAAAGAGCCTTTAATATGTGACAATATATACAGTATATATACATCTCCAAGCCAGATGCACTATATATATATATATATATATATATATATATCTATATATATATATATATATATATATATATCTACCCTGGTCATATCCCCTGAGAGGGGTGACCGACAACACATACAAAAATTTAAAAAAGGAGAAGAAAATAAAAACATTTTAAAAAAGGGAAAAAGTAGCAAAAAACCCCACAATTTTTGGACCATGGCCAACCCAAATGCCCAAACACCCAAACAAGTTAAGCACGGCATCCAAGTTGGTCATGCTTTCGTCCCTCCAGATGATATATATATAATGTGTGTGTATGTACAGGTATATATGTGTGTGTATGTATATATGTGTATGTATGTATGTATATGTATGTATATATATATATATATATATATATATATATATATATATATATATATAGGCAGCGCCAAGAAGGAGGATGCCTCTCGTCTTAATAGACTGGTGAGGAAAGCGGGCTCTGTTGTGGTCACAGAGCTGGACAGCCAGACAACTGTAGCTGAGAGACAGTCACTGAAAAAGCTGCAGTCAATCATGGACAATTCATCACATCCACTACACAGCAACATCTCCAAACGGAAGAGCAGCTTCAGCGACAGATTGCTTTCACAGTCTTGTTCCACGGACAGACTGAGGAGGTCATTTCTTCCTCATGCCATGAGGCTCTTTAACTCCACCCGGGGGAGTAAAAGCCCACATTAAACCCCACCCCCACATTTGCATATTACCCAGTTTTTATTACAGTGTGTATTTTATGTATCACTTTTTAAATACTCTATATAAACACGTTACATTGGGTATTTTTGTATATTCCTGTTACTTTATTATTATTTTATTTCAACACAAGGATACTGCTGGAAGTGTGAATTTCCCTTTGAGGATGAATAAAGTATCTGTCTATCTATCTATCTAATATGTATTATTTGCCCTCATGTAGGTTTTAGAAGATTGGATGGTGTCATAATAGTCTGTAGTTTTGAGTAGTCTTTGATCTGTGCAGCCCTTTGAGACTCTTTTTGATTAAGGGCTATACAAATAAACATGACTATATATATATATATATATATACATCATTTATATATATTTAGATATGTGGTTTAATTCCACCAACCGGCCTCCTTGTGTGGCATTATGACGGTGTGCCGGAGTGGGTTTTCCCACTCCGGTTTCCTCCCACATTTGGAAAACATGCATGGCAAGTTTTTGGTGACTCCAATTGTGAATGGGTGGATGTCTAATATGTACTATGATTAGCTGGCAATCAGTCCAGGGTGTACACTGCCCACTCCCTGATTTCAGCCGGGATGGGCACTTGTGTCTAGTGAGTATAAGCTGTTAGGAAAATTAACAAATGGAATTTTGTGGCTGAAAACGCCAGCTGCTCTACAGGTTGGACTTTTGCGACAGTAAAGTTTTATTTTATAACCAAGGTGAAGCAAGTAAAACATGTGGAACAAAGGCAAAAACTCACTGAAAGTTAGCTGTAGAGTGCATCACGGTTCACAATTCACGGTGCCCGTAACGGCCAGGGTGATAGGGGCACCACCACTTCCTTTGGTGTGTCTTGGGCAAGTATAGCCCATCCCTTTCAAGGTTACCAGTGGGACTGCAACTAACTAATCGGTCGATTATTCTTTCGGTTATTCGGTGACAACTGATACTCGATGCTAAATCACTGGGGAAGCCTTTTTTGTTCCAAAATTTAGAGTAGGACTGTTTTGTTCCCATTCACATCATACATAAGGCAACGTATCACTTGTGGCTTTCATAATTTTCTTGAAAAAACAACTTTGTGGCGATGACGATCTTTGTCACATATAAAAGGCTCTTTGTCCGGTTTAGGATTCTCTGTTTCGTGTATGTTTGTATCTACATATAATTATTTATGTATTTACCTGTCCTTTGAACTTCAGTCCAACAGCGACAATGATATCCTTCCCCACCCCTTGTTTGGCAAATTAATTTAAATAAAATATTTTGTGATTACATTTCAAAAAAATTTTTTATTTAATCTGCTAAATTGTCGAAACTTATAGTGTGCTATGTGCAGGGCAGAGGAACATCGATCTCGAACATTAGCGTGTGAATTTGGAGTCATGCCTAACTAATTAGCACGGAGGTCCCATCCATATCAAACTTGTGAGCTCGACTACATTAAGCTTTCATATTTTGGCAGTGGCCCTAAACTATTGTCTCGCTGGCCGCAAATGGGCTGCATAGACTCAAAAATATAGACAAACACGAATGCGGGCATGCATGTGCGTGCGCCTACAATTGTCCCGGAAAGGATGTCCTTTTGCCTGCCCTCCACAAAGAAAAAGTGTTGACTTTGCAATCAAACAAATGCCATCCTGATGGCTGGAGTGACCGGGCCGACATCTGCATAATCGTGTCGAAAATTACTTGCTGTGTTGGCAAATAGTCTGTTGCAGGATTTTCTGCATCCATGGTGCTGATAACAAATCCTCATCTTTTGGTCAGCTAACAACTGGCTTGGAAATTGTAGTGCGGGTCAAACAACCACAGGGAACAAGTGTGTCAGTGATAAATATTTCTTTTAAAGCTCCCCTCACCAGCAAATCTGATTATGTTTTACAACTCCTTGGTCAAATTTATGTAATAACATTTTGAACTTTTAATCGAAATTAATCTATAGTTTTTTTTATGGCATTCTGTGCCATAAAGTATAAAAACGTTTTGACAAAAAGTTTTATTTAGAAAAAAAAAAACAAGTTTAAAGGCTTTGGCGCTGCAGCTTAGTAAGTAACAAGCCTCTGGAAATGACACCAGTATGATAATGATGGCAAGAATGAGCTTGATCAGATCTTTGTCCACATAGGGTAGTAGGTCCCACTTCTTAATGTTGCACTCAAGCGACCGAAATTGAGTGATCTTGTCATCGGAAACATCGGGTGATGAAAAGTTCTCACAAAGTTCATTCATCTTTCATGCATAAGATTAGTGTTCTTGCAATACAATTTTATTTTGCTAGCAAAGTGCTTTTGTGGTTTTAGAAAGCATTGTTTAGATAATGGAAATATCATAAATGAAAAAAATAAAACAACAAAAAATCACCAAAGTGACTAATTCATCCTTTCACAAAATATTATTTTGGAAACCAGTAAATGTTTACTAAAGATTGGTAAAAATTGGGCAGCATGCGGACCTCCCATTTGAGAGAAATGTCTGGCATTGAATAAGCTAACAATCAGTCAAATCAAATATTTCATTATATTCAATGTTACAAAAGCGGTCTCAATTAATGAAACTAAAAATGACTTATTGCGGGCTGTGTGCACAACCTTTCTTGAGGGATTCGGACAAATGGATCCCTCATTTGAAAGGATCCCAGTCGCGTCCCAGTTATAGAATCCAATCTATTCTCACTTTCATTTGTTAAGACCTGTAAGAGCAATCATGAGGCTCAGAGTGCCCCACGGCAAAGAGCAATAAATGAAAAGGAGCAAAAATAAACGAGGTCCCTTTAGACACAAACATGGGAAAATAAATTATAAGATACAAATAGTACTTAATGAAGGAGAAAGTTTTACACACTATCAATTGTAAAGTCTAAAAAATTTGGTATAAAATGCAATTTGGAATTTATTCAGGGTTTCTATGGGTACTTGAAATCCTTGAAAATGCTTGAATTTTAATGCTGTGTTTTCAAGGTTTGAAAGGTGCTTGGGTTTGGGATGAAGTGATTATAAATGCTGGAAATTGTTGCCAAGTTTCCCAGCAAGTTTGCCATTGCATTCCTTCTTCTCCCGTGATAAACGGCTGCTGGCATTAGTTTGTAACCCTAATTATCAGTGTAAAGCGCTTTGGGGGGTCTTCAGTGACTTAAAAAAAACGTTATATACTTTAAATGAAGGCCATTTACCATATACAGTATTTTCTGAAATTACAGATGATTACCATAAAATGTTTTGATAAGTGCAGATTGCAACAACCCCGCATTGCTGTACAAGGTTTGGTAGATATCCTGCTCTGATTACCCAATCAGAAGCCGAGGTTATCAATTGAAAAAGAAGAAAACACTTTTTTTTTTACTTTAATCTTGACAACAAGACCAAGTCAAGTCATGTTTATTTGTAAAGCCCTTAATCACAAGGAGTGTCAAAGGGCTGCACAAACAAGAGTATTGATATATATTTTAAAGTATGGAAATGCTTTTCTCCAGTTTACCTGTCTGATCTATCTTTGCGATTGTCCCCAACTAGATGAGGCCGTCTGACCAACGGTGATTTGTTCATTTTGTGATATGATGTTTGTTGCAGCACAACTGAAAAGAAAAAATAAACCTGAAAAATACAAACTATTACCAGCTGCCGTTGATCACGAGGGAAGCCGTGGCAAAGCCACCAGAGAGCCGTGTCAATAAAATTCCTAAGCATGCTTGTGAAAAATGGCCGCAATTTAAAGGGACATTTTGTATCATTTAGGGCCTCCTAGTGGTGAAAAACAACCCTCATTCTTTAAAAAAAAAATTAAAAATTGATTTGAATGATATGTAAAAATGCTATCGTACAAACCTGCATTTTTTTCATTACTCTTTTAATTTATATAACATTAGCTCACCTAAAAGCAGCGGACAGATAGTCCTCATTCTTGTACTATTAATACAATAACCAGTTTCTGTAATGCAGTTCCCCTTTCACGGTATCCCCACTTCACAGCTCATGGGTCCTTAACCACAGGGGTTGTAGGGGCACCACAGCCTGTGGTGTGCCTTGATGAAGTACAGCCTGGCTGTACCCATCCCTCCCCAGGCGGTTTTATTTGAGTAGAGGTTTGATCCCCCACATGGAACAGACCGTACTGGTTCTCACAGTTTCCTGTAGCAGGTGAAGCCTCCTGCTCTGATTCAGATACAGCACCTTATCATCTGGTCACCATTGTTTTTCAGTGTACAGCGACATCTAGCGCTTCAGAGATGAGCCAGCACCTCGGGAATGGGGGACAGCGTTGTTTTTGTGACGTTACTGATACTAGATACTAAATCAGTGGGGAAAATCTATTGTTATATTTTGAGTATCACATTTTACAATACTCATCACTTGGGGCTTTCATATTTTTGTGAAAGAATACAAATTGTGGTGATGACATTACGTTCTTAGCTTTTGTGATATATTCAACGTAAAGGTGGTTTGGATCGTGTCCATCACACAAGGGGCGCACTGCACGCTAGGGCGCGCCGCACAATTTGAGACATTCATGGGCGCGTTATGGTTGTGGAAATACGGTACTTGCTCGCCCAACCCTAAGCGGCTGCAATGATGAATCCAGTAGATGGCAGCAGCAAGTAAACAAGTTCCTAATTCTGTCCAGCTCCTTTTGAATTATTAATGTTTTAGCTCATCTTCACTCTTTGCTTCTCATTCATTATTCCTCGCAGAGGATAAAGAACCGCCTGCGAGCAATCTCGCTGTTCATGTAACAAATACAGTATTAGGCTACAATTGAATTGCTTTTGATGTGAATTTAAGATGCACAATGTGGATTCCACCCAGCCTGCGCCGACCCAGTACACGCAGTGCACAGCATGCGGTCGTGTTGGCGGCCATGCAGGTTGCACCATTTCCTGCGATGCGCTATTGTGCCAATGGCACTCCTGAGGTTTGGCCAAGAAGCCTCCTGCATGACAATGACACCGCCATGCAGCTGCACGACTGTGGGCGTCATCCATTATTCTGACACCACAGTTCTTTGAGGCTGCTTATCGGCTGCCTCAATGCCGATTTAGAACAACTGTGCAGCGAGTAACCCGATGTTTTCAGCACATTTCTGCCAGTTTTGTGTTTGCGTAGTGCCTATTTGGTTTTGTTGGTTTGTTTTGAAACTTAGCTTGAGAAAATAATCAAACAAGTCCTGGTCTACATTTTTGGCCAGAGCGGTGTGAAATCAGATGTTAGACTTTCAAGCATATCACTTTTTTTCAAACCTTGCCAGTAGTGAGTGTCTGAAACGGAATTAAAACACTTCATATGTAAAACAAAATCTAGATTTTTTTTTTCCCTCTATATTTGACAAATATAACATGCTGTTATTTATAATCAACTCAAATTACACTGCATTGTATAAAAACAAGGCAGCACGTCGGATGAGTGGTTAGCACGTCTGCGGCACAGTTCTGAGGTCATGGGTTTAAATCCAACTTTCTGCCTTCTTGTGGGAGTTTGCATGTCCTCCCCGTGCTTGCGTTGGTTTCCTCCGGGCACTCCGGTTTCCTCCCACATTCCAAACAATCATGCATGTCAGGTTAATTGGCCGGTCCAAATTGTCCCTAGGTGTGAATGAGCAACTGAGTTGTCTGTCCCTGTGTGCCCTGCTACTGGCTGGCGACCAGTTCAGGGTGTCCCTTGCTCACTGTCCGGAGATATCTGGGACTGGCTCGGACCTCCCCCGCCACCCTAATGAGGATAAACAGTGCAGATAATGTATGTATGCAGTGTTCATTTTACCTCTGAAAAGTGATGGGTCCCGGGGACTCTGATGCTCAAAATTCTATGGGTCCCAACAGAGATCTATGGGTCCCCAAAATCTGGTGGTATCGAGGTTGAAATTGTAAATCGGCGACAAATATATAATATAAATCTATATATTCATTCTGGGGCAGCACAGCGGCGCAGTGGTTAGCCCGTGTGCGGCACAGTTCTAAGGTCTTGGGAACCTCCTGTGTGGGTTCAAATCCAGCTACAGGACTTCCTGTGCGGAGTTTGTATGTTCTCCCCGTGCTTGCGTGGGTTTCCTCCGGGCACTCCGGTTTCCTCCCACATTCCAAAGACATGCATTTCAGGTGAATTGGCCGGTCCAAATTGTCCCTAGGTGTGAATGAGCGAATGAGTTGTCTGTCCCTGTGTGCCCTGCGATTGGCTGGCAACCAGTTCAGGTTGTCCCCTGCCCACTGCCCGATGATTGCAGGGATGGGCTCCAGCCCCCCGCGACCCTACTGAGGATAAGCGGTACGGCTAATGAGATGAGATGAGATGGTATAGTCTTTATTTAGTTGCGACTTACAGCAACTTCATACACAACTCAACCTCAATAATTGAACTTGGCGCAAATGCCATTATTTTAAGCAGATTCGGCTTGATTTTATTTTCTCTGGAATTTCTGTCACTTTGCTTTTACTCGAGAGAAATAGCAGAATGACAAATTTTAAACGTTTATGCATATGTTGGATTTTTGACCACCATAAACTGAGTTTTGCGCCTATCTTGTGCACATGAATTCAATGTAATTTATGTAAATTAAATTATCATTCCACTCAACCTATCTTATTTTTTGAAATCCACAATGATGTTGAAACCGTTCTTGTTCCCAAGTAACCTTGCAATAAAACAACTGTTAAGGCAAAAGGAATACGTTTTTCATCTCACTTCCAAGAACACGTCTTTTTATTCCATCGATCCTTCAACCTGAGTGACCTTCAAGGCCTTTATAAGAACTTTAATTGAAACTGTTGAAACTCCCTCAGAATGGTCATTTTTCAAAATGTATTTACTTTTATCTCGCGTCTCCAGTTCGGCCTTAGAGAAAGACCATTTCTGTTGTGAAGTACACTTTCTCTGACAAGGTCTTTCTTGTTATGAGTTGTGTCAAATAGTGAGTGCACTTATAGGATTTTTAAGGTGATGCAAGACTTTTTTTTGTCAAGGTCCAGCGCACAAAGGCTTGGGGCTGAAATTGGATTTAGTTATGCTGGCAACTGTGGTCATGTCGGTGAAAGGCCCACGGCAGACATTTTCTGGAAAAGAGAATTGGTCAGACATTGCTGACTTCAGGGAGACTGTAGGTAAAAAAGAAAAGAAATAAATACAGTGGAAGCCCAATGTTTTTCAAGAGGGAGCACATATTTTTTACAATAGAAACATGTCCAAATGTGTATTAGTACAAGCAATTGCATTCTGTAATGCCTTTACAGATATCAAAGGAGAGATGATTTAGTTCATCAGTTTTAAATATTTTCGATATTCCTTCGCGAATTCCAAACTCTAAACTGTCTATCTGTAAAGTTGGCCATTTTGGATATGTGCATTTCTCAGAATTCAATGCAATGAAAATAACTTGTTTTTATATTCCTAAATATAAAAACAATCTTTCTCACACACACACACACGCACATAAAGTAACGTTTCAATCATCAGTCTAATTACATCTTTTTTACGTTTATCAATCTTGTATTCTTTTATTGTGAAGTTGTGCTCATGTGTGTTCCTTTTCCTGTTTTCTGCTGACGAATAATAAACCACGCCTATGGACTGGTTGTTGCAGTCCGTCAGGGACACAGCCGGGGGAGCATGCCGTAAGCAGGGCTGCAGCTACCACGAAGTAGTTTTATAACTTAATATCTGTTTTTATTTGGGTAATACAGCCACCAAAGAGTTTTTATAATGTTTAACTTTAACACTATTTCATCCAAGACTTTGACCTTCTTATCACATTTCTCAACTATTTGAAACTACGTTCTAAAATAGGTTGGGTCATTATTTAAAGAAGGGCTCAGTAACCTATGGCTTTTTCATGAGTACATCTGGCTCGGAGATAAATAAAAATAATTACTGTACATGTATTTTTTTCTCGTATTATTCAAATCAATAGTTGTTTTTTTACCACTAGGAGGTACTAGATAACATCCCTTTGACTTAGGTCAATTTGAACCAACATCCTTGCTTTTTTGCCCAATCAACACCTTACAAAATGTTGTTTGAAATAATAATTCTAATGGCATTTCTACTTCTCTAGTTTTTACAAATCACTCCACCTTTCAAAAAAACTTGATTTTTATAAATGTGCAAATGTATCGGCCTGTTTTCATCCAGATTTAAGTGTAAAAACATTGTTTTCATTTTAAATAAAACCAGTGAATATTTAGCCTTCTAGAAAAAAAGACCCACTCAATTTTAATAGATAACCCAAAAAGGGACAGAGTGTAATATTTAACACTTCATAGTGTTAAAAAAGTTTATTGAAAAAACAATATCGATTGAAAAAAAATAACCAAAATCAAATTAATTATTTAATATGAACATGCAATGTTCCTTCAAAAATAAAATTGAATTAATCGAAACCACCCCAAAAACTGTCATTCTGTTTTTAATATCGAATCCCTTTATAAAAGTTTACATGAATTGATGAAAGTGTAGTGTAGCAGGTATATTTCAGATGCCCCAATTTGGGTTGACCTGATTTCTTTGCATCCAGTTGCAGTTGTTGATATCATTTTCAGTCTCCACTCAGGACTCTTTATGCTTTGACCTCCCTGTGACACCTCACTTCTTCCCCGAGGTTTCTAAAGCCTGCACGAGTCATTTGCTTTCACTCTCCTTGTTGGCATTCGGAACTTTAAGCAGCCAGTAGCCCAGATTAACTCTGTCCCTCTTCTGAAACATACCAGAGGAGTTGCTTGTGGAGGGGAGTCACTGTAGCGACAACCTTAGGGGTCTGTGACAAGATTCGCAGAGAAGTGACGTATTAACGCTCACGAACTGCAGTGTTATTGCATTGAGGGGAGCTGACGGTGCAAATATCAAAACCTAGACTCGCGACCCAGACGTTGACTAAAAATTTTAAAGTTGAGTAAACCCTCAAAATAGTGAGAGAAGACATCAATGTATTTTGAACTTGCAAGGAGAACAGGTGAGGGAGCCCAAAACGGAGATAAGACATTTCTACCTGTTCTAACCCCCCCGTATTGCCCAAAAACTAATTAAAAAAAAAAAAAACCGCTAGTTTGCAATAAGAACTCATTGAAAATAATGGCGTGGGCGCAAATAATAAACTGCAATACAGCACAGGAACACTGTACGTGACTTTACAGCTTGAGGGTCTCCTTTCCCATGATGAAAACAGGCCTGACACTCATGATTTATGGTGAGCAGCTTGCTCTTTAATGGTTTGTGTCCTTCTGTAAATGCAATGTTGTGCACAATGCAGCAAGTCCATCCTTGCTGCATTTTCTGGCTCCTGCAGCAGGATGACAGACAGGCTAATCAGAATGTTACGGACGGCTCGCATTCCCCCGCCCTTTTGCGACACTCTTATACCTTATATCTCTTATAGTATTTGTCGCCGATCTCAGTTGGTACCTCTTAAGACACGCCCACTTTCCTTATTGCCTACTTTCATTTTGCTGATGTCGCTTGACCAGAGGTGGCAGATCTGGGCGCTCACTCTCACCTTGCACCAAAACGTCTTGTCTCTGCATTTATGACGTACACGTAGCGGAAAATGAGAGTGACCGTCTCTAGTTTAAAATATATGGTTCTTGTATAATTTGCAAGGCATGACAGTAGTTTGAACGGTGCCTTGAATGCTAAAGGAACTGTCCCCTTTTTCCATTTTGCTCTCTTTTTTCTGGGGGTTGGATACAATGCACCCACCAATGCCCTGAAATTTTTAAAAAATGTTGTGTATTCGGAGTAAACATCTTACAATAGTTTTTCTGACCATGATGTCTACTCTATCCTAACTTGGAGCCCAATTAGTAAATGTTAAATGTGATTCAATCTGTAGAGGTGTAACAAGTAATCAATTCAAGTTGCTTATTTAATGAATTATTCCTTTAGATCAGTGGTTCTTAACTGGTCTGACTTGAGGACCCTCCTTCCCACCTTAAGTACAAGCTGCAACCCAAAAATAAGAAAAAAATCCACTCTCAAATGTATTGAATCAAAAGTGATGCAGTTTAAACCAGATATAGAACAATATATTAAATTCTTATCAGACTGATATAAGTTGTAAGTTCAATTTTCTTCCGTAATAAAAGTGCAACAAAAAAATAGTCTCATCTCATCTCATTAGCTGCACCGCTTGTCCTCAGTAGGGTCGCGGGGTGCTGGAGCTCATCCCAGCAATCATCGGGCAGTGGGCAGGGGACACCCTGAACTGGTTGCCAGCCAATCGCATGGCACACGGGGACAGACAACTCACTCGCTCAGTCACACCTAGGGACAATTTGGACCGGCCAATTCACCTGAAATGCATGTCTTTGGAATGTGGGAGGAAACCGGAGTGCCCGGAGGAAACCCACGCAAGCACGGGGAGAACATACAAACTCCGCACAGTAAGGCCGGGAGCTGGATTTGAACCCACGCAGGAGGTTCCCACGACCTCAGAACTGTGCCGCACACGCGCTAACCACTGCGCCGCCGTGCTGCCCTAAAAAAATAGTGAATTGTAAAATTAGTTTTACTAAAAGTAGTGCAATAACAGGGACAGTTTGGACCGTACATTTAACCTGACACGCATGTTTTTGGGAATGTGGAAGGAAACCGGAGTGCCCGGAGGAAACATGCAGGCCAGAACGTGCATACTCTCTTCAATGTGAATTTTAATTATTCATCTGTTTTACAACATTAGTAGGCTAATTAAAAGATTTGATTTTAACAATTCATCTATTAATTGACCAAATTGACTACCAGCTGAATTAAATAGCAAAATAGTTGTTGTTGAACAATTTTTGCAGCCCTGTGCTCACTAGCCTAGATGGTAAGGCGCCCGCTTTGAGACTGGGAGGTCGGTGGTTCGCGCCCCGGCCGAGTCATTCCTAAGACTTAAAAAGTGGTCGGCGGCGCCCTCTGTTGGCTGCGGCTGCATCGGCTCGCTACAACGGGTCAGGTGCAATCGACATTTCGTTCTGTGTACATTGTTACACAGAATGACAATACAAGGAAATTATTATTATTATTATTATTATACTCTAAAATGTACCAAAAATAATGATGATCCGGTGCATTTAAACAATTCAATAGAATCTGGCATACTAAAGTCAGCACCCTTAATTCTAAATTGTACAGAAAAACACTTAGATGGACCGTTAAACAAATCACATTCATACAATAGTTGTTGTAAACATTTAAAGGTAAAAAACTAAAGTACCGTATTTTCCGCACTATAGGGCGCACCGGGTTATAGGGCGCACCCCCAAAAAATAGTTTTTGGTCCTATATCTTCCATAGATAAGGCGCACCGGATTATAAGGCACTACAATGGGAACGTCGACAAAACAGTCTGATGATTCAGTCAAACTGATTACCCCCTTAACATTCCCAAAGCTTGCAAAGAAGCAAATACGTGTCGTAGACACGTGCGGATGCGGTGTCCGTACGATGTCACTCAAATGCATCATTTCAAATATCATTCGAAAGGTTAAAGTCTTGGGATTCAAGAAATGCCAACCATTCCTTAGTTTCTATTTTCTTTTTCGCTCGCAACTTTACTGTGCATATGACAATAAACATTTGGAATTGAGTTTAATTCACTCAACTCATCACAGCAACATCAAGATCGTTCTAAAACAAGATACCGGGAAAATATAAAGCCGCATAGCTCACCTAAGTTATCACGTTCAATAATGATACGCAATCATGGTCTTCTTACAACCGTGAGTGTAGTAAATCCAGGACAGTAAAATGTTTACATATACAGACTAATGAAACATGTTTCTTTATAGCGTAGTTTAGCAAGCTTGCTATTCAGTCATCTTTTTCGGCCAATTGCAGGGTTTGTTTTGGCCCTCTAGCCTATCCGAGGCTCCGAATAACTTCAGCCAATAGCGATCGATTTAACGGATGACTGACGCATCTTTTTTGGCCAATTGCAGGGTTTGTTTTGGCCCTCTAGCCTATCCGAGGCTCAGAATAACTTCAGCCAATAGCGATCGATTTGACTGATGATTGACACATCTTTTTCGGCCAATTGCAGGGTTTGTTTCGGCCCTCTAGCCTATCCGAGGCTCCGAATAACTTTAGCCAATAGCGATCGATTCAAATGATGATTGACACATTGGTTAGCCAATGAAACGCCGGTATATAAATCAGCATACACCGCGGACTACTCCACGTTCGGGGGAAAATCGAGTCGGCGGCTGTTGCGTAAGTTGCGAGACCTTGCGATTTAATATTGAGCCATATATAAGGCGCACTGTATTATAAGGCGCATGGTCAGCTTTT
This sequence comes from Urocampus carinirostris, assembly GCF_059441175.1. Lineage (NCBI taxonomy): Eukaryota > Metazoa > Chordata > Actinopteri > Syngnathiformes > Syngnathidae > Urocampus > Urocampus carinirostris. Next base: position 32,877,811 of record NC_142349.1, read on the forward strand.
GAAAAAAATTAAGACTTTTACGTGCGCCTTATAGTGCGGAAAATACGGTATTTATACCCTCAAAAGCGCATGGGTGCAGCAGTAATGGCTCTCCAGATAGTTTTACATTTTTTACCATTTTCTTATTCATTTACTTTTTTACTTTTTCTCTTGGATACATGCCGAGCAAATAAAGCCTACAATCGCCATGACCTTATTGACCTGGGACTTAGGCTGTATTGAAACTATTTTGATAATTAATGTGGTTAGGTTCACACTGCAGAGCTTAATGCTCAGTTCCGATTTTTGTTTGAAATCCGCCTTTTTTGTGGGAGCGTTCATATTTTCAACTTAATGCGACTTATATGCGATTTGCTCTTCCTGCGTGAATGTGCCACAACTGTCATGCATGCAGAAAAGGACACATGACGTCACAAGCAATGCATGCACGCTTAATTTTGTTTACTCAATCTTGTGTTGATGTTGACTTCAAAATACCACATTTGAATCACACAGAGGGAACCTGCTTTGTTTTTACCCGCATGCATCTCGATTCTGGCTAAATCTGCTTGGGAAATAATTTTGCAATCTCGAGCCCTGATTTTAATGCCCTGGATAAATGTTCTTGTGCGCTGAGAACGTCTGGGCAGTGCGCAATTGAGCACGGGCGCCGCTTCGGGGGAACATTGGACACAGGCTCTGGCATTATTTTTATTTCATTGATTTTATTAGATCGTCAAACGTCACACAGTGAAGTAAAATGTGCTGAAGAATTAGCTTTTGTCTGAAGAGCGGGTTTGGAGGTATTGCTAAATATTGGCTTAATGTTGTGGCAAAAAAAACAACAGTTCTGCTAGTATGACTGTATGGGTCAAAGCTGTTCCCCACCCATGCTTTAGTTGGTTACTTTTGTCAAGTTGTCTCACATTTGATACAAAAGACTAGAGAGGATGATGCTTCACCCTAAAAAAATTCATTCTTCTAGAAAGCAAAATGAGGATTGTCTCCCTTTGATCCAGAACCAGAGCAAGTATATTGCAAATCAGTCTTGGGAAGGAAAACAATTATATGCCAATGAACTGCTTCACTGAGGAGTAGAAGTTGATGGAAAGCAGGATAAAAAAAAATCAGGAAAACAAACATTGAGGCAAATAAGACAACTCTATCTTGGAGAGGAAAGATCAAAAATCCGGAGAAACAATCTTGAAATTAGATTGGAAAAGGACAGCCACAGGTAGAGTGTTGAACCCAACAAGGCCCACACTTTATTCAATCTCATGTCACAGACTGGCTTTCGAATACTACAAATGAAGGTCTTGTTCTAAATTATTGATTCTGCTGGAGCTGCAAGAGAGCATTTTCATCAGATGAATTTACTATCAATAGCAGGTTGATAAGGAGCTGATTAAGGGAGAGCAATAAAGCAAACTCGGCAGGGGAGAAGAGCGCAAACAGACACCTGCTGTCGCATGTTTACGGCAGCGAGCTTTATCATCTGTTAAAAAGCTGCAGGCCTCCGTTGCATCGGGTTTTAAATTCATCCCACGGAATTTGTCTTCATTAAAAAAGGAGTGTAGTACTAATAAAAACATGCTCGTTGTAGCCAATAATCCACACCTCATCTTTGATTAAAAATCTGCTCTAATTTTGTTTGATATTTTTGTTTTGCAGGTTGACATGTTCTTATTATTGTGTTCTTGAGTTAATTTTGGTGATCAGTTTGAATAATTATTTATTGTGTTTATCTTATTAAATTTTTCACTGCCATATATGTTGTCACGATCATTCAAAAATGTTTATATTCAAAGGATTTGTATTTTATTTTCTGAATTTTAGAGGCACTTTAAATATTTCCCTTTACATCTAATGAAGTCACTCATTGTTTCAAGTCGCTCCATATTTACTTTTTTATTTTCTGATACGTTTATAATGGTAGTGTTATGCAGAAGGGTACCTAAAACAATTTTATGTATTAGACTGTTTGTAGTCCGGGACGCGGAGGGGTAGGTGTTTGAGTCCAGGTTTGTTGGTTTGGGGGGCGCGAGAGGTGCTCTTATTCCCAGATAGGGCATGGCAGAAAATAATTGAGAAGCACTGCTCTAGGTGAGCCTGGATAAATCAAAAATTCTCAACCTCTGAGTAATTTTAAACGATGCATGTTTATGTGATAGTTTATGTATTTTTGCCTATTCCACTATTGTTTCATTACAATATTATTTTATTTACCATTAGAAGGCACTGAAACATACCCAACTTTTACTGAATATTTGCAGTTTTATCTTCTCAGAGTACCTAAATAGTTATTTACCATACAGTCATAATAAAGACCCAACATCATAGTTTTAATGGGAAAGAAGGGATCAGTTGGGGCAATGAGTGTCTTGGGAATGCAAATCGATTCCGACTCCCTTGCATCTCCACGAGATATTTAAGTAGGAGACATGGACTTTTCAAAATAAAAACAACAAAAAGCAAAAGTGGAAGAAGACGGCGATGAAGAAGACGGCGATGAAGAAGACGGCGATGAGGAGCTGTTCAGTGCTTTAGTTGTTTTGGTCTTTTCAACAAGTGGCTTCTCATTCGGCAGCGTGTTCAATGTCTGGCGTGATGGCTCTACTCTCCCACTCATCATTAAGTCTATGAATAGCCATTTTCTACTGGTTCTAATAGAGTGCCGTGTTTTCCCCCGACTCCTGTGTATGCATTATTAATCGTCGCTTACTGGGCTTGGAGGTAGCGAGCAAGGGCGGGCTGTGATAATTCTCCTGCAGGTGGGGGTTTTACCTCGCTGCAGCTGACTTTATTATGCAAACACAGGAAAGCCGAGCTGCAATTTTGTGTCAGCTCGTTTAATTTGTCTTCTACGTGATCCTGTCAGAAGTCCTGACCTACATTTACAACCTGGTTTCTAATAAATAAAATGTTCAAACGTAATAGCAGGCAGCTTCATTTATGGCACTGCTAGTACCTTTCATAAGGGTTTTATTTTATTTCATCGCGAAACAAAACAACTCAAGGGGAAAAAAATATTCAAAAACTCTAACCTTTTCACCAATTTTAAACGTTTGTTTTGCATTGGCATTAATCACATTTATTTCACAATGCATTTCATGCTCCCACATTCTTTTACATTTTAAAATCTTTTTTTAATTTATTATTAATATATTTGTATTTATTTTGTGTACATACTTCCAAGCAGTGTCTCCTTTAGACTCAGATCCTCTACCAAAATCCTGGGCACAGGAACTTCGCTTTTCCCAGCAGTGCACTCTTTGGGACAGAGATTTCTTAAGCTTTTCCAGGTTTCTGCTGGAGTCATTCTCGCAGCATGGGGTCATGAGCAGTGCTTTTGTGCTGACTTTCAGTCCAGCCTTTTCAAGTCACTGGTATGTTTCTTTGATATCAGCCGCTTCCTCAATTTGAGGATTATGCATTCCGTTCAAGGGTTTGTCCTGCGTCAAGCATTCACTTTTCTTATTGGGGTCCATCTTCTTGATATAGTCCTGAGGTTCACTTTCCTACTGGACATTAGTTCTGGCTTTTACTAGTCCCTTTCCTCATCCTTTTTCTGTGTGTATAGACTCAGTATCCTGGACTTGGGGTACAATCCATGGTAAGTAGCTTCCTGGTCTCGTTATCTGTGGCTTGTATCTCTTCCAGTGACCAAGATACTAAAAAAGCATCCTATTGGATTACCTAGGTTTTAATTGAATGGACCTTATTAACACTGTGTGTATATATATATATATATATATATATATATATATATATATATATACACAGTGTTGTCGTTGGACGCATTGTGTCTAATCAACGTGCGTCCCCGTGACGCAACTTTTTTGACACGAAATTGTCATTATCATTTTTTAACAAAGATTTACCGCACTCCAAACTTTTCGTGTGGTAGATCCGCCATTGTTGTTCTGGTCTCGCGGTCCGAGTTTTCGTCTGCACGCCGATCTCCAGTTCGAGTTGTGTAGTGAAAGTCCGTTTCTTTTTAGAGAACCGGCTTTTTCGGCTCAACATATTAAATAGAGCCGGCTCTCAAATGGCTCACTTGCTTTGATGCATTAAATAACGAATGATTATGTTGTATAAAGAAATTAGGAAAAAAAGGAAGTATAAAAGGAGAAAATGAAAAAAGACAGGTTTGCGGTGATCCCTTTTAATCAGTATATTACCAACAATAATTTAATGCAGAAAATGAATTAATAATTTGAATAAGAAAATGTATTATTCTACTTAATTATATTTGCATGTATTTTTTCCTTCTACGGTGAACGTCCAAGCGACTTCATTTTTGAATTTTTTTTTTATAATAAACCTCATTCTTGTCGAGCAACTCAGTGTCTCACAACAAAATGTTCATTAACAATATATATGATATAAGGAAACACATGTACAATATAACATGTTAAACTGCATAAATAAACATGTTTGGGGAAAAAATAAGATTTTTTTTGTATTTTGTATGGTAAAATACGACAGTTTGTAAGGGCATGGAGCACACTAAATTTTGGGGACCCATCGATCTCTGTTGGGACCCATAGATTTTTGAGCATGCGAGTCCCCGGGACCCATCACTTTTCAGAGGTAAAATGAACACTGATTATATATATATATATATATATATATATATATATATATATATAAAATGTGCATCTGGAAAGTATTTCCATTATTTCACCTTTTTCCACATGTTTTTGTTACAACATAATTATAAAATTGACTTAGTTCACACAACATCCCATAAAAAATGTAATTATGTTCTGTTTTTTTTTGCAAATGTATACATAAATATTCACAGCATTTGCCAAAAGTCTCAAAATTGAGCTCAAGTCCATTTCGTCTCCAATGATAATCCGCGAGACGTTTCTACACTTTCATTACAGTCCATGTATGGTATATTTCCCAATAAAAGACCCAAACATGTTTGACACGAAGGTCAAAATCCATTACAACGGCGCTAATTACTGCCTTGAAGTATTGAGTTACCGAGGCCTACGCAATAAAACAATAATGATGATGATCGTCATATAATTTTTTTCCGAAATACAGGCTGGGGGCGTCGTTGCTGTCATACACTTTCCAGACAAATTTCAACATGTTACCTAGTGTTTACTATGTTTGTGTACTGTAACTCAATGCTAAATCTATTCCACCCTGGTCATCCTGGAAGGGGGATTACCACTTGTGAGGCCCCTTTTCAAGGTTTCTTTTTTCCTCACGCTGAGGTTTTGAGTTTTCCTTGCCCGCATGTTGGGTTAAGATCAGGTAATGGTATAATTGTAATCCTTTGAGACATTTTTGTGATTAAGGGCTATATAAATAAATGTGACTTGACTTGAACAAATAAATAATAAAAACATTCAATAAAAGTTGATAATTTAAACTGTAAATAAACCACCTAAAATCCAGGAAAATAGTGGAGTTAATGCAACGCAAACACGAGTTCCAGACCAACATTCAGGAGACCAAGCAGTTGACGAGGACCAGCCAATCATTTTGCAGGAATAGGTGCTCACACAGTGAAAGCGAAAGGACAAGAAGAAGGCCGAAACGAGCGATAAAGAGATGAAGTAAACCAAGCAGACCTACTCAAAGCATGCTTAAAGAGTAACAGACAGGATAGCCCCCCCGAGGACAGCTAAGAGGGGTTTCAGAACCCCTGCGCCCCTACTGAGGATAAGCGATGCAGATAATAGATGGATAAAGTGTCTGTTGGAAAAAAACGCAACAGCGACGTGTAATGCAAACTTTGCCGACAATGTTGGGCAGCCAAGATGGGCAACACAACAAAGTTATTCCACCATTTAAAACGGTATCACCTGCCAGAATAAACTTTAAGGAAAAACATCCTTTTTACTATCTGTAATTGGAATCCCCAACAGTGGTTAAGATTCAGATCAATTACAATTGATGTTCCTAGCACAGTCTGCTTCCGTTTTCTGGAATTCTTGAACAGCAAGTTACAAATCACATATTACGCTATCCCACCAATCAAGGTGTTTAGGGGCTAGCATTCTCCAGGCTGTAACACTGTTGTCACTTCTGCCTCCATTAAATAACTTGTAGCCCAACAGGAGCTTGTCCGATGTTTTTGCCTTCTTTTGAAACCAGAAATGCTTTCGATAAATGGCAGATAATTCCTGCTTCCTAATCATAGTGACTCCGTTCCAACGTTTTGTTCTGCTGTGCAGCCTTTCACGCCCGCCTTTACTTAGGGAGCCCTCAGAGTGATGCAATTTCCCATCTGTGTAAAATGCTCCATAATCTTATTTCATAACTTGTTTCTCATTAGGCCCGACTGAATGTGGCCTTCATTCTTTCCGTTATTAAATGTTTTACTCGCACAGACAAGGACAGTCATAGAGTCACATACTAAATTTTTTAGTAGCGGTTTACCCACTCAACACACCTTTACAGTCATATACTGTCACACTCTAATGAAGTTTTTACACGTTCACATGTGGATGCGGTCATTCTTTAATTGGTTCATGCACAATCACCCCCAAAATTGACCTGCTTTTAAAGTATACAATTATAAACTGTGACATGACCCCTGACAAAAAATCAGTTTATAAACTATTTAACTCGATTGGAAGGGGCGAGGTATGATTGACATCATTATGCAAATAGATAGTTTCAGCCTTCAATATTTTTATTAGATAAAAGATGGATTTTATCCAGGTCACTCAATCGAATGAATGAAGTACCCAGAGTATGTTACCTTGTTGCATCTCCTGCAATTACAAATTGTGCTTATACATTGCTTGCCAAAAAGCTGTGATTTACACTGCTGTGAAAAAAATATTTCCCCCTTTCCTGATTTGTATGTTATTTGCATATTTATCACTCACAAATGTTTCAGATCATTAAACCTATTTTAATATCACACAGAGACAACCCAAGGAAATACAAAATACAGTTTTCAAATGCTGATTCCATTTATTAAGGCACGAAAAAAATCCAAACCTATCTGGCCCTATGTGGAAAAGGAATTGGCCCCTGAACCTAATAGCGAGTTGGACCACCTTTGGCAGCGTTAACAGAAATCAAACGTTCGCGGTAATTGGGAATGAGTCTTTCACAACGCTGCAGAAGAATTTTGGCCCAGTCTTGGCAAAATTGTTTCATATCTGCCATATTGGAGATTTTTTAAGCTTGACCTGCCCGTTTACCACTAGAATTCCCAGGAATTTTCCTACCCCCCCAGAACGACCAGCAGACAGCCCAAGGGCTGTGTTACTTAAAAATGACAACTCAAGACCCATCTTGTCACTGTTGTTCTGTAAATGCGGCTAGGTGGTTTTATTCAAATTGAATTTGGTGAGTGTGGTGTTGATAAATTCATAAAGAGCTTGTGCACAGGATCCTTGTTCAATAACTCACTCAACTAAAAAGTGAAGAGGGCAAAGCAATACAACACTCAGGAGGCTTTGGACATGATCCTTGATGAAGTGCACTCCTGTAATATAACACTTCAGCTGACTTCAGACTCAGAAATTTCTTCTGATAAGACTTTGGAAACATCGTATTTTCATTTACTGATTGTGGCAGTTGTGTTTTAGGAAAATATGATAGCAATCCATAAGGCAATCCCAAGAAGTCATACAGACAGGAGAGCCCCCCAACTTTAGTTGTTTGTAGGTATTTGGTTACTCAAGAATCTGTTAAATCAATCAATAAATAAATAAAATGCGGCGACGTGCGCTGCAAAATCTGCCGACAACATGTGGCAATCACGACTGGAGACACGACACAATTACTCCTCCATTTTAAACAGTATCTCTGGCTAGAATATGCTGAAAGAAAGCAATTCAGTTCCAAACAAGTGCTAGTGGACATTCATCAACCACCGGGCCAGTGAGCAACAAACGGCTTGCTAGCAAAGCTCTACCTTTGAAAACCTGAAACCAGCTCCCACTCTGTGAAGGTCTTCACTTGTATAATGTTTGTCATGTTTGTGAAATGCTCTGTAATAGTTTGTAACAGTACGTCTTTGTTCTGACATTAAAGATAAAGATTGGTTAAAGCAGCATCCGGTTTTGTCAACTTTCACTCAGGGGCAAAAATTTAAATGTGAAAGGAAAAAAATGACGTGATAATTGACCAATAAGAAATATTTTATTGGGGTAACAATTTTTGTCATACCGCCCAAGCCTATCCTAATGCAAAAAAACTGAATTCATCTTTATATGTCAACTATATCAACGGTGGTCTAGTGGTTAGGATTCGAGACTCTCGCTGCCACGATTCGGTTTCTATTACCGTTACATCCAAGGTAAAACCTTGTGTACAATGCATACCCAAACTTTGAGTTCTTTTTAGGTAAAAATCAATGTGCGTTATACACTTCATGAGCTGTGCACATCACTTCAACTTCATCTTTAACCCATTATAAAAAAAAAAGTGCACAGTAACATCTTTGTTCCTTGTGGCCCTCAACTGGAGAATCGCAGTCTCTAGGCCTGAACCGGCATCCACTTGAACGATCCAAATGTGATGTCTGTGTGCACTGACAAGACCTGCTTTGTTTCTGTTCTTACCGAAGCTGAACGAACTTGTTCCTCGACCAAAACACTCTTGTTCTCAACATGCATGGTCATCGTCAGGGAACAGGAAAAAACACATTTTGGAAAAAGTGATCATGATGACCTTTACAAGATCATTGTTCGAATGTAAAATATGTTCCTACACTGCAGAAAGCAAATACTCTGACCTTTGCCTTAGTACGTCTTGCTACTCGATTAGTACTATGTGCAATTTATGATTATGGTAATTCACATTGCATCTTATAATTAAGTGAGCTGACTTTATCCGAACACAATGACATTGTTTCCAAATGTAAATGTTTTAATGTAAAATGTTTATAGTATGTCTTGTGAGAGTGATATACAACCTCAATTGACACTCTAATGATGATGTTCTCGTTGGATACAACCCAAGAACATTTCTAAATCTACATATCAAAAAAAGAGGTTCAGTCTGTAGAATGCACTTTTCAGGTTAAATTGACTGTCAAATGAAGCAACAACAACAACAAAAAATGACATGCACATCCAAACAACCACATAATGCTGCCTATCATGCAAACAAATAAAAGAAGATGTTCACTCATGTAAGCTTGCTAACAAATGATCTTTGTGGCTTAATTCCATGCACTGAACGATTGGAGTAACACACATTAGCATAATATATAATAATGTGACCATATGTAATAAAGTGACAGGCGTATAGTCTGTTTGAAATACTTTTTGCCAACAGAAGGCTCATTTATTTGTTTATTCTTGAGTTGTCTGCTGCAGCTGTCACTTCTTCAAAGGCAGTTTTCACCGAATCTGTTTGCTTGACATCACATACAGTCACAGTAGTGATGCAGGTTCTCTGTCATCAGACGTCAATGCTGCTTCCACTGCTAATCTTCATTTGAAAAATCAATTTGCTTGGTAATTTAAAATTTCCCTTTTTTATCGTGCGGGGTGCATTCCATACCCACTTACAATTAATCCAGCAAATATGATAACTACACTAAAATTCGATTTAAGGAAGTCAATGTGAAGCACAGAGTAGCAAAATAAAACTGCAAAAATTTAAATTTTTCTTTATTGGTTATGGATTATTATGAAGCAACTGAACCTGAATTATGATTTGGATAAAATGTCTGAATTTAGTGTTGTTTGACTGAAAAGAGGAACGACTCAATCCAGTCCGACTCAGTGATTCGAATCGATATTGTACGATTATTTAGCATGACCGTGTAATACGTATAAATAGCTTATTATCAAAAAAGACTATTCAATTGGTAATGTATCTCGATAATTTTGAATGTGGAAAGTTTTGGCTCAGTACACAATCCTTATGCCTGCAGTCCTACTATATCGGTATTAAGGGTGTAACAAACTAGAACTATTTTAAAATTTGTGTCAAAAAGAAGTGTGTGGCATAGTAGTTGACTGGTTAGAACATCTGCCTCACAGTTCAGAAGTCCTGGTTCAATTCCAATGACCAGACTGCCAGTGTGGAGTTAGCATGACTTCCCTGTATCTGAGGGGGTTAATCAAAGTTTTTTTTTGTCTTAGGTTTTGTTTTTGTGTGATTTGTTTTGAACCCCAAACAGGATTCTTTTAGAACTCCTATTGTTTACAAATATCGCCGTAAATGGCAACATTTGTAAATGATGCGATTTTACTAAGCTGGCAGTGAATGAGTAAAAAGAAAAGTTATCCAGTTTGTAAACACATTTATGGGAGCAAGTGCCATTTTTATTATGTGCCGTTGCCGTTGTAATATCATAAGTCTGAGTCAGAGCCCGACCAGAATTTCGGCTGGTTCGGACCTAAAATGTCAATCATTATGTTCGGGTCAGGCCAGGTTTTCTCTCAGTGACATTTTTGAAAATTAACAAATGTTTTCAAAAATGAATAGAATACTTTGAAAAAGAAAACCTATTTATTGAAAAACAACATTTTTATACAAACGTTTTCTTTATCTCAAAGTGCCTTGTTAGATTCTTAAAGCTCCAATGTGTAATATTTGACCACTGGATGGCACTGTGTTGTCTGGTACGATACCAGACAAACATGGCACTGACAGTGTAAATGGAATATGAATTTCTTAACCTATGATTTTTTTCTAATAGAAATTAACATTGGTATGATAGTTCATGTATGTTTGCCTGGTATTCAAATAAAAGTTTATTTTTTTTTGCTGGATAAAATTACCACTAAGAGGTACTAAATATTACACACTGTCCCTTTAAGGACATACTGCTGCTTTGGTCCATGGTAAAATTTTTAACGCGTCAAAGTTATGGACGACCTTCAATTTTTCAGTCACTGATTTAAAATTGTCGATTAAGGTAACGTATACAGACACAGAAATATGTAAATGTTTAGGCAGTCTTGTTTAATTTACATTTTGTTACAAAAGACGGGTTTTACCTCGTTATCATAAATCCCCTCTCTTCCTCGCGAGTCCTCACAGAAAAAAAAATCAACTTCGGGTTTGCTTCTGGCTCAGTCTTGCAAATCGAGTAATTCGTCGGGCTCGAGCTAGGTAGGGCTCTAAAGCCTGCAGGCCTGGGTCGTGTCGGGCTGGATTCATTTTTAAGCCCGAGCATACATCTACCGTTGATCACTGAAAAACAGTGGGCGTTATCTAGACAACCCTCTGTTAGTATAAGGTACCGTATTTTCACGCCCATAAGGCGCACGAAAAGGCACTATTTTTTTTGCAAACTGTAGGGCGCCCCCTATCGAGCAGACCACCCTTTTGCTAATGCAGAGCAGCGGATGGAGAGTCAACATTTATGGGTGAAATTCAATGTTTTTGTGTGATCGTCCACATTAAAAAAGGCGACTTCTATGTGTCTCCAGTGACTGTTAGCCACCACTGTTTGCGAAAGTGCTCATGAAGGCTAACATCGTAACGTATCTTGGATGCTAGATTTGAAGGTTTTGTGCTATTGGAGGCTGAAGAGAGTTTTAAACTAAACCTAAAAGCTCGCTTTTCCTCCATTGAATGTTTTCTGTGTTTTCGTCTGCCATGGTGTGCTGATTTATGTGCTTCGCAGAATAACATGGAATTTGAGCAGCCGCGAGGGAATTGAAGTTAATGAATCGAAGGTTTGCAATTTGGAGGAAGCTGAAAAACAAACTCCCACAAGTTTTTATCCGTGTTTTTATTTTGTAATCAATACCTAAATAAACCTAACCAAACTCTGCTTTGTTCCTGCTGCTTTTTTGTAAAAATACCCACACTTGTTTGCTTGTCTGTGCTGTTGTAAGGCAGTCCCACGGCACTCCCGCCCAATGACCCGGTGCACCGTATGAGGCGATTAATAAAGAACTAGAACCAGCTACACTGAGACCCTTATGGGTGTGAAAATACTGTAGAGAAAACACAGTGGTTCGTTAACCACGATTGTTCGGAAGTCACTGACTGTGTATTTTCGTCGCGCAATCATATAAGCTTCTGCACACCAAATCCGTAGAACCAACAGCAACATCTGTCCATTATTTTCTAAAGCAGCCATCCGGCCAGCCGGCTAGGTCTCTTCTCTGTCATCCGTCATTGATTTTGCAATTCAATGGCATCGGAGCAGAACGGCAAAAGCTGTGTGTGCCTCCATCAGGGCGCTGATAGCCGAACTCTATTATTACTCACCTTAACCCAAGGCCTCGGTTCAAGGGGCTAAACCTCTTCTGGGTTGAATCAAAGAGGCGATCAGCCATGAAGGATTTATGATCTGCTTAGGTAAAGTGGAACCCGGTCTCCTGCACTTTTAGTACGCCATCATGAGTGACGCAGCGGCGGTAGAACATGACGGCTCGTCCCATTCCCACAGATCTAGAAGCAAAATATGAATGATGACTCGGGTTGGTTGTCTCTAATCGGCCGCGAAATTGCCTCGGTAAATATGTTCGACTGCAAGCACTCGGTCTCTTCGCTGTCTGCTGGTGTGAATGAAAGGCAGGCCGGGGTAATAGGCTTGTAGTTGTCACAATGTTTAAGCCCTGTGTTGGATTCACACTTCATAATTGGATTTTAATGCAAAGAGATGGCTCCAGGGAAGAAAGTGACAGAAATGGGCACTGAAAGCAGGCCCGCTGGGTGGCCAAAGTAATCGTGCTTTTGTCCTCTAATTAAATGACCTCAGATGGGAGCGCTAAGCTTGGGTTTGTGCGTATGTGTGCTGCCCCCTGATACGGAGGTTTGAGCCAAGTGGTCTGCTAATGAATGAGGTGTTCTACAAAGCCCAAGAAGCTTTCTTTGTCCTTGTGGTCTGTGTGGAAATTTGGCAGTTGAACATACAGTGTCTTTAGCGAGAGCTTCTGTGCGCCTCTTACCATAGTTTAGACATTGTTGGTAGGGACTAGATAGCCCCAAGCTTTATTGAATCTGCTTCAAAAAAAATCTAGAAACCCTTTAAGCCTCCTGGAGCCTTTCAGCCGGCGCAGTTAGTATTATGTTTGTTCACCTGTTTGTTACTCAAAACCAGCAGTCAGAAGAGAACAGATGCATGTTATAAACTTGAACATGAGTGTCCTTCACTATACAATATACAGTTGGGGCGATAACTTACAAAGACATATACTGTATATCCCAAACATATGTGAACCAATAAACATATCGGAAAATTTATTAGGGTTTCCTCCATACTAACTAAGTTCAATCATCTCAAGCAGTGTTTAATTGTGCTCTATAGAAGAAAAACTCCACTTTCACACAATGGTGGTAAGATTAAGCATCAAGTTTAATTTTTTTAATTTTCTGGCAAAGTCAAAGTGATTAAGTGAGGACACGTAACGTTAGTCTAGTTGCTCGATTGTTGTTACGATAGTGGTGAATGCATGAGTGTGTGAGCGAGATACTTTTTTTCAGTTAAATGAAAGAATGAAGAAAGTTTTCTTGGACACGTCCGAAAAACAGTACCAACCTCTAATTAAAAAAAGGTAAAAAAAATCATTTGCACCAGACACACGGAAAAAAATCGGCTGAACAATAAAATATTATCATAAACATGTGCCCAAAGGGAGTAGGCCTGAGCAGCGTTTAATTGTGATTTATAAAAAAAAAAGCTTAAATTGCACACAATGGTGTTAATAAGTTTAAGATTAAGCATCAAGTTTGACTTTTCTGGCAAAGTCCGAGTGATTATTGTGTCCTTGTAAATCGTGGCATAATAAAACTCATTGTCACAGACCTGAAACGGACACAGGACCCAATAGCGCTCGTTTTCTCAGTTTTCATTGAAAAAGAGGGAGAGTAGGGCTTGTTTAGGAGTGAGCGGTGCGGAAGTGACACTTCCGTGTCTGGCGAGGAAGATCGGAGACAGGCGGGCATAGCAAGTCGTTGGCCGGGACTGGAGATCAAAGGTGATGTCGAGTTCGTAAGCAAGGTCGGTAGCAGGAGGCAGGCAGGTAAAGGGGCAAAACAGGTCACGTAACAGGGAGGCAGAATGGGGTGTAATCAGGTCCGGAAAAAGGTTTGCAACAAAGATCAGGCAGAAAAAAGCAGGGCAAAAATGGAGTCAGACAAAAAGGCTAACTGAGCTGAAGGCAACAGTTCGCATAACGATCTGACGGCTTCCTCTTGGAAGCCGGGGGTTTAAAAAGAGAGTGACAGCTAATCAGCTGTCCGGGCTGTTGGCGCCAATTAAGCCGCCGCAGCTGCGCTCAATCGTCAATCATGACACTCATACCATATGTTCTTATCTCAATTGAAAACAGCAAACAATGAATGACTAGCTTCATGATAAGAAAGTGACATCTTGCACGCCACAGAAAGCAGCTGTCATCACTGAGAGCATCCTCAACATTACCATACCAACATTTTAGGATTGCAATGCAAAGTTCTCAAAGAAGGAAGAGTGAGTGAGTTAGTAAGCAAAGGTGATAGCGGTTACTCTTTGCTTGTTAAAAATTACGTTACTCGGTTTTCACATTTCCATTTATTTCTTGTTCCAAAAGCTCATGTCCCTTTAAACAACAAAAATACAGATTCTTTTGCACTTAAACTTTCAAAGGATATCATATACATTTGTAGGCGTATACCATTGATTTGTATGTATTTTGTTTGTTATTTGACAAACACTGATTGTTCTATTGTTTAATATTGTTAATTGAATAGAATATTCTATTGTGTACAATATTTTCTTATTTGTCCACAAAATGTAAATATTTGAATAAACAAGAGGAAATTAATGATGTTTTTATTTTCCTGATCCATCGATTAATTGAAAAAATAATCGTCAGATTAATCGATTATTCAGATTAGCCCTAGATGAAATACAATCGAATGCCTTTTGTGTGTCATCTATAAGTGGTGCAGATAATGGATGGATGGATCTCTATCAATGGTTGTCCAGTGGTTAGAATTCAGTGCTGTCACAGTCGGGTTTGATTCCTGTTGCATCCAACCGCAAAGTTTGAGCTGAGAAAGAGAAACAGAGGTGCGCTTTATACATAGGTACACATTATATATCAATAAAAAAGGTACAAATACATATTTTATTTATATGTAATGGGTGTAATAATGACTTTTGTTTTGTTGAAAGTCCTGCTCAAATATCTTTGTATAGTCTGTTTATAATGTCGTGCAATGACGAGTCCAACAGCGCCATCTGCTGGTATGGGGTTGGGTAGGGTTACTTTAACTTGATTACTATCTATTACTTTTGGATTACTCCAATACCAAATATGCTAATAAAAGACAAAAGAAACTAAATATGAATACAATTACTAAATTTTGTGCAGGCTTGGTTAGTAACGGAATACATGGAATGGCAAAAATGATGTTGGCAAGCTGTTTGGATTTATTTTCATTTTGTTTCTGTCGCATTTTATGTTAGTTTTGCCGGAGATCAAAGAGATCAAAGCCAGGAGAGAAAGCTTACACCGTGTTGTGGGTCATAATTTTATTCATATTTAGTTTCTTTTGTCTTTTATTAGCATATTTGGTATTGGAGTAAACCAAAAGTATTTGAAAGTAATCAAGTCAAAGTAACCCTTCCCAACCCTGGGGGTAAGGTTAAGTTAAGTCTCTGATTTTATGACCGGAATCCGGATATTGTTGGCAGTCTCCAGTGCACTGCTAACTACATCAAAACAGCTTGACAACTTCTACTACATGACTGTGTATGTTACAAGATCTGTCAGTTTAGTTTTAATGTAGTTACTAAACTTTTTGCGGCGCACCAAATGATAGGGGCTTACCGTTAGCCGCAGGAATTTCAACAAAACTTTTAAGTTATTATTACACCTGTTACATATATATATATATATATATATATATATAATTACACCACTTTGATATTTCCTAATAGCCCTGCTGATCTGACATCTAAGGGTTGTGTTTTAAAAACAAAGTAAACGGTTACATCTCAGTAGCTGAATTTAAACGTCAGTTATGAGTAAGTTAATACTAGGATACTTTAAATTGGAAAAGTTATTATATATCTATAAAAGCTAATAAAGTAATGACCAATAACATTGCATCTGATTGAGATGGAGAGATAAGCCCCAAAAATAGTCTCAAATGGTGCTTTTATTCTACACTATCGCTACCGGGCCTTTTCATGTTGTTCCACTTAAAAGGCTTCAAATGTCTGGTTGCTTGACTGGCATTTAATATTTATGGCCGGCACTGTCGCAGCTTTGACTCACTGCCATTGTCTTGAATATCGCAGCCAGCGTTCCACGCACCCTGTTCATAAAAATAATCCTGCAGAGGACACATGAGCCCTGGGCCGTATCGTTCGACCGCCGCAACTGTTGTTGTGAATGATTTTTACCGCTGCAAATGCTTCTTTATGAAATACACAGTTTTTTTAGCCACCTGGTGCAGTTCCGGGCATGTGCTGTACATGGGAGCAGCTCGGCTCCATTTGTAATCTGATACGACTTTGATCAGGGGCAACGTTTATAGCAGCACAGGCAGGTGGAAATGCCACATTTGGGTGTAGAGGGGCAGGGATGTAGGAACCTAGATTCTCCATTATTCATTGAAAATGTCACAATTTGAGAGTAACAAGAGTAAGACTGTTGGCTGGAGTTGTACAGTAAATGACCATGAGATGGGAAAGAAATAATGATAAAGGCGGTCTCCCTGTTAGGATCTGGCATACCACCCACCAACAGAGGGACCCAACTGGTGTTTTGAACTGGGCACAGATGTCTCCAATGATTACACTCTGTGCCCAATCGTCCTGAATTCTACTGATTGGATTCCCATATACAGCTCAGGCTTATAATATTACAACGCATTCTTTTATTATATATTTTTGCTGGAGTGCCACGTCTTATTGTAAACAACATTGACTATGTTGTTATTAATGACAATATTTACAATTCTACTTTAATTCTTATCCATTTCATGATTTGTTATTCTTTCTGGTTTTAACTTCATGGATCATTTATAAAGAACAAAAATCTCTCTGACGTAAGGAAAGATAAATGGGAGTTGGACGTAGAGTATATATAAAATATGATACCCTTGTCAAAGACTTTTTTGCGTCACTTTTAAAAATGTCAACACCAGCAAAAAACATACGGTATATATTATCAAAGCTTTGGTGTCAATTTTGTTCATAACTTGGCCTGACAGCAATACAATTTACTTCAGGATGATATAAGTTGACTTAACTATAAAATGACTTACAATTATACAGTCAACAGAGTTTAATGAAATGTCAATGTGGCCTATATGGAAAATTATAATGCAGGATAGTTAAAATAATGCAACATATCAAGAAAGTAAATTGAAATGCTATAAAAACCCATTCATTATTAACACGGTTGACAGTAGAAGTGCCAGATGTATCTCTAGGAATAATCTTAGCCTGTTTTTAGCCCGGCTTGGCTGGAGTGAATAAGTCACCACAGTAAATGAGTTGAACTAAATTCAACCAAATTTGATGCAACTGACTTAATTCTAAATTCAGCCAAGATAATAAACATATCCAGTATAAATCACTAATCTTGGTTTTGTTCAATACCCCCCCTGGATATAAAAAACATCCAACCATCCATCCATTATCCACACCGCTTATCCTCAGTAGGGTCGCGGGGATCCTGGAGCCCATCCAAGATGTCCTCGGGCAGTGGGCAGGGGACACCCTGAATCGGTTTCCAGCCAGTCGCAGGGCACACAGAGATAGAAAACTCACTCGCTCATTTACACTTAGGGACAATTTGGACTAGCCAATTAACTTGACATGCATGTTTTTGGAATGTGGGAGGAAACGTGAGTGCCCAGAGATAACCCTCGCAAGCAGAGAGAGAACATGCAAACGCCGCACATAAAGGCTGGTAGCTTTGATCCCATGACCTCAAAACTCTGCTGCCGGCACCAATCAAAATATATCACTTGTATTTAGTTTTCTTCAACAATCTGGTGCCAACTCTCTTTGATTGCAGTTAACCACTCAGCCTCCTTGCCGCCCTCGCTACAAAAAACTAAGAACTGAAAAACAAAGACATCAAACAAAGAAAAGTACTTCTTTCCTATTTAGCTGGAACTTACTGGTGCCATTTTTGGGTATCTTTGTGTACACGTGTGTGTGTGTGTGTGTGTGTGTGTGTGTGTGTGTGTGTGTGTGTGTGAGATTTTAAAATATAATTTGCACACTCGTTTGTGCATAATAATAAGAATATTAGAAATATTTTCCATGTGAAGATTAAACTCTTTGAGAACCTGCTCTAAAGGTGGCAATGCTCTGACCGTTACGAGGTCCCATGGCTATTAGGGCTTCCCGAAATGTCCGTTTCACGCATGTGCACGTACAATCCCATCAGTCGTCTTTCCTGCAGGCTTCTCCCAGCATTGTTTAAAAGCAGTCGGTCTGCTGTGAATTCAGATGGAAAAAAGCCTACAGGCCACAAAGGCAAAAGGGTGCTTTTGTGTGCAATCTTTTCACACGACTCCAGTCTACACACAGAAACCTGCCATCCCCCTCGTTGGTAGTGAATTGATGCCCCATCCCACGTCCGCCAGCTTTCAAATAACTGTCAACTTCCAGTCAAACTGCCAACCTCTCACCATCAGCCTGTCACCTCTGGCTCTCATCTTGCGGCTTTCATCCCAACCCCAGCAGATAAGTACTCGCGTGGTAAATCGTGTCAAAGTATTCAACGCTGGCTGAGGAAAAAATATGATATAAAGCGGTGGTTCTCAACTGGTCTGATTCTGAGGACCCACCATCCCACCCTAATAACAAGTTGCAACCCTATTCGAGAAAATAATTCCACTTCACAATTGTATCGAATGAAAGGATCGCGTACTTTAAAGCAGAAATAGTAGAATATATAGAACTTTTTAAAAAAAAATTAAAAAATCGCCAGCAAAACCAAAACAACATAATGTACTGTAAATACCTGAATATAAGCCTCTGTAAGTGACCCCTAAAACTTCTTTAAAATAGCCACATACTTAAAAAAGTTTGTATGCAGGATAATAAAAAATTGTGTAGGAAATAAAGATCAAAATGTTGCTGAAAAAGATAGAAATATAGCTTCTTAAACTATTTACTGTACTTTCAAGTCAAGTCAAGTCTTATTATTATAATTATTTGTATAGCCCTAAATCACAAAGAGTCTCAAAGGGCTTCACAGATTATTACACTATAGTACACAGACTATTTTTCAGAATATTATTATACATTCCCCTGTTCTGGAGTCGACGAGAAGAGTAGGTTATTCATATGCTATAGAGTAGAAGTGAGTTTTAAGCTTAGATTTAAACATTTCAAGTACAATGTTTTCATATTTCGCAATGATTTCCTTCTTCCACTCAATCGATGTTGTCACTGTTTGACACTTTTCCTTTCCTTTATCACTAAATTACTTGGGATCCATTACTTTGGTAAGAAAAAGGAAATAAAACAAAAATAATCGCAATAAAATGACATGTGGTCCCTGTCGAACACATTTGGAACGGCGCTTATTGACTGAACAAGAAGAGATCGAGCAGGGGATTATCGACCATGCGTGTCCTGAAAGGAGCTTCGAAATAAAAAATCTCTATTATCTGTCTATCTATCTATCTATCTATCTATCTATCTATCTATCTATCTATCTATCTATCTGTCTGTCTGTCTGTCTGTCTGTCTGTCTGTCTGTCTGTCTGTCTGTCTGTCTGTCTGTGTCTGTCTTAGTCATATCCCTCGAGAGGGGTGACCAACAGCAAGACAAACACATACAAAAACAAAGAATTGTTTTTTTTTTTTTTTTTTTAAAGGGGAAAAGTAGCAAAAGTCACACAAAATGTTTGGACCATTGCCAACTCAAATACCCAAACAAGTTAAACACCTTGGCACCCAAGGTGGTCATGCTTACGTCCCTCCTGATGAAACGGGACACCAGAAAGTGGCCATGTCACTCGGGTCAGGGTGACAAAACACACTCTTCTGTTCAACAGCAGGGCCCGACAGCTTTTACTGGTTTACCCCTGCCGCATCATACAGGTCCCCTGCCCATCCCTTAGAACATGTCTAAACATCCCACTATCCTTTTACAACACCTCTCCACTCATTCCTATCACCAACAAGATCTCTAGCTTCCACTATATTTAGACCTCTTTCCTGCAGTGCACTCATAACACCATTCATCCACGTCAATCGCGGCCTTCCTCTTGGTCTCTATCCATTTACTTCTGCTCTTCAACATTCGCTCCTCATCCATCCTCTACATGTGTCCAAACCAACCGAGTACTCTCTTATCCACACGCTTGCTCAGTTCCACTACTACTCCAGTTCTGTCCCTCACAATTTCATTTCTCAGTCTATACAATCTTGTCACTCCTAACCTACTCCTCAAACAATTCATCTCAAAAACATTTAGCATCCTAAGATATCTATTTTGCAGGTGTCCAATAGTAAAAACAGAACACGTTCTTCATTGTAAGCATCCAGAGAAACATTAAATGATTTTTTTAATAAAACATGGTCCTTATTATCTGACTACATTATACTGTTTCTATCCATGTCAATGGGGAAAGATTATTTTAAATCAGTCTTTTGAGTCATCAGAACAGATTGAGCTCTTATGTCAAGGCATCACAGCATTCAGTAGTATTTGTTTATCAGAATGGCCCATGTAGACCCCCAAAATGTCTGGCCTCTCCTTCTTGCATATACGCAAGGGTAGCCCCCTTGCATGCAACTCTCAACTGTATTTAACTCTGAGACACTCTAAAACCGACTGAGTCATTTAATCCTATTTTCATTTACAAGTGCACTTTGTGGTTGTTATGCTGAAAGGTGAACTTAGTAGATGGTTTCGAGGAAAAGGTCTTGTGATGGGAACGGTTCATAATCCTCGAAATCAGGGATCTCCAACGTGGTGCCTACCTAAGGACAGCAAAGGTGGCCACAGTCTTGTTCTGAAAATAGCTCACCAGTGCTGGGTGATTGTGATTCTCTAGTAAAATGATTTGATTCTTAGTTATTAACTGAATGTATTAAACCCTACTTCGAACAATTAACCTGGTAATAACATAGTAACAACATTGTAATGATGTGATATGCATATGAAACTTGGTGACTTTTGCGCAAATTAGTGACAAAAAGTAGCTCTCAGCTTGAAAAGGGTGGAAGTTATATTACCATCTCGGCTTTAAACTGAAAAATCTTTCATTTGATACGTTTGAGAGGTGAATTTTTTTTCTTGCTGTAGCTGAAGAGAAATGGCAAACATGTATGATTTACTATTGTGAAGATTACAAATGCACAGTATGATTATATCTTTTTACTTAGTGCAGTTTTACCCATCTCAGTTGCATACATAATATGTGATAATTATTTTATATGCAACCAAAGTGTTTGCTCGTTTAACTGGGTTTGAATAGTAATTTAATATGTACTGTACAGTAGCAGTAAATAAGATTATCTGAGTCTGAATCTAGCAGACCTATGAGACATTTTGCACACATATTCCCAGAATAAATAGAGATGGAGCATGTGGGAGGGCAGCACTGTGGTGTTTTTATGTTCAGTGAGTTAACCATTAAATCATCCAAACTTCTGTTTGCTCGCCTACTAGCATAAATATAAAAATATGTTATTTATTGGAATATTCCAACAAAACAAATGGTAAAAAGGATGACTATTTTGCAAAGCTGTATTCTGAATCACAAGTGCTAGGGCTGGGCAATATGGTCAGAAATAAAATCTTGATTTTTATCAGTCAACTTGGATTATTTCAGTTTCAACTGATTTTTTAGGAATAAACCCCACCCAACATAGATTTATTTGAAGAAAGTCTTAGTGAGTAATCAAACATAAAACATCCCGTGCCAAATGTTCAGACAGAAATAACAGATATAAAAACAGTCTTGATCCAGAGATAACACTCAAAGCTGGTGCATAAAAAAGGTACAACAGGGAATTATCTGCATACTCAACGAGCCCTTACTTTTATCAGCCCTGTTTGGGGCGGAACAAACCCCCAAAAGATGAAAAAAGAAGAGATAATTTTGAGTGCCTCTATAAAATGCACGCAAATTATGTGTTACTTTACCGCCATCTCCTGGCATAAAGTCATGATTGCTGACTTAAGTGTCAAATCCCACAACCTTTCTTTAAACCAATTTGAAGGCCTGATGGATCAAAGTAGTCTTACATGTTTACATCTAAATACATGCCAAAATAAGTCACATAGTGTCTCAAAGGGCTGCACAGGCCCACATCTAAGTTATTGCCCATGATCTCAAACCTACGTTAGAGCAAGCAATAACACAAAAAACAGCATGAAGAATAATGAGAAACCCTAAGAAGGTAACATGAGGTAATCGTCCTTCTATGATAAACAGGCCGCAATGCATGTTGAGTGGGCACGAATAGACAACATATAAGGCACATCAACCATGAACAAACTACTGGATTTGTGCTAAAGTTAAATACAGCAACAACAAATCTTCCCATCTGAACCAGCTATTTGATGCAAAAGGCTCCAGGTAATGTCATGCATCATGTCCAAATGCTGGTCTGTTTACTTGGAAAACATGTGATGCTGTGTAAATTGGAATTCATTTTTTGCTTTTTAAAGCCCCCAAAAGACTGACACTATATTAACAAAAACACATTTAATACAAATTTTGTGCTTTTCCCGCCTGCGAGAATCTTTTTCATAGGGTCAAATAAAGACCTCTTTTTGATGGAACCAATATATAAACGGTAGCATATAAAAATAAAATTTTATTGTCTTACCTTAACTTATAAACAAAGTCTATGCAATGCTCCTTTCAGATAAAAGCATTCATAAATAATCATCCACTTTTAAAAATAATCTATGCAATGCGAAAAAAATACTGGATGGCTTGACTTGCTGTTGGCTTGCTATTGTTTGGGGAATCCTTGGTCTCACTATCGCCCTCTGCCATGAGGCAAGAGAATTGCGTGCCTCATTCTGCATCTTCAGACGCTCCGAACAGTAATGCGGTATATACTAATTGTATTAATAATATTCATAACATAATGTGAATCAGCGGTTTAAAAAAAAAAAAAAAAAAAAAATTGTGAAGATAAAAGAGAAGAAACTCTAGCACTGAATAGATATAACCATTTAATATATTTTTGACGACAGATGAGGCTGTGTCTTAAAGTTGTTTTTTTGTATCTGGTTGTAAAAGATTTACGACTTTTGTATTTATGTTTAACAATGGGAAATACTTTACAATTTGAGATGAATGCAGAAATCCAGTGGTAGGCAACCTTTTCTGTACCACGGACCGGTTCAATTTCTGAGAATATTCTCGTGGCCTGGCCCATTAATAACAATAGTGATATGAATGATGACACTAGGAATAATATAAATAATAATAACAACAATAATCCTAAATCCACTGTGTAATCACTTGATTACTACGGATGTAGATGAGAAATGAAAAGACACAAGATTTTATGTTATCATCGCACCACCTTTTACAACGTTTTCTGGCTGAACTCTCTCTCATAATGCTCCATTACAAAGTTGAACAATGTGGCACCGTGAATAGAAAATAGTCTGATGATGAGATAACAGAGAAAGCCATTTCTTTTGTCATCTACAATCCTAGTGGTTTAGTGGTTAGGATTCAGCACTCTCCCTGCCACAATCTGGTTTGGATACCAGTTTCATCCAATGCTGAGAAAAGGTGCTCAGCGGTGTTTGTTGACTGATCAATCATTGCTCAAATGCTTTGACATCCTACTGTAACACGTTTTCTATAACACCCAAACTTAAAGGGTAATTTTGGGGTTGTGTAAGCAAAAATACGGCAACTTTTTTTCATTTTGCGCGGCACATTACCAAACGACCCACCAATTGCTGACCACTGCAGAAATCCATGTACACCAATGGCAGCCCTCATTCGGTTTCCTGTGTCTTACTTCCAGAGCGGGCCATCGCGAGGCACGAGGTACGTGAGATTGAGCTGCGGCATAACCAAGATGGCCTCCGAGAACGGGACTCGCCATGGGTGTCTTTGTCCGAGAGCGAGGACGACATTGTGATCATTTATAACCGTGTGCCCAAGACAGCCAGCACTTCTTTCACCAACATCGCCTACGACCTGTGTGGGAAAAACCACTACCACGTCCTGCACATAAACACAACCAAGAACAACCCTGTCATGTCCATACAGGACCAGGTACAAAGTTATTTTTTTTAAAAACTTCAATTGTGTACCTTAGAATAAACTCAATGAAATTTGGATGTATTGTGTACAACGTTTGCCAATTGTTACCCTTACTAATGATTGCAATTCCCCTTATCAAGTCAAGTCATACTCATTTGTTTTGCCAGTGTCTGAAACTCAGTAGCCTAGATGGTAAGGCGCCCGCTTTGAGACTGGGAGGTCGGTGGTTCGCGCCCCGGCCGAGTCATTCCTAAGACTTAAAAAGTGGTCGGCGGCGCCCTATGTTGGCTGCGGCTGCATCGGCTCGCTAGAACGGGTCAGGTGCAATCGACATTTCGTTCTGTGTACATTGTTACACAGAATGACAATACAAGGAAATTATTATTATTATTATTATTATAACTCATGACAAAAAGTTACCGGACACCAGGGCAGACAACTCTGAAAAGTTGCCTGCCCAGCCATAAAGTTGCCTGCCTCATTTTTTACAACTTGAAACACAATAAGACGATTCCTCGCAAAAAAAAAAAACATTGTTGCAAAGTATTAAGGATTGAAAATCAGAATATATAACAGAAAAACACTTTAAAAATAAGTTTATTATAAATCTACTTATAACATTTAAGACCTCGCTGTTTTCCATCTGCCATCAGTATGTTCGTGTATTTACTCATCTTCATTCATGCAATGTTTGCGTTGCGTCGTCTGCTACAAGCCACGTGAACTCCTCTTTCCACGATGCTTTTGATGTACGTTTACGTTTTGTCGCGCCATCAATTTTGTTAGCTTCCTCTGGGGCTGAGGTTTTGGCTTGATTCCTAACCACTTATCAATTTTTCTTCTGGTCTCTGTGCGTCTACTTTGGAAAACGATATGCAAATGCATGACTTTATAACGCTCAGGAAATTCCGGAAGCTCGAAGTTACTCGATGCAGGCTTCGGATTGGCTGCCGAGTATGCAAATTGCTGAACGAAGATTTCAAAATCGTAATAAAGCAAACATTTGATTTGGGGGGGGGGGAAAACAAAAACGAAAGTACAGCACAGATTAGATTAAACGAAAGTTTTGATTCTTTTTTCTTGAAAAACTTAACGGCCACCCGGGCAGAGACGTTTTGTAAGTTGTATGCCCGATGTAAAAGATGCACGCCCCGGGCGCAGACGTTATTCCAGACAATGGTATAGCCCTTTATCACAAAAAGTCTCAAAGGGCTGTACAGAGCACAAAAACAAAAATGTGAATGTGAATTTCTCTACGGGGATGAATAAAGTACTTATCTATAGCTATCTATTTATATATATCTATATATTTCTATATATATCTTTCTATATCAATATGTATGTATATCTAACTATATCTATCTATCTCTAGTAAAATATAACATCAGCTATATAAAAAAAGGTTTGGGGAATGGGAATATTTTAAACAAAATATGGAAAAAGTAAAAATACATACACATACAATACAAATTTACATAGAGTCCAAATGTCAAATATGATTACATCAATGATAATTATATGGTAATGTAAAGTTTATAGCTAGCTAAAAAAGTAAAAACCATCTAATAGCCAGAACAAAAGCTAACTTGTTTAATGTGTTTGGAAATTATCAGACTATAAGCAAGTGCTTCTCAAATAGTTGAACTCACCAAACTTTTTTTGGGACCTTGAATAAAGTGCAAATGCACCTCCTGTAAACATTAAATTTTTCAAGTATTATGTTTCTAATCACCAATAAAAACAAAAAGGATACTAGTATTAGGAAATTAATACTAAAGAAACTAGCTAAAAACAGTAACATTTGAAAAAAAGAAATATATTTACAAAATGTAAAAAAAACCTTTGCATTGTGCCACATTTTGCCCATTTTAATTATTCTTTTTGGAAAAAAACTGTATAAATAATAAAATTATTTTTAGTATTTTTTTCTAATTGCGATAGAAAAAACAAATTATACGTATCAAAAATAAGAAAATTAACACAAGAATAACTAGTTAAAAACTGTCAAATTTGAAAAATAAAATGAGCCAAGATATCTGCTAGTTAGAAAAGACCTTTTTTGCAGTGTAAAACTTGTTCCTAAAATAAGCAATAACAAATCTTACTAACATAAACGTGGCGCTACTCACAGCAAGGCATTATGTAGAATGAAAACAGCAGTGCAAAGTTTATTTTATTTATCAGATAAAGAACAAACAATTATTCGAGCATCTTTCTTAATTCTTTCCCCGCTTCCAGTACATTTAGTATTGCTTAATGTACTTAGCAGTAGTGCTGCAACGAGTCGACAAAATCGATTAAAATCGATGATTAAAAGCGTTGGCAACTAATAAGATTACAGGTGTCAAACAGGCGGCCCGCGGGCCAGATCAGGCCCGCTAAGGGATTGAATATGGCCCGCGAGACAATACTCAGAGAAGCGCAATAGAAAATGAAATATGTCAACTTGATGTTGCCAAAGCCAGGTGCCTCTCACAAAGACACTGTACTTGTATTTATTTCTCTCTCTCTCTCTCTCTCTCTCTCTCTCTCTCTCTCTCTCTCTCTCTCTCTTTTCCACCCTTTTTCTCCCACTCTCTGTCTGTCTCTTTCACTCTCTATGTCTCTCTTTTTCTCTTCCTTTGTTCTTCTTTGTTTCTTTCTCTCTGTGTCTTTTTAACTTCTTTTGCTATAACTTCTTTTTTTCCTTTTCTCTTTTTTCTTTCTCTCTTCCTACCCTTCGCACTTTCTTTCCTCTTTTCTCTCCTTCTGTCTATCTATTATATCTTTGGATTTCTTTTTTCCTCTCCCTTTCTTCCCCCCTCCCTCACAACTTCTCTTTTTATCTCTTTTGTTTCTCACGCTCTCTCCTTCTCTCTTTCTCTTTCTTTGTCCAGCCCTCTCTCCTTCCCCCCCCATCTTTCTCTTATTTCTTTATCTCTCTTTTTCTTTCTCTTTAATTAACTAGTCCAGCCCCCGACAGAATGTTTGTTCTATCGTGTGGCCCCCGAGTTAAAATGAGTTTGACACCCCTGAATTAGATCGTCAATTCGTTGTATCACGTGATTTATAAGCCACCAAGTGACGCCGGGTAGTTCCGCTTTGGTCCAGCAGAGAACGCCAAGACAGTTTTTAAAAAAAAACAAAACGCTGTGTTACATTTTTTTATATTCTGCATTTTGAACACTGCATCATTTACAAACAAAATTGCTATGAAAGTTTCAACTTTGTAGTGTTTGGCGGTTTCATTATGAAACAAAGTTAACAATTTTCAAGGGAACAGACAGAAATACAGAGAAAAACAATGAGAAAATAAGTCGAAAATAAATAAAGTAAAAGAATAATAATAATAATAATGACACGTTTGACACTATTTAAGGGGCAAATTCATGAGCATGTATCATTTTCATATTGGCAATGTTTAACATATTCCAAAATTTAACACGCAAAAACAAATTTGTTGACAATATTTTGAAAAGTGGGTTTGTTTACATTTTCGATTACAGTGGAACTTCGGTTTTCGAACGCCTCTCAGTTCGGACAAATCGGTGTTCGACCAAAAATTTCGAGAAATTCTTGCTTCGCTGTTCTAGGGTGCGATGCTGAGCGGCGTACGGGTGTTTTAGCCCATAATTATGCCTCCGAAGAAGGTCGGTGCAAGCAGGACAGGTGAAAAAAGACAAGTTGTTCGCACAACTATTGCCTTTAAGAAAGACATAATAGCTAAATATGAAAGAGGTGTACGAATATCCGATCTTGCTAGTGAATACAGCATGGCTGAATCTACTATCAGGACGATAGTAAAGAATAAGGAGTCTGTGAAATCGAGTGATGCGGCTAAGGAAGTTAGCGCTATAAGCAAGCACAACTGCCGCAAGTTTTGGAAGAGGTTGAAAAACTTTTGATGATTTTTCTCTCCCCACCGTCCACCACAAAGGTAAGAAATCCTATTCATAATCCTTTTTTTTATTTTTACACGTTCATGTTAGCGTAATCTTTCGTACGGAAGATTACGCTAACATCGTACGTTTGCGTTATCGTAATCTTTCGTACGGAAGATTACGATAACGCAAACGTACGATTAGCCTCAGTTAGCTTTGTTTACGTAAAACATTCAGGGTGTTTGAATGGAGCTCCCTTTCCAATGAAGCGCTAGTCACTTTTTGTGGGGACCCGGGTGCTAAATGACGTGTTAACGACCTGATTTTTTTATTTTTAGACGTTCATGTTAGCGTAATCTTTCGTACGGAAGATTACGCTAACGGGAACGTACGATTAGCCTGGGTTAGCTTCATGTTTACATTCAAGGTAAACATTCAGGGTGTTAACGAATTAAAACGATTTTACATTACTTTTAATGGGAAAAAAACGATTTTGGTGATCGTACAAATCGGTTTTCGAACAGTGTTCTGGAACGGATTATGGTCGAGAACCGAGGTTCCACTGTATTCATTTTTTGTGTGGATAACCAAAATTACACAAATTGAAATGTATTGCTTTTCCTCTTTTGTTTTGTATGAAAATTTCAAATTTAATATAATCGGTGGATAAGGTGGTAGGAAAAGATTACATTTCTATTTTTTTCATTATCAAGGTTATTGACAAAATTACAGTTTTTTTTATTGTTTTATATCATAGAATATTTTGTTTTGTGCTTATCCGTCCAAAACTTCAATATTTAATCCGATTCATGGATTAATAAAAAAAAATAATCGACTGATACATCGATTATGAAATCAATCGTTAGCTGCAGCCCTACATAGCAGCGCAGGATTTCATGGACTTCATCTTCATAAGCAATCTACAATGATGTATTTTTTATTTCAGTGACCAAGGCCAGTGGTCTGCCACCTTTTCGGTATCACGTACTGGTTAAATGTGTGACAATATTCTCGCCGCTTGGCCCAATAGAGATATGAGAGGGATTACAATTGTCTTTATTGTCTTTAATATCAACGTTGTGAAACAATGCAACAAGATCAGATATGGCACTCCTATGAAAAAAAACTCCAAAAAAACATTAAAATTATGTCTCTCGTGGATGGGCGCTGACTTTTTACTGCACAATTTTTTCGTGTTCATGTTAACTCGACACTTCATAGCACATTTTCCTTGTTTTAGGTACGGTTTGTGAAGAATGTGACCGAATGGAAGGAGATGAAGCCAGCTTTTTACCATGGCCACGTCTCCTTCCTGGACTTCACCAAGTAAGATTATGGACACTTGACTCCTTGTCGTAATCTAGTGCAATGCATTTGCATAAGGGGAGGAAGTATTTTTCCTCCTGTCACATGGATTTAATGGGACATTGTTTATTATTTAGTGCCTCCTAGTGGTGAAAAATACATTCATTAAAAAAACAACATTGATGTCACAAAAAAGCCAAAATACATTAACTCTTGTCCAAACATGCTTTTTTTTTTAAAAATCCTCGAAGGTCAAGAAATTAGCTTTTATTTTACATAACATAAACTTCACTTAAACAAAACTGTCAAACGTGTCACCATTTTATTGCTACGGGTACGCAAAAGGGCTAGACAAAAAAAAAAAGTAAAATGGTGCATTTTTGTCACTTTGAGTCTTCATAGTATTTAATCTTCCTTGTGCTTTTACCACTTGTTTTTGGTTGTACTCTACCCATCAGTGATATCTAATGGTAAAATAATACACACTGTCCCTTTAAAAAAGGGCAAAGAAAAAAACGGGGAAATGTCCTCTGCTGGTCCCCAGAGGCGAGATGTCGGTGTTAAAGTGGTAAAGGTTTGTACACAATTGTGTGTTTTTTATTTTGAATCCCATGTGACAAAAATCTCCATTTTTCAGAAGGCACGGTTTTATATGTGTGGAAATTATGTTTATAAAAGTTGTATAGGCATACATGATAAATGGATACCTTTTACTATTTTTTGTATGATCTAGGATTATGAGTAGCTTGCGATCTAACTAAGTGCAATCAATTGAAAAAATACCTGTGTACTACTGTTGATTAAAATATGTCTTTTTAAAATTTATAATAGAAATAACAAGTTGTTGAGAATCTTAAGGAATCAAATGTATACCTAATAGTAGATGAATGTGCATTTTTATATAAGGTGTTTTGATACATACTGTACCGTAAATGTTCATTTTGTCTTGTTTATTATGACAGGTAATATGGTAAGGACTGCAATCCTTTTTTTTTTTTAAACATGTTTGTTTTAAACCAGAATTTTGACTTTAAAAACAACAAAAGCAAAGCAGTACATTATTACATGTCATTTTGAATTCAATGGTCAATTATGCTATATGCACAACATACAGCACAGATTACATTAATTCCTCTTGCCTGCGTGCAACCAAGCAATAAATAAAGCACAATATAAAAAAAAAACAAATTGGAGCAGGAACATACAGCAGCCATTTTGCGTTTGTATTTCTTTTGTCAGAAAAAGATAAAAAGTATGCACATGAATATATAAAAGTAAGCATGTACAGATATATAGGTTTCAAATAAAAAGTGCCAAGTATAGCCGTAATCTGTACAGGGCAGTTTTGCATTGATTTGGAAGAAGGTAGAGCGTCAAAGTCCTTGACAGCCTGCTGGGAAAAATCTGTCCTTGAGCCTACTGGCTCTGAGAGATTTTTCCCTGACAGCAATAGGTTAAAGAGGCTGTGAGATGAGTGGGTGAGGTAACCTGCTATCCTGGTGGTTTTGCGGGTGAGGCGCGAGTTGGAGATGTCCACAAGGGCCGTGAGAGGGACACCAATGACCTTTTCTGCTGTTCTCACCTGTGATATGTATTTGTATTTTTTTTTTTTCATTTTCTAAATATCCAGATCACTTTTCCTTTCTAACTAAATCGGGATACTTTTCAGGTTTGGAGTGAAGACAAAGCCGATCTACATAAATGTGATCAGAGATCCCATTGAGAGGCTGGTTTCATATTATTACTTTTTGCGTTTTGGAGACGACTATCGGCCCGGCTTGAGACGCCGGAAACAAGGAGACAAAAAGGTTTTGATCCAAAGACACTCATTCATATATTCATGCATTCACGACCTTCTGTAAAATGAATGCATTATCTTCATGTTTTTACTATGTTCCAGACATTTGATGAATGCGTATCAGCTGGTGGCTCCGACTGCGCCCCAGAGAAGCTTTGGCTCCAGATTCCATTTTTCTGCGGGCAATACTCTGAATGCTGGTCAGTGGTGACAATGAAAATTTTCATCAAGTTTACTTTGATTATTTGAACAAAAACATTTTAAACCAAATTCAAATGTTGTATCAATCTATTTTAGTTACTTTTTTATATTCTCCCTCCGAAACTTTTTATATTATTTTTTTAGGGGCCAATGTGTATTATTTAGCACCTCCCGGTGGTAAAGGAACTAAATCAAAAAACAGTATTGTTTTAAATACGAAGCAATAATACGTGAACTATCATATAAACATGCATTTTTAAACATACTCGTAGGTAAACCGGTTTTCATTTATTTCACATAAAATGAGCCTCATCTAGGGGGAGCTGACATGGTTGTCTGTCATTTTGTTCCTACAGCTACCCAAAAAACTAAAATTATTGCAAAAGGCTGGGCAAAATGGTGTGTTTTGGCCACTTTGTGTTTCCGTAGTTTTTATTCACGCTTGTGCTTTTTATTTTGCAGTTGTACTACATATTACAGCGGCATCTAGTGGTGAAAAAAATACCCTTTAATGTTTGTATGGATAGTAACACAGACATGTCAGGGTAAGGCTGCAATGGTCGAATTGACAACCAAACTCTTGAAAAGTTTTTTGTTTTTTAACATTCTAATGTTTCTGATCTGGGGATTTATGTGGTCAACTAACAACGTAGATGTAAGTTCAAGGTGGAGTGCATCTTTTGAGGTATTCTCAGAGTTGAAAGAGGAATATTTTCTCTTTTAAGTATTTTTCCTACTGAGTTCAAAAAGCCATTAAAATTTATTATTTTTTTGCCTATCTGCTCTTATCTTACTTTTAGCAAAGCTGTTCGAGGTGAAACACATTAGGTTGGAGAAATGAGGGGATGGGGAAACGTGAACGGATAGTGACTCCATGTTCATCCCTGCGGTTTTTGTTTTGTTCCTATTTGTTGGTGTAGCATGAAAGTGGCGAAAGTAAGAAAAGGCTCGTATCAAGCACAGTCCAAACGCCAAACCAAACCACAAGAAAGATAAAAAAAAGTAGTGTTTATTAAGGATTTGAGCTTGACAGAGGCCAAAATGATGACACAAACCAGAAGATAGTAGTGGCAAGTAAAAAAGTTCCAAATTATGTACACCTCCTTTTGAGTCCCCCGCCCAAAAAAAAACAGGTAAAATTATTTCATCACTTGGCTGATAGTAGTTTTCCACAGTGTCAAACTAATGTGCAAAGAAACACGCTATGAGTACACCTTCCAACATAGAACACTTAAAAGCTCCCAATTCCCATGTTGTTTTCCAAACCTTTCTAAACAAAAGTTGCACCCTTTTTGAATTGTTCTCTACCTTTATCCTTCCTTCTATCATAATCCTCCTATCTGCTCTATGTAAGATTAAAAACGTAGAAGTTTGTCTTTTGCAGGAACGTGGGCAGCCAGTGGGCTCTGGAGCAGGCTAAATACAACCTGGTAAACGAGTACATGCTCGTCGGAGTGACGGAAGAGCTGGAAGACTTTGTCATGTTGCTGGAAGCCGCTCTGCCTCGCTTTTTCAGAGGGGCCACTGAACTGTACAAAACAGGTAATACACAAGAATAATAAACACTAATAATTATTAATAAACAATCATACGTAATTCTTTGGGGTGAAATAACGGGACGAAAAAAAAATAGTCCACGGCGCCTCGACTTTAACCTGTGTGACCAGGCTCATTCGTAGATTTACGCCTATGTATCAACCTTATTATTATTTGTTTTCTGTACTTCACTAAAGAAGCAGCATGTCTTGATTATGTTTTATCAAGGTTAAAGTGTTGGGGAACAAGTACAACATGATTAAAATAGAAAAAAAATCGAATCCAAATAAATGTTGCCGAAATAGAATGTCAACTCTAGGATGTAACTCTTGCAAAGAGCCTGCAATCACTGTTTGTCTACCAAAGTACAAAAAAGTACAAAAAAAGTACAAAGTACTCAAGACAACAATACGAAAACGCATGCAAATGTGTCCTTTGATTGCTAATTTTTGCAGGGAGAACTGTTGATCTGATTTGGATTCTAATAAGGCCTCCTGTGATTAAGTGTCGCAGCGATTTTTCTGCTGATTAGTTTGAATGACTGCAGTCAAACTGCTTAACTGAAAGCCCAACAAGAATGAAATCATGTTTGTATATAAAAGGTTTTGGGGAAAAATGTCAACGCAGTGTTATATCTGTAAGTGGCGTGGTATTACATAAGGCTTGATTAAATCCCTTTTAAAAATGGGTAAACAGCATTGCGTATTTTCACGACCATAAGGTCCACCGTACTAAAAGACGCAGTCGCCGTTACGTGTGCTTTTGCTTATTTAAAACACACATAAGACGCACCAGATGATAGGGCACAGAATTAATAATCAATCGGGGCACCCACACTTCAACTTAAAACGCTTTCATGGTGTCTGTTATTATCTTCGTCTTACAACAACACACACACAAGCATACACGTGCGTATTTAAAAACAAAGCTAGAGCAAAATTGAGTTTGATAGTGTTGATTCTGTTGGTAGTATACAAAATCATGCATGGACTGGCTCTCTTATATCTTTCAGATTTAATTTCCCCCTATGTTCCGGTCCGGAGCCTTCGCTTTGAAAACGCTGGCCTACTAGTGATCCCAAGATCCAAGAAGAGAACCGCAGGTTCGAGAGCATTCTCCATTCGGGCCCTTGTGTTTTGGAATGCTCTGCTCCCTGAGATTCGATCTGCAACCTCAGTGGAACTGTTTCAATCTAGGCTTAAAACACACTTATATCGTCTATCTTATGAATGACCTATATTCTATGTTGACATTATCTGTTTATTATTTATTATTGCAACATCCATTGCAGCCTGGTCATCCTGGAAGGGGGATTACTTCATGTGCGTTCCCTTCTCAAGGTTTCTTCATTTTCCTCATATTGAAGTGTTTTAGTTTTTCCTTGCCCTCATGTAGGTTTTAGATCAGGGGATGGTGTAATAATATAATAAGGGCTATACAAATTAACTTGACTTGACAAGTGCATTGAGTATTGATGACAAACTATATTATCAATTGGCGTTAACCTAATAAAACTATTTATTTTACTGGTAACGGTCATCAATCAAACACATTGTAGTCTGCATTCTCTTTTTCTGATTCAAGCAGCTCCACCAATTGCCTATCAAACAAGTCAAGTTCACTTTCAGAGACATTTTTCGTGCCATCAGACTTCACAGAAATGTTGTCAACTTTTACGAAAGCCCTAACAGTGCATCCAGGCATGTTAGCCCAAGCATCTACAATCCACTCAGACTGATGGAAAGCTCAGTTCATTTACTTAACTTGTTTTTTCACATCGCCTATGACAGATTATATTCTTAGTCTGTTTCATACTGTTTTTATCTTCTTTTTTTTTCATTCAGTGCTATTTTTTTCTTAACACCTTGTAACAAATAAGCCCAATGTTTGCGTGGACTGATTTTCAGTACTAACTTATACAAGAAAGGCAAATGGACGCTCTACATTGTTTCCCACTTTGAGGAGCCACAATAAAACAATGCCAAAGAACGATAAGCAAACTTCCAAAAAAGGTCTCCTAAATTAAGTGGCAAATTATTCTGATCATATTTTACGCCTGGCTATATAACCTTCTATTCTGCAGTCCACTCAGTTGAGTCTTGTGATGGATGTGGTAACCGCAAGTGCCTTAGCCTCAGATCACCTCAGCTCCAATAATTGTGAAGCACCGTTCAAATACAGACTTTTCTGTAATCATTATAGAACAGTATCAGCAGAATAGAGGAAGGAGGGAAAAGAAAAAAAAGTTACTAAAGAAAAATCTGCTTTGTGCTCATGACTTCAATACTGATTCCTTGTTTAATCATGTTTCATTGGCAACAGGGCAATTACCAATCAATCAGTGAAATCTGGCCTTAGCACAGCCTCCTTTAACCAAGAGCAATCACAATTTCTCTATTTTAGGTCTCATGCATTTAAGAAGCAATACTAACTATAACATTTTGTTGGATTGTGGGAACAAAAGTGTGCACACTAGAGGTAAAATCTTGGGCCCGGACCCAAACCTGGGGGAAAATTTGGGATGGGGTGGAGGTGGTCTTTTTTGGGGGGGAGTCCTTGCCTGAGACAGCCAAAATCACTCCTTCTCCTTACAAATAAAATATGAAAATTGTATGGAATAAATATTGACATTTGTACATAAATCTAGAATAAACTACAATTATGTGATTTCATTTAAAGTACCTTATCAAAAGGCTGCAGTTCTATTTTCATAATTGCATCTTTCTGTTGCCAAGATAAAGGGCATGTTGTGCACGTACCATTTTGTTGTTGTTTTTTGAAACCTTAAAGCGAAAATGACATAAAGAAATTCCCCATGTTGAGGTTTTTGAGATTTTCCTTGCCCTCATGTAGGTTTTGGATCAGGGGATGGTGTAATAATAGTCTGTAATAATAGTCTGTGGTTTGCAATAACCTGTGCAGCCCTTTGAAACTCTTTGTGATTAAGGGCTATACAAATAAAAATGACTTGAATGACTTGATTTCTTTATCACGTTTCTTTAAATTTATCCCAGAAAAAATGAAACATACGGTAATTGATTAATATTATGATGATGTTAAACTTGATGAGTTATCCTACAATAGAGTTTATCAGGTTAGATTATTCTCCACAATATGCGCGGCATTAATTTTAGTCATTTTGATTGTGAGTCAAGTCAGTTTATTTGTATAACCCTTAATCACTAGGAGTCTCAAAGGGCTGTACAGACCACAGATTATTGCAAACCAATGACTATTAGGACACAATCCCCTGATCTAAAACCTACATGAGGGCAAGGAAAAACTCAAACCTCAACATGAGGAAAATGAGGAAACCTTGAGAAGGGACCGCACATGAGGCGATCCCCCTTCCAGGATGACCAGGCTGCAATGGATGTTGCAATAACAAATAATACACAGACGTTGTCAACATAAAATATAGGTTATTCATATGCTATAGAATAGAAGTGTGTTTTAAGCCTAGATTTAAACATTT
Source organism: Urocampus carinirostris (assembly GCF_059441175.1). Lineage (NCBI taxonomy): Eukaryota > Metazoa > Chordata > Actinopteri > Syngnathiformes > Syngnathidae > Urocampus > Urocampus carinirostris. Next base: position 32,914,082 of record NC_142349.1, read on the forward strand.
CCACTGAAGTTGCAGATCGAATCTCAGGGGGCAGAGCATTCCACGACACCGGGGCCCGAATGGAGAACGCTCTCGTACCTGCGGATCTCTTCTTGGCTCTTGGGATCACTAGTAGACCAGCATTTTCAGAGCGGAGGAAGATAGGAGGAAATTAAGTCTGAAAGATATGAGGTCCATGCATGATTTTGTATACTACCAACAGAACCTTAAAATCACATCTTAAGCTAACAGGGAGCCAATGCATGTTAGCTAAAGTCGGGGTAATGTGATCAAACTTTCTTGTCTTAGTTATAAAGCCCGGACTTTGGGAGACTGAAGAGTAGTGCATTACAGTAATCGAGACGGGAGGTAACAAACACATGAATGATAATCTCCGCATCCGACTGAGACAGCATAAGGAGAATTTTAGCAATGTTGTGAATATGGAAAAAAGCTGTTCTAGTAATGGTCTCAATGTGTGTTTGAAAGGACAGATTGGGGTCAAATATGACATCTACATTTTTGACTGAGCCACTCTGGGTGATATTACATTTGTCATTGTTCAGAGCGGTTTTTGAGAACAAGTCACAGCATTTAGATGGACCAATAATTAACATTTTGGTCTTTTCAGAGTTAAGGCGCAAGACATCCATTCTTTTATCTCAGTGAGGCAGGCCTCCAAATTTCCACAGTTCAGTGTGGCATGGGAAGATATAGTTTAGTGTCCTCTGCGTAGCAATGGAACCTGATATTATACTTGCGAATAATATCATCTAGTGAAAGCATGTAAACGCTGAAAAGAAGGGAGCCAAGGACTGAACCCTGCGGAACACCACAGGGCCTCTATATAAAGGAAACAACGCAACTGCTCCTGAAAGAAGATCAGAGAGCTCAGAAACTATACCAGTACAAATATTACGGCTGCTAACACAGCATTTTACACACTTATTATAAGCCTTATATAAAACCTTTACATGTTTGCAGCTCCAGACAAATATTTTTTTTGTTTGTTTGGTCTAATTGGGCTCTTTCAACATTTTGGGTTGCCGACCCCTGGTTTAAGACAATACGATTGTACTCACCTGGATTTCTTAGCCAGTGTCCCTTTGTGTACCGCCATAAAAAATACTTTTTATTTTGCTCATGGCCAACATTCAAATATCCGGCTAAATTTGTATATTATTTTTTTTAAATAAATTTTATTAATTAGGATATTCATTTTCATGCAATAAAACACTTATGACTTTGCCCTATTGCTTTGGGTTCTTCAATTCAAATAATCAATTGTATTGCTTTCTCTAGCCCGCCCCCGACGCAATTTTTTCAAACCAATGCGGCCAACGACTCAAAAGTTTGTCGTGCCCTGCTCTAATTCATCTCTTAGGACATAATGAGTTGAGTGCATAACTCCTACACGTCAAAAATGCTGATTACCTTTTCTCATTAACTCTTGCCCCTATCTTTGATTCTCCCTTTGCCGTGTGATCACAGGGAAGAAATCCCACTTGAGGAAGACCAGCGAGAAGAAGCCGCCCACCAGGGAGTCCACGGCCAAACTGCAGCAGTCGGCCATCTGGAAGATGGAGAACGAGTTCTACGAATTTGCCCTGGAGCAATTTCAGTTCGTCAGAGCCCACGCCGTTCGGGAAAAGGACGGAGAACTCTACATGTTACCGCAAAACTTTTTCTATGAGAAGATCTACCCCAAAAATTAGAAGAGAGTGGGACAAAAAGTTTGGCTGGAGATGGAGAACACTTTTAATTTGATGGGAGGTAAACTACTTTACTAGTTTTGGTTATTTTGAATATGTTGTGAAAGATGCCAACAGACTGCAAATAGTTGGCATTGCCAACACATGGGGTGGCAAGGCGTATTCCGCCCTCAACCTAGCAGGTCAGCGGCTTCCCTTCACTTAACTCCACAGAGTACCCGAGGGACTCGGGCATACATCACAGGAGACGAGCAGAAGCCAAGTCCCACTTGACTCATCGAGAAAAAAACTCAAATTTACATTTGGAATATGTTGTTTACTTTTGTTTTAGCTGCTTGAGTGACAGATATACACTACCGTTCATAAGTTTGGGGTCCCCCAGACAATAGTGTGTATTCCATGAAAAGTGAGTTGCGAAATAAATAGAAAGTATAGCCGAGACACTGAGAAGGTTATAAATAACGATTTTTGTTTGGAAAAAAAAAAAAAAAATGCGTCCTTCAATTTTTGCTTTTGTCAAATAATGAAAATTCCTAAGCAAACCCAAATTTCTGAACATTAGTGTATATGTTAATCCTTCATACCCAATACATTGCACATTTAATGTGTTTAAAATGAAAATAACTCTATGGTGACCCTCCATTGATTGAGACCCAGGCAAAATCTTTAAATAGAAAATAATTGCCACAAATTAAAACAAAGCTCTATTATTGTCTTCTGTATTCTGTCTTCTAAAACAGTGGTCCTCAACCAGTCTGATTCCAGGACCCACCTTAGTGTCAAACTGACACCCAAATCAAGAAAAAAAACGTTGAGTTTTTATATTGATCAGATAAAAAGGATTTTGCAGTTAAAAGCAGAGATGACAGTAATATATTCCCCTTTTTTCTCTCCATGAAACAAAATGGCCCACAAAACCAAAACGACATTGAGTACTACGTGTACTCACGTATTAGCCTACAGAGCACGTTAGCAACCCCCTTAAACTGCGTCAAAATGGCCACATACTCTGTAAGCAAAATATTAATAAAAGGTGTACCGAAACAAAATGATTAATTATGTAGATAATGAAAATGAATAAATTGGTTAGAATCAACAAATATAAAAAAATTAAACCATTCACTGTACCTTCAAACAGCGCTTCAGTGGCAGACCATCTACATCTTTTTGTATTTCACAATGATTTCCTCCTTAGACTAATTTGTTGTTTTCCACCTTTACTCCCCCTTATCACTAACTTTCTTGGGACCCATTAAGGACAGAAAATGTAAAAAAAAAAAAAGTAAAACTAACAAAATCACAATGAAATAAAGTGCGGTCCCTTTCAAAAACTATTTGAACGACGTTGGTAGACTGAACATTAAGTGATCGAGCCGGGCATTATTATTATTACCTTTTACTGTTAAGGAGTGTAATTGACCCTCCGTTTTTTTGCCAAGGCTCGCAAGCCACTGAAAAAAAGTCTCAAGACCCAAAAGTAGGCCGCGAACCACAAGTTGAAAACCATGGACCGAAACATACCAAGTTGGTAATAAAGAATAAATGTTTTAAAAAAACGATTTTTTCCAATTTTTTTGAACAGAAAATGGACAAAGAAAAAAAATGGGTTCCAAATCTTCATAAAAGCATTTCTTTTTAAAAAACATTCTAGCAACAAATACGATGGTCTGGTAAATGTGATTGAAAACAGTCTGATCATTCGTTCATTTATTTATTTGAGTGGCTGACTGGTCATTGTTTTTGGCCCCCTCCAAAATTTGCAAATGAATGCAGTGGTTAGCCGGACGTACAAGTTTTATTTTGTTCCGTGAACAAAATTGTAATTAGCTAAAGCCGGTTTGGTAGGATACGGGAACTACCATAAAATTTGGACTATAGAGCACACCTGATTATAAGCCGCACTCGCCCACCTTAAAGCATGAGATATTTACAAAGAAAGACAGTAGACAAAAAGAGTTTTAACAATATACGGTACCTTAACCCGGACTTTTGATGAACAAATACGTGTCTGCATGATGTCACCAGTCACTGAAATACGTCATGCCATATATCATCGGAAAGCTTAAACTCTTGGGATTCAAGATGTGCGGACCATTTCAAAATACTCTTTAGAGAAACATAGTGATCAGTCTGAAACAAAATACCTTAACTATAAAGTAACTCACCAGTACGTCCCCGGGGCCGTCTTCTCCTTCTTTGAATGTGTGCAAGAAAGGGCTTCGTTACATCACAGACAACCCATAGAATCTGACCGAGTAAAATATTTACTCCAAAACATACGATAATGTCGACAGATAAATAGAAATCCACCTAATTTGTTGGACGTTGCTTCTTGTAATCTGTTCTGTTTATTTCCTTCTACAAATAAACACTCTTAAAATGATTCCATATATGTTAGTTAGCCCTCCCCTTTCGATTGATAGCTTTTCCATGATGAGGGTTTGTTCATGCTAGTTTGATCCATGCACAAATCGCAAAGTTACATGAAACTTGCGTCTTCCTCGACACATATATTCTATGTGTCTCACTTTTACCTTCACTTCTCGGGCGGCTGTTAGAAAAAAATGCATCCATTAGCCGCATGATTGCATAAGCCGCAGGGTGAAAAGCGTAGGACAAAAGTTGTGGCTTATAGTCCGAATTTTACGTTATGCTTGAGCGTGCAAATTCTGACTTCATGCCCTCCCTTGAAAATGGTAAACGGTCTGCATTTATGTGTAGTGGTTTTCAGGTCACAGAAGACCTACCAAAGCACTTTACAATGTGCTTCACACTTACCCATTCACTCACACACTGATAGTGGCGACACATAGAATATATGTGTCGAGGAAGACGCATGGCATAAGCCCTTATCTGGGGCATTAGGGGTTTCAGTGTCTTGCCCAAGGACATTTCAACATTTAAGTGTTCTCATTTTGCACGTTAGACTTGTCCCATTCACAAACCTGATAAAGCGTGTCAGCAGCTTTGATGTTTGTTGGCCACCTGCAAGGTAATCCTGGTACTTTAATGCCGTCAATTACTCCCAGTGCCATATCTAAGGCTTTGCCACAATACAAAAATAAAAAATAACAAGTGACAGTTTGTAACTACAAAAGCTCACATGTGTACAAGTTCTTCCTGGTGCACCACATCTAATCTTGTTGTAAACATGTTATCAATGACAATACACACGTTTTAACCATTTGAGGGATATGGGTAGTCAAGTGAACACCACTTTAGAAGGGGTTTGTGGCCTCTTAGACATGAAACCAAAACATGACCGAAAAATAAGTGAATTCATTTCAGATTAATAAATAAGATGTGAACATTGCGAGATGATGCCTGCCCTGCTGAGTTTGGACTTGAATTAAGACTTTTGAGGTTTTTATTGAAGGATAAAAAAAAGCATAATTGTATGTTTTGTACTTTGTGTTTTTGTTCACGCTGGTAAATGTGCAGCTTTAGGGGAGATCAGGTATAGTTGTAACACATTTGTCTTTCTCCTTCTCCATTTTATGATCTTTTATACTAGTCCTCTCAAATTTCTATACATATTTATTTTGTCTTTTACAAGTAGACATCAATTGTAGAATGCTAAGTAGCTCCAAAAGTCTGTGACAGTCTCACAAATGGATACAAAACGTTACAAGCGTACCCGGTACCGGGTACAGTTGTGACACTGTTTGTGGACAGTTGCAACAGTGGGATTTATTACGACAAATAAGCTTCTGATAGTCTAATATTTTTTTATACAGATACATGACAAAAAGAGCATGGCGTAGAACAAAGTGCTTGTCATTTATATGCTTTTGTAAGGACAGCATTGCTAATCATAGTCTGACAAGCAGTTGTGGCTAATGTACAGTATATCCCTGTGCCTGGGATGTAGCCTTCCTGGGCAAATTGCTTGCAATCAAAACACTGTACCCAATTTTATTTTTATTTTTTTTCCTTTGGCCTTGCATTTGTCCTTACAAACTTTACAGAAGTTGTCATTTTTGGATGTTTCAACTGTCCCCGTACCTATCAGCCACCATTAAGTTAACATTTTGCCCATATGGTTGTTAGCTAGCATGAAAAAAACACCTAGGATCGAAGCCAAAAATGTCACTCTTTAGTATATTTGACACAAAACAAGACAAAAACAGTGCGAAAGGAAAAGTCTGAAATCTTACCTGAAAATGTTTTTTATCATAAAATGTATGTATTATAATTCAATGACAATGTCACTCAGAATCTTCAAATGTCTTGTGTGAGGTCAAAATGGAAGGACTAGTATCCTATATCGGTGGCATCTATGAAACTCTCTTCCAATTGAGCAAACTTTAACTGTTATAACTGTCCCTGTGTTACAACTGTACCTGGTCTCCCCTGGATGTTCTTTTAATGGGGTGTGTGTGGAGGAATTTAATGTAGATGCTGCTTGCTGTAAATATACAATTTCAGTACATTATTCTAGGTGATATTGCTTTCTGTATGACATTTGCTTGTTTTAAAAAGTGTTCGTTTTTTATTTACTATGTAAATGGTAGAGTAAGGAACAGCCCTAATATGACAGTCCGCCACTGATGTATGCCCACCTTTTACTCAGTACTTCCGTGTATCAGACAGATCTAGGACCACCTATGTGACGTTCGTTGAGGTTCGTGTCTGGTGCAGCACAGATATACAAATAAATGAAACTCCTTCTTATTCATCATTTAATTGGCAGAGCAAGAAACTAAAAAAAAAAAACTAAACGTTTTTTCGTCAATTTGTAAAGGAAGTCTATGTGCTGCTCCTTTTGAATAAAAGCATCAAAATGTGAAAAAAAGAGGTAAAATAAAGTAAATACAATGAGAATTTTTTTTTATACTGGATTTCTTTCCTTGCTGTTAGCTTGCTAATACTTTAACAAATTATTTTGTTTGGCTGTGGTGTACCTTAAATCAGAATTATTGGTCTCACTATTGACCTCTGCCATGAGGCAAGGCAATTGCGTGCCTCACTCTGCAGATGCAGATACTCAGCACAGTTAGACAATAAAGAATTGTATTCATAATATTCATAAAACGATGTGAAAATTCAGCGATTTTAAAAGTGACGTGAGAAAGGACTTTCACACTGAATAAACATAAACATTTAATGTATTTGTATGTTATATTTCCTTGATGGCAGGTAAGGCAGCCCTGACTGCATGTCACTGATATTCCGGAAGCACTTGGTGAAGGCTGGGCATCCGTTGTATTAATGGAAATAATCACCTCTTCAAATGTATATAGCTGATTTTGTTCTTTATGCTACAATACCAATGGCCTGAAGACAAACTGCCACCTTTTGAAACCTCACTAATGGAAATATCTGAAGTCTGCAACAAGAATTCATGACAGTTTCTTGTAGTTGTAATCAAAATCAATTGATTTCTTTCAAAACATTTAGATGATCATTTTAGTGTGCCTTCTCTGTGCCCCAAACAGTGCTGCAGCTTTGTCCAATATAAAATAAAATATGGCTGTATTTTTTACATGTTTGTCTGTTGTTGTTGCGGGCGGCTAGTCAGTGCTCAATGGTATTTAAATGGTTTTTTTGCTAAAGGTGCACAGAAAGCTGATTCAGTATTTCTTTTACATACTTTGTGTACTATGATACAGAGTGGGTAAGAAAAAAGTAATTAATGTCACAAATATTTCTTTTTAAAAGTAATTCTTTTACTCCCCAAATTACTGACGCCCAACAGTAGGGCGTTACTCTGAAAGTAACTAGTTACAAATTACTGTACTCACATTGAAGTGGGCCACCTAAAACTGCTTAAAAAGAGACACATACTAAAAGAAATAAAAGAAAATGTGTAAACCCGTGTGGAAGCGGTGGACCCTTTATCTTTCTTGGCTGGTGTACTCTTGAGAGCTTGCATACGAACTCTTAGCCGAGACACACTATATCCATCTTGTTTCTGGGATTCAAACCGTTCCACGATTTGCTCATCAACTGCTAAGTACTGTCCAGGACATTTCTTTTTCAGGCAATGTTTATTGCAAAAATAATAATTTTACTTATGAAAAGATAAGGATTTAGCACTCTTCTACCATAAATCTTGTTCTCACATTTGTCCATTGACTTTATTGTTCCTGTACAAGCCACGCCCCGTACCCATGCGCTGTGTACCATTTGCTACTGGTGAGACACAATAGAATATGTGCATATAAGCTAACACTTGATTTGAGTAGGGTTTTATCAGAACAATATGGTCAATATGCATCTTTTTAACCCCAGAGATTCTGTGTTGGCTTAAAATTTGTTGAGTACAAAAAAGTTAACATTGTTTTACATTTTATCTTTTTTTGTACATTTATAAATATTTTGATTTATGTTTCCAGTGTTTTTAGGAATAATGTGCTTTACACAACGAATGTAAATTGAATTCTTCTATTTCATAGATTTTTTGTCACCCTGAAAAGTCAATATTTTTTAATTAAAGGTTGTTTGTTTTTCATAGATTCAGAGTTTCTTGACGTTAAATTTTCTACGTATAAAAATGTTTAAAGTGCAGATAAGTCAAAAGTTCATAATAATTTGGAGAATAAGTAGACTGTGAGAAGCTGACGTATACTGAGGCCTCCAGAAGGCCCTCACTTTGCCAACTCAAAAATCTGATTGGCTAAACCAACAGCATTATCAACACTTATGTTATTAAATGTGATTGGTTAAATGCTTAAATATGAAAGCACACATCTGGAAGCAGCACAACCTGGGTGAAAGCAATAATTAAAAGAAGGTCAGACAATTTGGAATAATAATGGACAAATATTATTACCTCACATGATTCGAGGAAATCTTTTACTAAAGAGATGCAAAAGGTAAGGACAATTTGGGAATACACGACAAGGCAACTAGCAGCGCAAAACTACTAAACAGGAATAAGACAGTGTCGGGTAAAGTCCAATAGTAAAGTATTGTAGGTGAACCTGAAAGCACAATAGAGCTTTAGTTTTGACTAAATGTAAATAATAATGAATTATGTATTTTCTTATCGGTGTGTGATAAAGACGTGTCTTACATCTGGTACTTAAGAGAGAGAAGGAGCAAGCATTTGTTTTCGTTTCAGTTCTTTTAATAGCACATTTGATTTTAGAACTATACATCTATAAAGCAGTATACATTTCGTATTTTTAAGTAATATCAAAAATATAATATTTAAAAATGAAAAAGATAGGAGTACATGTTTACTCAGGTGAAAGCCCTTCACTCATCCTTTCTGTGCTCATACTATCTATCCCTTGCCGGTCATCAATAGTAAAGGACTTTACTGTACCTTCCAGCAGCACTCCAGCACCATTTCCTTCTTCAACTTGATCGTTTTTGTCACTGTCTTCCACTTTTCCTTCCCCTTACCACTAACCTTTTTGAGACCCATTATCATGGACGGAAGAGGGAAATAAAAGCAATAAAATCACAATAAAATGAGATGAGGTCCTCCTCAAACATCACGATTGACTGACGGGAAGAACAGTCGAGAAACAATACTCTAGATGCTATTTAATTGCGTAGTGCAACCGCAAACAAGTGCTAAATAGCACAGGGAAGGGTATGGAAAGACTCAAAGTGACCAAAACGCATTATTTTTCTTCTAATTTTTCACCCAGTCTTTCACAAGGTCTATGTTTTTGGGTACCTGTTACAGCAAGAGGACGGACAATTAACTCTGCTCCGTCTAGATGAAGCTAATGTAAATGCAAATTTCTTGAACTAAGAGTGTTTAAAAATGCACGATTGTATGATAGCTCATGTATTTTTGCTTATAATTCATATCAGTAGTGTTAAAAACAATTGAGAATTGCATTTTGTTCACCACTAGGAGGCCCTAGAAAACACAATCTTCCTTTAAACAATCGGAATTTACAAGTTTGCAAAACATGTTGGACAGCTTTTGGCTGAAATTCCTGAAAAACCAGAGACTCTACAATGTCACAGAGGTTGCCAAAAGCTCTCTAAAGCTGCCTGGAAAACCACACATTTGCAGTTTAAGATGAACATTTATAAGTTGTCTGAAGCAACACTGGTTTCCTGCCAGATCAATTAAACTAACCAATCATTCTATCAATCTTAAGGCCCAGTCACACAGCCTTTCACGGGCGTATCGAGGCTGAATCACGGCCAGAAATTTCTGCCCGTGAAGCAGACGCTGTTGGACGCTTTTGAGATCGCGATACAGACGAGATACAGCCGCGCTTTTCACGCGGTAAGAAATTCACACGCGGTTGGCCGCGCAAAAAAGTTTTGCGCTGCCCAAAACTTTAGACCACGGGTAACCGCGGGCGGCACAGCGATGCAGCCGCGGTTATCAGCGATAAGGATGCGGAAAAATCGCCGGAAGGACGCGGAACAGTCGCCGGCCAATATTGCACATTTTCCACCGCGGGCAACCACGGGCAAAAAAACCCCGCAAAATTTTACCCGCGATACAGACGCAAAAGGCTGTGTGACCGGGCCTTTATCCAAAGCTAGCTGCTGAGAGCATTGCTTGTAGACTCCTCAAATGACTAGAGTAATTAATTCAAGCTCCACCTCATGTACGACAGAGTGACACTACTCATAGTTTTAATCCTATTCAAGGTCACACTTAGCCTGGTCATGTTCCAGCTGATTTTGGGCCAATGGCTATTATTAAGACTGGAAAACGGTTATCAACAAATCAGAAATACAAAAAACACATTTCACATAGCCTGAACTAAAGGCTGACTAGTTAGGTGACTAGAAATAACAATATTGCATTACTGTAAAAGTAGTAAATTTAGAAAATGTGGTGGTAAATTTAGAAAATCTGATTATTACAAGCCAATATACTGGTCATATGTCTATAAGGTGTTAAGATGACAACAATTAAATCAATTTATTAGAGCGAAAGACTTGTATCAAACATCCATCATCAAGTTTAATCCACTACCCAGCTACCTTCCCCTCCAAAATGGGGAAAAAAAATTACAAAACTGTTACAAAGTTATTAAACGACAATTAATCTCTACAAAGTTATCTACAAAGGTAATGGTATTTGGGAAACCCATAAAAGACTTTGAAATACAAATAAAGTCAGGTGAAGTTCAAATAAAAAAAGCTAAATAGATTCCGGTGCCTCGCCAATGCTGCTGGATCTCAGTGCTGGTTTTGATACTGTGGACCACACCATATAACTTGTTCCTCTAGAAAAAATGCATTGGTATCTCAGGAACCAAACTCTCGCGGTTTAGGTCCTGCCTGTCAGACAGGACGCAATGTGTTAACTACGGCAATCTGAGCTCTAAACATTCTGATGTCCCCTGTGCCGTTCCACAGGGCTCTGTACTGGGCCCCCTTCTTTTTAGTATGTATATGCTTCCGCTTGGTGATAATTTCAGCAAGTATAATATTAGTTTCCATTGCTATGCAGATTACACTGGAGACAACTGGTCAGTTAAGTTGTAGAAATCTGGAGGCCTTCCATACTGAGATACAAAGATGGATATCACTTAATTTTTTGCGCCTCAACCCAGAAAAAAACTGAAATGTTGACTGTTGGTCAAGCTCATTGTCATGATTTGTTCTCAAAAACTGCACTGAACCTCGACTAATGTAATATCACCCATAGTGACTCAGTCAAAAATCTAGGTGTTATATTTGATCTTAATCTGTCGTTTCAAGTACATGGGAAAATTACTACTAGAATAGCTTTTTTCCACCTATGTTATATGAAAGATTCCCCCGATGCTGTCTCAATCAGATGCGGGGATTATAATTCATGTCTCTATTACTTCTCGGCTTAATTACTGTAATATATTTCTGGTCTTGCGATGTCTACCATCAAAAGTTTGCAGTTGGTTTAAAATGTGGCAGCCAGACTTTTGACTTAGACAACAAGTTTGAGCATATCACTCCTATATTAGCTAACTTGCACTGAATCCCAGTCCGCTTAAGATGCGACTTCAAGGTTCTCTTACTAACACATAAATGTTTGCATGAACTTGCGCCCCCTTATCACGCCGATTTAGTTTCCCCCTATGTTCTTGCACGGAGACTACGCTTGGAAAATGCTGGTCTACTCGTCACTCCAAGAGCCAAGAAGAAGTCTGCAGGCTCGAGAGCATTCTCCATCCAGGCCCTGGTGCTGTGGAATGCAACCTCAGTGGAAGTTTGTAAATCTAGACTTAAAAACCACTTCTATTCAATAGCTTATGATTAACGTCGACCTCGTACTTTTTTTCACCTATCTCTTTCCGACTGCCTGGCTGGTGGTGATATAAGGGAGAAGGGCGATTTTAGATGAGAGATCAGACCAGCATCTGGACCTAAGGGCCCGGTCACACAGCCGTTTGCGTCTGTATCGCGGGTACAATTTTGCTGTTTTTTTTTGCCCGTGGTTGCCCGCAATGGAAAATGCGCAAAATTGGCCAACCCGCTGTTCATCGGTGGTATGCCCGCAAAACAGACGCCGGCGACTGTTACGCTTCCTCATTGCGTCATTTCCGCGTCATTTTCTCGTGTGGACCGCGGGTATAAAAGCTGCCGAGCCGGCGTTATGCCGAAAAATGCATCCTTGCCGAGATTTGCATCCCCTCGCTACTACAACCACTTTTACCTCATTTTATCTAACTTTTATATCACTTTTAGGGAATTCAATGGCGAACATATAACCAAAACCACTTCGTCTTGCATTTGTTGGGAATGTAATACAACTTAAACCATTCCGTCTTTGTATTTGTTGTGAATGTAATCGAACGGTAATGCACGCCGTATACAAATCACTTTTGAGCAGGTAACATGTTTATTTTGCCTTTTTCTATTCAAATCGCTCGTATTGAAACTGTTATGCACTCTACCATAAAGCTTACTTCTGCATAATAAGCTTTATGGTAGAGTGCATAACAGTTCTCAAAAGTGATTTATATACGGTGTGCATTACCGTTCGATTACGTTCACAACAAAAACAAAGACGGCAGGGATGCATTTCTCGGCATAACACCGGGCTGTAGAAATCATAACCGCTCAAGACACAGTCCCGTGAAGATCAAGATTTCAAGCTATGGCACCGAAGAAGAAGCCAATATGTTATTATTGTAATAGTTTTTCATTTTTATTTTATTATCTTGTTATGAAATGAAAATAAATGTCAAGAAATAAAAATGGATTAAGACGAGGTCACTACGGTGACGGGGATCCATGTTCACCCCTTGACGTCTCGAGCACAACTGACGTGTGCTCGGCAAATCGCCCTGTATACGCGGAGAAAGGTGTTTGACCGTCACACGCGTAACACGCTAATTTCACGTAATAACACCGCGATACAGGCGCAGAACATGCTATGACCGTGCTCCACCCACGATTACCCGCTGAAATTTCGCGCCCTACGCACGTGTAACCACGCCCTGGCCGCGGCCATAGCACGTCGTTCCGCGTCATTTCCGCGTCATTACCTCATGTGTACCACGTGTGCCGCCCGCGGTTAACACGTGGTCTAAAGTTTTGAGCAGCGCAAAACTTTTTCGCGCGGCCAACCGCGTGTGAATTTCCGACCGCGAGTAAAGCACGGCTGTATCTCGTCTATATAGCGATCTCAAAGCGTCCAACAGTGTCTGCTTCACGGGCAGAAATTTCTGGCCGTGATTCAGCCTCGATACGCCCGTGAATGGCTGTGTGACCGGGCCCTAAAGATTTGAGCAGTGCAAAACTTTTCCGCGCTGCCAGCCACGTGTGAATTTTCGACCGCGAGTAAAGCACGGCTGTATCTCGTCTGTATGGCGATCTCAAAGCGTCCAATAGCGTCCGCTTCACAGGCAGAAATTTCTGGCCGTGATTCAGCCTCGATACAGACGCAAACGGCTGTGTGACCGGGCCCTAAAGCATGTCAACGCCTGCATCGACCAGCCGGCAGAGATAGGAAGCTGTGTCGTTGCTGTTATGGACTTTTTGGACAATTTTACATCCTTGATGCATCGCTGCTGTCATGCACTTTCTGGACAAATTTTAACTTATTACTTCCTGTTTTCTTTTATAGATGTTCCATATGTTTTGTGTACCCAATGCGAAATCGATTGCACCCTGGTCATCCTGGAAGGAGGAGTACCACTTGTGAGGGCCCTTCTCAAGGTTTCTTATTTTCCCTGTGCTGAGGTTTTAAGTTTTTCCTTGCCCGCATGTTACTTTAAGATCAGGGTATGGTGTAATTGTAACCTGTGCAATCCTTTGAGATATCTTGTGATTAAGGGCTATATAAATAAATGTGACTTGACTTAGTTTATCTGAGTTATTTTCAGCCATGATGTTAGCTCAAGCCCCATAAAAATGGCATACAATCCGAATTAGCAAATAACACTGCAGTTATGAGTAGATGCAGACATATATTTGACCAGAAAACACATTGAATAATGGACAGTTCATTGATTCGGCCTTATTTAAGTTATTGTAGAGAGATTTGGGTGAATAAATGTATGAGAAATATAGAATCGCTTAATCAATTACAAAAGAAAGCTATTAGGATTCTCCTTAACGCTGGATATTAAGATCATATTAACTGTTTATAAAATCCAACATGTTAAAATTCAAACATAAAGTGAAACTAAAATCCCTATTATTGGTATACAAAGCAAGCGAGCACCCAGTACAAATAAATATTCAACAGTTCAGCCTATTCCCTTTGGGCACATGTTCAAGCATTGTATCCCTGTATTGTACAGCTGTTTGTGTACAAATAGTTTATTGTTCCTTCTTCCATTTGTTCATGAATGACTTGTGTTTTTTGTCCTGTGCCTAAATAAACTGCATCAATTCATACCTCGTTTTGTTTGTATGTTCTCAACACCCTAAATTAAAGAATCTCTTATTAAAATTCAATCCAGAAATATGAGGACTTTTGCTGCCCCCGATAATTGATTGCATAAAAGAAATGCTGGAAAACCCGCTGACATCTGCAATGTGACGGATGCACCAAACATGAGGATATACTTTGAGTTGTCAAGTCAGCTAGATGAGGTTGAGTTCCCACTAAAGGACAAGGGCTTGAGTTGTCTCCTCTGGGGCAACAGCATGACATGTCACACACCAGTGAGAAGAATATCTTGCTCTACATTATCTAACCCGCAACGAAACTACCCTCGCATGTAAGAAGAAAGTGGTATTTTTTTTGTGCTCTTGAAGTCTTTGCTAAAACATTTAATCATGTGAGCATCAAAAACATTTTCCCCTAATAAAAAACAGTTCTCGTCAAGTATGTGTATTTACTTTAGTCTTCAATTTTAGGCCGCTTTAATGTTTGTTCTGTTTTTATGTCTCCGAGGCGACCATTTTCACAGATTGATCGGGAGGCAGGTGCCCCTGACAGAATGCAACATGAATCATCACCAGCTCAGTAGCCTAGATGGTAAGGCGCCCGCTTTGAGACTGGGAAGTCGGTGGTTCGCGCCCCGGCCGAGTCATTCCTAAGACTTAAAAAGTGGTCGGCGGCGCCCTCTGTTGGCTGCGGCTGCATCGGCTCGCTACAACGGGTCAGGTGCAATCGACATTTCGTTCTGTGTACATTGTTACACAGAATGACAATACAAGGAAATTATTATTATTATTATTATTATTATTATAATGAAACAGCCATGCATGATATAATGCTCACAATCAAATCATATGTGATTATGCAACAGTACGTTCTATTTTTTTAAGTTAGATAATATGTATTTCTACAAAAAATATAATTTGTTTACAATTTTTACATGTGGAAATTAAAAACCATCTCATTCCTTTAATTGCTTGCCCACTTATCTTCACAAGGGTCGCAGGGGGTGCAGGAGAATATCCCAGCTATCTTAGGGCAGTAGGGAGGGGGCCACTCTAAACTGCTTGCTAGAAAATGAACACAAGAATAGATGACCAGTCACACTTGCATTCAAACAATCAAGGAACAAATCAGAATTGCCATTCAACCTGACATGTAGGACAAGACGAATTAATCATCCAGAACGAATTAAAAAATAGTATTTTGGGGCATACCAAGCATGTGTTTTTGACTTTGGCAAAAAATTTAGACCCTGAGAAAACCCACACAATCATGGTGGGAATATTCAGACTCCACACAGAAAACCCTGGACTTCTGAAGTGTAAGGCTGACGTGTTGCCCAATCATCAAATCTGGAATACAAAATATGTTTTGAAATAACTGCAGAATGATTTAGCATTATTAAAGTATCATTGGTAAAACACTATAGAAATTATATTTAGGGGTAGGCAATCTTATCCTATTTCCATAATTCTAGATCATGCTTTCTTGCTGCAACAATTTGTACTCTAACAAATGCGGATCTTTTTTTCTTTAAATAAAAAATATTTGTTTTTTTATACTGAATGTTGACAATATTTGTGTATTGTCTGTTATTGCAACACCCGTTGCAACCTGGTTATCCTGGAAGGAGGATTACCTCATGTGCAGCCCCTTCTCAAGCTTTCTTCATTTTCCTCATGTTGAGGTTTTTGAGTTTTTCCCTGCCCTCATGTAGGTTTTAGAACAGGGGATGGTGTAATGACAGTCCGTAGTTTGCAATAGTCTGTGTTCTGTGCATCCCTTTGAGACTCTTCGTGATTATAGGGCTATACAAATAAACATGACTTGACTTTACCAAACAGTGTAAAAAAGTGACATTTTTACTCATCAAATGCCAGTAAATGCAATATGTTTGACAATTGTAACACCTGGAGAATACACGTGCGGTTCATGGAGCTGAGATGTGAACACAAAGCACAACTAACAAGATAAGGCTGGATGAGACAAGAAGACACAAAACATCTAATGAGTAAAAATTAAATGTTGTCAAACAAACATTAAAGTATGGCACACATTGAATACCTGAATTTTTTTCAGGTACAGAAGTACTGTATACATTTTTTGTTTCTTGCTACCCTTAACTAGAGTGATTTTTTTACTCACTACGCTGGACTATGTTCTTTGATTTTCAGTGAAAAATTTTGTAAAAGCAATTATTTGGTGTTTAGGAGTTCCAAAGTAATTCTAAAAGGGATTACTGCTTAAGCAAACTAGGCAGTCAAGTTGTACTTTTAAAAAAAAATCCTGTACTGCTTTAAAATACAACAATCACCCTTTTCCTCCTGTTGCCTTCTATTTAGGATGGCCATGGGTTTCCAACATAACAATTATAGTTTTACTTTGTGAATGCCAAAATTGCTAGAAGCTAATCACTATAGAAAAAAAACAAGGCATATATTTCAATAAATAGCTGGTTATCCGCACCACCAAAGGATTTGTTAATTTATTTATTTTCGTATGTACTTTCTGGAAGATAATTTACATGAATATTACAGATGGCTCATTGTGTCAATGACATTCTTCAATTCTCTAAATTATTGAGGAACGGTTGATAACTTCTAAAGAAAGGTCATTTGAAAGATGATACATTTAAGATGATCTCATCACATATTAGTGCCTAGGAATTGTACATTGAAGGCAATATTCAAACAAGCATGTAATCGAGCGTAGAAACTGCTTTTTTTATTGTTCCAGAACCCTTAACAACCAGAATACAGCCTGCCTGTAAATCTAGTGGCTGGCCATTAAAGAATAAAGGAAGATAATACAAATGTTCAATATTTTTGTATACTCTCTGTTTCAAATGGGGGAGCAAACTATTTCCGCAAAAAAATGACCTGAAGAAGAAGAACAAGAACTACCACAGGAATTGGTGCCCCTACAACCCTGGCAGTAGACAGATCTGGGAACCGTGATATACTTTTTTTTTACTACTAATTACGAACAATGTGATTGTTTTTGAGGAAGTTATTTTCCATCCGTAAAAACAGATTAAAAGATAGTCACGTTAAAAAGATGCCAAATACATGCCAAGGTTCAGTCCAAAATGAGTCCCCATTTGGTTGGACAGTATTACCGGTAGTTACAAAAAACTTCTGAGGTCATTTTTGGGACAAAATTTATATCACATTAAATCATGTTAATTACCACTTGTGCATTGAAGTTTGCACTAAGAAGAACATTTTAGACATCTACTTTTAAACAAAAGCCAGACAACAGACTTGAACAGATTACAATTTCCAAATGACATCTGGTGATAGGTGGCTCATTCGCAATCATTTCAATATAATGTAGCAGCAACAACAATTATGACAGCTCCCTCTGGGTGAGACTCATGTTGCATACCAAAAATAAAAAATGTCTTAACTTACAAATATTTTAAAAAAACATAGGCTACTCGTCAACCTCAGCCAATTGTTTTCCCAATTAATCATTGCAATTCTTCCTGTTAAGTGATAATAAACGTTAAGAACACAAAATAGACCATGCAAATTAAAAACAAAGATAACACTATTTTTTTACCTTAAGAAGAACTTGGGTGCACCTTATAAACGCAGTTTTATGGTAATATATTACTGTATTTGTCAGTCAATTATATCCGTCCATCATCTGCACTGCTTATCCTCAGTAGGGTCACGGGGGTGCTGGAGCCCATCCCAGCCATCTTCGGGCAATGGGCAGGGGACACCCTGAACGTGTTGCCAGCCAGTCGCAGGCCACACAAAGACAGACAACTCCCTCGCTCATTCACACCTAGGGACAATTTGGACCGGCCAATTAACCTAACATGCATGGTTTTGGAATGTGGAAGGAAACCGGAGTGCCCGGAGGAAACCCACGCAAGCACGGGGAGATCATGCAAACTCCACACAGGAAGGTTTGATCCCACAACCTCAGAACTGTTCCGCATACGCGCTAACCACTGCGCCGCCGTGCTGCCCCAGTCAATAAGATCGCTTACCAAAATCGCAAAACATCCGATGCAGCCCTTTGAGATTCTTTGTGATTAAGGGCTATACAAATAAACATGACTTGACTTGACTTATTTGTGTCAGCACGTTTTTTTTTTATTTACCAAGTATACACCACAAACAATTCTTTTAACATCTTTCTTCGTTCTATCCCCATTTGCAGTAAATTATGTGCTGCTTACTATACCTAAAAGTGCTGGATTTCCAAGACTGTTCTATAGATGGTATTACTCTCTAACACATATGTGTCAAACAGGCGGCCCGCGGGCCAAATCAGGCCCGCCAAGGGTTTCAATCAGGCCGCAAGACGACACTAATAGAAGTGCGAAAATGAGCTGCAGTGTTAAATATGTCCACCACTTGATGTCACCCAAGCCATCCTCCCTTTTTTCTCTTTCTTTCTCACCCTTTCTATCTCTCTTTCTCTCCTGTTTTCTATTTATCATTTTTCTTTCTCACCCTCACTCTATCTTCCTCTGCCGTTTTTCTATTTTTCTCTCTGTCCTTTTTCTCTTTGGTTATTTCCTTTTTTTTTCTCACACTTTTTCCCATTCTTATTCTCACTCCCTTTCTTTTTCTGCCTGTTTCTCATGCTCACTCTTTCTCTATGTCTTTTCTTTCTCTCATTCTTCTGATTTTTCACTCTCTCTTTCTCTTTTTATCTCTATTTTTATTTATGTATCTTTCTTTTTCCGTCTCTTTCTCTCTCCTCCCCCCTCTTTCTACTGTGCTTTCTCTATTTTTCTCAATCTTTCTCCCTCTTACTCTGTCTCCCTTCTTCTCTTTCTTTTCATCTCTCTCTTTACTGCTCTCTCTTTATTTCTTCTTTCTTTAAAACCTACTAGTCCGGCCCCGTGAGTTTTTCTTTTTTAGTATGTGGCCCCCAGCGCAAATTAGTTTGACACCCCTGCTCTAACAGATACTGTCACAATTAAGTTTAATCTGCAACAAATATGTCAAGAGTATCAGTTCCCATTGTCTTCCTATACTCAATGACGATGTTGTCTGCTACTGGCGACCGAGACGATCTGTATAAGAATAGAAATTGGCAAGACGAGATAGAGCTAACAAAAAAACTTTTTTTTTAAATAATTATTTTGTTTTCTCGTTATAAAATAATAATATAGCGTACGAATGATAAAAAAACATGTAAAATACAGGGAAAAGGTATGGACCCCTTTCCAGCCTGAAGTTGTTAACTTTTTGGAGGGGGCATGAGTAGGTTCGATGTTGGCGGTGGCCTGGCTGCTCTGGGCGGACGCTTCCACCCTTAACCACCGCCTCTTTCTCCAACTGCTCTGGGACTGCCTTTAGTCTTCACTTTATTTGTTAGGAGTACGGCGGCGCGGGCGGCCGCTGAACAAGACAACCATGGGAAGTCTAACTCACCCGAGATGACTAAAAATTCCACGTTTTTGCTAGGAAACGTCCAAAGAAAAACTTGTTTTCGGAGTTCCACCTCCCGTTCAATCTCCTCGTAGGATTTGATTCATAGGCTACAAGCAAGATGGCCGCCGACTCCGTGCAGGTAGGAAAAGTTGTCAACTGTTGACGAAAAAGTGAAATAAGTCACGTAGGAGAAAGGAACGGAAAGCCAAAGCCAAAACGTTGACTTTATTGATGTATTGTGAACGAAACTAAGTCGTACTGAGTATGACGTTTGCCCAGATAAGTTTGACTGGTGGAGGGGAATGATTCTTGGATTTGAGGCCTGGGAGACGTTTATCCAAACTTTACTTCTTCTCCATAAAATTCCTAAACGCTTTATTTTCATCAAGTGACGACTTGTTAAATTCATGGTCACTATATAAACTTTAAGCGTCAGTGGTTCTCCTCAAATGGCGACTAAACGTAAATCCATATGGACCTTACTAACTTTCATCGTTTCTTCGTCTTTAATTTGCTATACAGTATAAAACATTGGAAATACGACCACGTTTTGGCAGCCACAGAAATGATTCACAACCCATGAACATATCATTTATAAATGGGTCACTTGTTCCCTCCATTAGTGGTTAAACATTACCTTATAGGACTATATTGCTAACATTCCGTTTTCCCTCCAGCCTTACTTAAAACATGAACAATATTATGAAATATTTATCTTTTCTAAGCACACTATACACTGCACACTGCTATACATTTATAAAGGGATCATTGGTAATGCGTCACTTTTTAATCTTTAATATAGTCACTCACTTTATTTGCTGTGTTTTCTTTAGATAAAAGGTAGCATGCATTCATCTTTGCACTTCAAATTATATCCCGTACATATAGATATGTCATCCCCAATAGGGTGTCATACTCGTTACTTGTTGAGTGCAGTTTGCTTTTTAGTTATTCTTTCCTTTCTATGTATTATTTAGTAACGCATTGAGTCATGAGTCACGGTTAAAAGTAGTTTCACTTGAGTGACGTCACACTCGGACGCACTGAGACTTTCTCAGAATAATAAATGCCTGCGGTGGCATAACAATTTTGCATGATGTAATTAATTTTGAGGATGATTGGGTGTTAGTATACAGCTAGTTTGTTTCTTAATATTGGTGTTAGGCACTTTTATTTTTAGACATGTACTGTGAACAGAAACTAGTCCCAACAAGTGGTGATGATGGGTCAAAGTTACAATCCAGTCATTTATTCTATGTATTTGGCTGCCTCCGATTATGATTTTACGCATGTAAACCAAACAAGTCCTAACTGCCCAATTTAATAACTTGTCAAAAACACTACCCTTTCTTAAAAATGGATCAAGATCATCCTGCCCATTCCGTCAAAGGTTCATAGGGATCAGAATTTTCCGCGGATCCGCGGATTTCCGCCGTTTTTGAACCCCAAAGGTCATTCCCGTAAATCGTCTAAATTCGATGAGAAAATATTTTGGGGGGGTGAGGTATGATACGTGACTGTTTCATCACCCCAAGTTAGCAGTTAGAGATCGCGAGAAAAATCGGCAAAAAGAAGCGCAGCGCATTGATCTATAGCACACAACAAATAGATTGACTCCTACCATTGGTCGATAGGTTCGCTGATAACCAATCAGCGGAGCTTTTGTTCAGAGCATTGGCTTTCTCAAACATGGCGCTCCTTCTGGTCTTTTCAAACGGTGAAATGAGTGTTTGAAAAAGTAAATATGAAAATACTAAGAAAAGAAGACGAGGCTTTTGTCTCCGAGATTGATAAAGGAATCAAGAATAAATTTAAGTGGTCATGGCTGGAGAAGACTGTCACAGACTGACATGTATTTTCTTTAAGCATGTTCAGTTTGTGCATTCTATTTTCAAATTAATGATGAATGGTTATTAATGTATATATTTTCATATATATTGTTGATTAGTAGCTAAATACAAGGTCCATCTTCATCATCAAAACACAACAACAATGGTGATGGTTGTAACATTGTAATCCCCCAATTGTTTTAAACATCTTAAAACTGAAAAAAATACATGGTTTCTGTTTTGTTGGATTTAATTCATTCTAGTGCAATTTTCACATAGCAAATAAGATAAATGCCGTTGGCTTCGGGTGGGTTTGCCCCCCCCTGAGCCCCGCACCGGGCTCCGACCTGATCCCTGGGTTCATCAAAAACATTCAACTGTTCTAAAACATATTTTTTAATTTTCTAA
This sequence comes from Urocampus carinirostris, assembly GCF_059441175.1. Taxonomy (NCBI): domain Eukaryota; kingdom Metazoa; phylum Chordata; class Actinopteri; order Syngnathiformes; family Syngnathidae; genus Urocampus; species Urocampus carinirostris. The sequence goes on from NC_142349.1 coordinate 32,936,166, forward strand.
ACTAAATAATATCTAAAATAACACTAGGTCAAACTCTGAATAAATGAATGTGAATAAATATAAATTAATCAAAAATTTGCATCAGCTATACTTACATTAAAGGGACAATATATATTGTCCCTTTATACTTTAAAAGTGGTTGCGTCAAACGATCGCCCCGTGACCCAATTGCATACCTTTCAACCTCCACGGCTCCATGCCCTTACAAACTGTCGTATTTTCCCTTACAAAATACAAAAAAAATCTTACACCATATTTTTTTTTTCAAACGTCTTCATTTATGTAGTTTAACATGTTATATTGTACATCTCATCTCATCCCATTAGCCGTACCGCTTATCCTCAGTAGGGTCGCGGGGGGGCTGGAGCCCATCCCAGCAATCATCGGGCAGTGGGCAGGGGACACCCTGAACTGGTTGCCAGCCAATCGCAGGGCACACAGGGACAGACAACTCATTCGCTCATTCACACCTAGGGACAATTTGGACCGGCCAATTCACCTGAAATGCATGTCTTTGGAATCTGGGAGGAAACCGGAGTGCCCGGAGGAAACCCACGCAAGCACGGGGAGAACATACAAACTCCGCACAGAAAGTCTGGAGCTGGATTTGAACCCATGACAGGTTCCCATGACATGAACTGTGCCGCACAAGCGCTAACCATTGTACATGTGTTTTGTTATATCATTCCGTACATATTCTTTATAATGAAAAATATATATATATATATTAAAAAAAATCAGTAACAATTGTTATCAGTGTAACTAAAATATCCATTAATAACAATTTAAATTTGTAAATAAAGAATTTTTTTTAAGGAAAAAAATAGTTGGTATTTCTATTTTTTAAACCAAACCACAATATCAACCATTGATGCTTGTATTTTAAATTTCAAATAGACTATTTAACAGGGACAGAAAATACAACCCTTTGCAGCCTTGTGACTGTGACTGTGAAGTGATTGGCAACTGTTGGAGGTATGTTGTGCTCTGCTGTGAAATGGCGAAACATCACTTCTGCAGCTGTTGATGAGTCTTCAGGTGTAGTGCCTAATTTTGACTCCTCTGCAAAATCCTCCCACACTCGCGTGAACGTGCATTCTGCTGTGCTTCCGACATTAGGCACTACAGCGGTAGACGCATGCGCACAGCAGCATCAAACGCTCGCTTCATTTGCAGCGGAAAAAAAAACAATACAGAGATACCGCGGCGAACCCGTTTGACTTGATTGATTTGCCGTTTCGTGATAATTGGTGTATACCGGATGGTACCCATAATTGACAAATTTGCGTTTTTCCGTACAGATTTTCTTGTACGTTGTGCATGTCTTAAAATGCATAATAAACGTACTTTGTACGGCAAAAACGTGCAGGTTGACAGGTATGCAATTGTGGCCCATGGGTCGCATGTTGGAGACCCCTGACCTAGACTGTCCACCCACTTGGGTCTCACAAAATTCTATGGGAAACACTGCCCACTATGACGAAGAACTCACACAAAAAAATAGCATGGTAAATGCATTTTCCTTCTAAAATCGAAAATCACATTGAAATTGCAATAATAGTCAGAAAGATTGCAATCAGGTTCCTTTTCCAAAATCGTGCAGCCCTAGTCCCTCCCATGCATTTGCAAATTTACAAAAATCTCCTTATGTGTTACTCGAAAACCAGGAACCAAATTGAAGACAGTCCATCAATTCTAAACCAATGGGACCTCAAAAATATTTCCTGTGAATGATGACTGTTTCATGGTAGTTGGAGCTCCTCGAGATCATGAATTGACCAACAACTATTCTTATTCGTCTTGGACTGTTGGAGGACTGTTGATAACTTGCAGGTTTTCGCTGTGGAGGGTACTGAGGATGGACTACTATATTTAATATGATATCTCGGTAGCCTAGATGGTAGGGCGCCCGCTCTGAGACTGGCAGGTCGCTGGTTCAAGCCTCGGCCGAGTCATATCTAAGACTTGCAACATTGGTACTCATTGCCTCCCTGCTTGGCGCTCAGCATTAAGGGTTGGAATTGGGGGGGTTTGGTCACCTAATGACTAAAATGTGTGCCCTGTTTGGCTGCGGCTGCATCGGCTCGCTACAGTTTAACTGTACGGGTCAGGTGTATCGACATTTCGTTCTGTGTGCATGGTTACAAAGAATGACAATAAAAGTAAATTCTATTCTATTCTTCTTCTATCTAAATTACCCTCCGATTTCTTTAGAGCCACCTGTGAGATGGATAGTAAGCTGGTTTTGGCATCATGCAGAAAGGGATGCAGCAGGACAATTGGCTCAAATTCTTCATTATCCTATTGTCTTGAAAAATTACTCTGTTTTGATTTCCATATTTTATGAGCAACTTGATGTTGAACCAAATGTTTATTTCTACCGTCTTGTATCCTGTAATCCACTCAAGTTGGACACATGCGTAAAGCAGTTGTTGACCTTTTGTAAAAATGATATAATTTAGCACCCTTGGCGGCTGTCGGATGGTCACCTTTAGCTTTTAGTTAAATAGTTTAACAGCTGCTACAGCATGTGACTTGTATAGTATTCAACATGTGATTGTGCTTATAGACACACGCGCTAACAGCAAAATCCACGGCTTTTTTTGTTCTGAAATTAGATTCTATTTACAATAAGTGTTTATCTTTTCTTTTAATACAGCGCAAAATGTGTTTGCACGCACAATTGTGAATTTTCAAATATTCATTTCATGATTTAAATAAATGAGTGAAGTTAATCTGGGCACAGCACAGAATAAACGGCATCAACCACTGATTAACAACGGGGAACAACAAAATATTTACACACAAAAAAACAGCTGAACAATTTGAATATCCATCCATCCTTTGCACTGCTTACCCTCAGTAGGTTTGAGAGGACAATATCAACAGATTTTCTATCATTTTTGAAATTTTAGTCGTCAGTACCTGTCCATTTTCTAATCCTTCCTTGGTCTGATTTTTGTGTGGATATGAATAGGACATGTATGCAATGCATGTGCTCTTTGAACGCACATTTGTACCTATCGAATACTCGCGTCATCAAAAGTTAATATCGAATATTTCTTCCTTGTCCCTTTATTTTTAAATGTACCTATTGTATACAGATTATTATATATATTTAGTTGTGATTGCTCCAGCAAGGCACGACTACATTGCCAAGTGCTGTAAGCATAGGGCAATGTAGTTTTAAATGCTAACTGCTTCATGCTAAAAAATTATGCGAATGGCCACATGCTAACGAATCAGCAAAATGAATGGGCTCAATGCATTCCGGATGGGCCAATTCAAATCGAACGGCCCATAAATGTGATTTTTAGACCTCCACAAGGCATATCCTTGTTGCTAACGGTTATGGGCCCATCTCAAATGAACTTGCCAGTACCGGGGTGTGTGTCCCCCCACAGTACCAAGTAAAAAATTACAAATACATCTCTGAGTTGAAAACTTTATTCTAACTCATAATGCTAACAACTCAACGCTACCGGTTCTCTACCAACATCTGCTAGATCCATCACAACTCTTACAATTGCCGCAGGAATTTTTAGTTTTAATCTGTTTTTGTGTACGATCAACATAGTTAGCTTGTGCAAAACATTTAGACAAAACAGAATTCAAGCACAAAAAGCTGGTGAGCAGCTAGTATAAACTGGCTAGTCTCAACTGACTTTTTATTGGTAGTTTCTGTTGTTTAATGGTAAAATATAAAACATTCATTTTTTTAAGTTTTACTAGCCCGCATATTTCCCTTTAATCGGATTGGTCATCTATATATTTCTGTGCACCGCGGAACGATAAAATGCTCCCTTCTCCGGTGTCCTCGCACCGTCCTGCTTTAAGCTAGGCAAACATGGCCAGAGTGCAGAGCCAATGAGTTTCACTGCCCTTTTAATTCTGCTATTCTTCTCATCTCCTGGAGTTTTAACCTTTATTTCAACTGTGACTCATCAGGAAGCATCGTGACCAAGTATTATGCAAACTATAGATTCCTTTTTGTTGAACTGCCTAAAGTTTCTTATTGATATGGTTTCTCAGTGACACTTCAGCATGTCTGGCTCAAATAAAAAAAATGTCAACTCTTGCATGGCTTTTGGTGGCATATATATATATATATATATATATATATATATATATATATATATATATATATATATATATTTAGGGGAGCACGGCGGTGCAGTGGTTAGCGCTTGTGCGGCACAGTTCATGTCATGGGAACCTCCTGCGTGGGTTCAAATCCAGCTCCAGACTTCCTGTGCGGAGTTTGTATGTTCTCCCCGTGCTTGCGTGGGTTTCCTCCGGGCACTCCGGTTTCCTCCCACGTTCCAAAAACATGCATTTCAGGTGAATTGGCCGGTCCAAATTGTCCCAAGGTGTGAATGAGCGAGTGAGTTGTCTGTCCCTGCGATTGGCTGGCAACCAGTTGAGGGTGTCCACTGCCCGGAGATGGGCTCCAGCACCGCGCGACCCTAATTAGGATAAGCGGTACGGCTAATGAGATGATATATATATATATATATATATATATATATATATATATATATACACACCGTATTTTCCGCACTATAAGGCGCACCTAAAAGTCTTAATTTTTTTCAAAAGCTGACCATGCGCCTTATAATACAGTGCGCCTTATTAGATCGCAAAGTCTTCCAACTAACTTGCAGCCGCCGACTAGATTTTCCCCCGAACGCCAAGTAGTCCGTGGTGTATGCTGGGATTTATTCACCGGCGTTTAATTGGCTAACCAATGTGTCAATCATCATTTGAATCGATCACTATTGGCTAAAGTTATTCGGAGGTCAAGGAGCGGATCCTCTTTATCATTTTCAGGCTGGCATAGGCTTAAGCTGTAAAACAAAGCCTGCAATTGGCCGAAAAAGATGTGTCAATCATCAGTTGAATCGATCACTATTGACTAAAGTTATTCGGAGGTCAAGGGGCGGATCCTTTTTATAATTTTCAGGCTGGCATAGGCTTAAGCTGTAAAACAAAGCCTGCAATTGGCCGAAAAAGATGTGTCAATCATCAGTTGAATCGATCACTATTGACTAAAGTTATTCGGAGGTCAAGGGGCGGATCCTTTTTATCATTTACAGGCTGGCATAGGCTTAAGCTGTAAAACAAAGCCTGCAATTGGCCGAAAAAGATGTGTCAATCATCAGTTGAATCGATCACTATTGGCTAAAGTTATTCGGAGGTCAAGGGGCGGATCCTTTTTATCATTTACAGGCTGGCATTGGCTGAAGCGGCAAGACAAAGCCTGCAATTGGCCGAAAAAGATGAATGCGTATAGCACATGGTTGACGGCATACAGAAAGCATCTTTTTACTATTCTGTATTTGTAAATATTTTATTCTCCTGGATTTACTAAACTCATGGATATAAGAGGACCATGGCTGCACATTATTATTGAACACAACGACTTCGGTGAGATACTCCGGGTTTTATATTGTCCCTGTATCTTGTTTCAGACTGAACTCGATGTTTCTGTGATAAGCGGTGCAGATAATGGATGGAATGGAGTGTCTATTTTTAAATTAAACTAAATTCCAAATGTTTATTGTCATATGCACAGTAAAGTTGCGAGCGAAAATGGAAACTAAGGAATGGTTGGCATTTCTTGAATCCCAAGACTTTAACCTTCCGAATGATGGAACGATGCATTGGAGTGACATCGTACGGACACCGCATCCGCACGTGTTCTCGACACGTATTTGCGTCTTTGCAAGCTTTGGGAATGTTAAGGGGGTAATAAATTGGACTGTACTATCTGACTGTTTTGTCGACGTTCCCATTGTAGCGCCTTATAATCCGGTGCGTCTTATGTATGTCAAATATAGGACCAAAAACTTTTTTCGGGGTGCGCCCTATAACCCAGTGCGCCGGAAAATACGGTGTGTGTATATATATATATATATATGTGTGTGTGTATATATAAATAATAAGGGTAGCACGGCGGCGCGGTGGTTAGCACTTGTGCGGCACAGTTCATGTCATGGGAACCTCCTGCGTGGGTTCAAATCCAGCTCCAGACTTCCTGTGCGGAGTTTGTATGTCCTCCCCGTGCTTGCATGGGTTTCCTCCGGGCACTCCGGTTTCCTTCCACATTCCAAAAACATACATTTCAGGTGAATTGGCTGGTCCAAATTGTCCCTAGGTGTGATTGAGCGAGTGAGTTGTCTGTCCCCGTGTGTCCTGCGATTGGCTGGCAACCAGTTCAGGGTGTCCCCTGCCCACTGCCCGGAGATGGCTGAGATGGCGACCCTAATGAGGATAAGCGGTACGGCTAATGAGAGATGAGATGAGATATATATAATATACTTTTTTGTTGTTTGTGAAAACCCAGTGACATGATTTTCAACATTAACAAGCAAAAAGTAACCACTATCCCCATTGCTCACTAACTCACTTACTCTTCCTTCTTTGAGAACTTTGCATTGCTATGATAAAATGGGAGCATGTCGTTGAGGATGCTCTCAGTGATGACAACTGCTTGCTGTGGCGTGCATGGTTTCTCCTTTTCATTGTTTGCTATTTTCTAGATAAGAATGTATAGTATGAGTATTACTATGGCACAGTCTAAAAGGACACAATAATCACTCAGACTTAACCAAAAAAGTAAAACTTGATCTTAAACCTATCAACGCTATCTTGTGCAAGTTGAGCTTTTTTTTAATAAAGCAAATTAAACACTGCTTGAGCCTACTCCCTTTGGGCACATGTTTATGATATTTTATTGCTCAAATGATTTTTTTATTTTTTTACTTATGTTTGGTTTAAATAATTTGATGTTTTCTGTGCTGTGCCCAAATAAACACCATTCATTCATAGAACTGAAAAAAGTATCTTGCTCACACACACATGCAGTCACTATTAGCCTAACAAGCAAACGCTAGAACAACAATCGAGCAACCAAACTAACGTTACGTTTACTCACTTAATCACTTGGACTTTGCCAGAAAATTACAAAATTAAAACTTGATGCTCAATTTTACCACCGTTGTGTGGAAGTTTTTTTCTTCTATAAAGCACAATTAAAAACTGCTTAAGATTATTAACTGAAATAAAAAGTATCTCGCACACACACACACACACACACGCACAGTCATTAATCAGTTAAAAAGCAAACGCGAACATCAGCTAGCTACCAGAGATGAAGTTCACGATTCCATACTTTGAAAAGCTAATAACAAACGAATCAAAACAAAAAATGTAGTAGCTTACTCTCCTTCTGAGATCCTTTCATCGTCGGGGACTCCATATTTTGGTTTGGATGACTGTGTCACCATCGCGGTGCTCCCGTGCCACATGACTTATTTACTCTAGTAAAATGTGGAGTGATCCCACACTTTTGCAGACTTGGATCAAACTGTTTTCTCCATGTTGGTCATGTTTCATTAGTTTCATTGACCATAGCCTTTGAAAATAGCGCCCTAATTGGCACGCCACCTCACTGATTCGTGCTGCGTGTGACGTCACTGGCTCCGCGACCTGATGAGTGATGCATAAATCGCTCGAGACTGTGGATTGTAGCACTAATTCATTTCCAACGTTTTTAATCAATAATTTTAATCAATTTAATCATTTTTTTTGTTGCAGCCCTAATATATACGTGTGTGTGTGTGTGTGTGTGTGTGTGTGTGTGTGTATGTGTATGTGTATATAAAAAAAAGTAATCCCTCGGTTATCGCGGTTAATGGGGACCAAAACCACCCGCGAAAAGTGAAAATCTGCAAAGTAGCACCTCGGTTCTTGACCATAATCTGTTCCAGAACCCTGTTCGAAAACCGATTTGGTCGATCACCAAAAATCGTTTTTCCCATTAAAAGTAATGTAAAATCGTTTTCATCCGTTCCAAAGCCCTGAATGTTTACAATGAACGTAAACATGAAGCTAACCCAGGCTAATCGTACGTTCACGTTATCGTAATAGAATAGAATATACCTTTATTGTCATTGTTACAAAATGGGTTAACATATTGTGACAACGAAATTGGGCATGACACTCAAGTTTTAAACATTAACAGTGAGGTATGAGCCAAGAAGATAAAGGAACAGAGAAGATAAGACTATAAAACAAGGGGGATAAGGCTATAGTTATAATTTACATGGTATTTACACAAGAAATGTCGGCATGTGGGATGTTACATACAGTTGTTATCGTGATACCGTTGGTATCGTAAGGGTTGTGCAATATTGCATTTGGTGCAAAAGTCATCATAGTGCAAAAAATAGTCAGCATATGCATTGGTGCAAACATAGTCATCATAGTGCAGAAAAAAGAAATGGTCAAACATAGTGCAAGGTGACCAGTAAACATAGTGCAGTCGACATGTGCAAGAACATAGACATGCGCACCATTATATTCGTATGAGGTAGTGTTGGCAAGAGTTTTCAGTTACGAAAGATTACGCTAACATGAATATATGTATATATATATATATAAATATAAAATATTATTATATATTTTTTAATTATTTTATTTTATTATTATTTTTTTAGACCCGGTTGATGGGGACCAAAACCACCCAGTGAAAATCTGCAAAGTAGCGACGCCCCTTCAAAAATGCTTAAAAAAAAAAAAAATATATATATATATATATATATATATATATATATATATATATATGTGCGAAGTAGCGACGCCCCTTCAAATTTATTTTTTTCATTTTTTTATTATTATTATTTTGTAGACCCGCGAAGCTCAGAACCAGCGAACGTGGAACCGCGAAGTAACGAGGTCCCACTGTGTACATATATATGTATATATATATATATAATATAATGAACCTATACATTGAAGGAAATAAGTATTTTAACACCCTGCTATTTTGCTATTTCTCTCACTTAAAAATCATGGAATGGTCGGAAATTTTCATTGTAGGTGCATGTCCACAGTGAGAGAGATAAACTAAAGAGAAAAATCCAGAAATCATAATGCACGATTTTTTTCATGATTTATTTGTGTGATATAGCGGCAAATAAGTATTTGAACACCTGGTTATCATCTAGAATGCTGATCCTGAAAGACATGTTAGTCCGCCCATTAGAAGTCCGCGAAAAATCCTGAATCATATGCATCTGTTAGAGGTCGTTAGCTGCATCCACCCCATACAATCAGTAAGACTTTAACTTTAACATGGCGAAGACACCAGAGACATAATTTCACCCATATAACCATTTGGATGATACAGAGGAGTCATGGGAGAAAGTTTTGTGGTCGGATTAGCCCAAAATAGAACTTTTTGGTCATAATTCCACGAGCAGTGTTTGGAGGAAGAAGAATGAAGAGTGCAATCCAAAGAACACCACCCCTACTGTGAGGCATGGAGGTGGTAGCATCATGATTTGGCAGTCTTTTTCTGCACATGGGACAGGACTAGTGCACTGCATTGAAGAGAGGATGACTGGGACCGTGTATTGTAAGATTTTGTGGAACAACCTCCTTCCCTCAGTCAGAGCATTGGAGATGGATCGAGGCTGGGTCTTCCAACACGACAACGACCCGAAGCACACAGCCAGGAAAACCAAGGAGTGGCTCCGTAAGAAGCATATCAAGGTTATAGCATGGCCCAGCCAGTCTCCAGACCCTAATCTAATCAAAAATCTTTGGAGGGAGCTCAAATTCAGTGTTTCTCAGCAACAGCCCAGAAACCTGACCGATCTAGAGAAGATATGTGTGGAGGAGTGGGCCAGGATCCCTCCTGCAGTGTATGCAAATCTGGTGAAAGACTACAGGAAATGTTTGACCTCTTTATAACCAAACAAAGGCCACTGTACCAAATATTAATGTTCATTTTTCCGGGTGCTCTTATACTTATTTACAGCTATATCACACTAATAAATCTTAAAAAAATCATGCATTATGACTTCTTGATTTTTCTTTTTAGTTTATATCTCTCACATTGGACATGCACCGACGATGAAAATTTCAGACCCCTCTATGATTTTTAAGTGGGAGAAATAGCAAGATAGCAGGGTGTTCAAATACTTATTTTCTTCACTGTATCTATGTACAGTATGCATGTATATATGGACTGTATGTATGTGTGTGTATATATATATATATATATATATAATATATATAATATATATAGTGTCTGTGTATATATATGTATGTATTTATATATAATGTCTGTGTTTATATATGTATGTATTTATATATGAATGTATAAGTATTTTTAAGAGGTCGATTATCTGCATTCATTTTTGTGAATTTGCCGTATATCGGTGTCTTAATATCATGAAGCTCATATAGCTAATATTAAGCTCAACACTGAGCAACAGTCGAGCCGAGCCTTTTTTTTCCTGCCTTCTGTCTTTGACGCCACCCACCCCGCGCCTTCTGATTGGATAAAAAGTCGGGGGGAGCCTCTGAAGCTGGAAGTCCCCACTTTAAACTGTCTGCAGACACAGACGGGAGTGAAAGTTAGGGCCTTCGCAAATATTAAAATATTTGCGAATACTTTTTACGTTTGCAGTGAGCGTCTTTTTGTCTCCCCCTCTTTTTCAACCAGCCTTGACTGAAATGTCGAGTAAATGTCGTCAACGTGAAGCGACGCACACACAGAAGCATAAAACACCGGTGTTGTGCCTAATTCCGACTCTCCTTGTGAAGGCAAACTCTGTTTTTCCTATGCTTCTCAGTGCTGTGCTTTCGATAGAGTGCAGCGACGGTAGTCTGTATAATGTGTTTATTAAGAAGTATGTTTTCTAGCTAATCCATTAAAATGTGATGATATGTTGTCAACTAATGGGGAGAAAATACATAATGATCAGAACTCATCTTAATGCGGTGCTAGGAATCAAATGGACGGAGCCAATTCAAAGCAGGGTAGTGTTTGACACTGCATGTGTACATTTTTGTTTTCCCCTTTTTTATCATTTACTTAAAGTTTTGATCATATTTCATCTTATCCTGTCCTATTTTGAGGAAAAGAGAGTTTTGAAAATTCTACAATATTAGATTTCCCTGTGGAAAGCACCGCACATATTAGTCAAGTGAAAGTGAAACATTAGACATGTTAGTTGTGTTGAAATTCTAATTAATTACCTTTCAACACTTTCATTGCACTACTAATGTTGTATTTGATTTCATAACAAATGTTTTATGTTTGTTTTTGCACTATTAAGAAATTCAACAATTTTTTTATCTTTTACAGCAAATATATATCGGCTGCAAATATCTGTTATCAGCCTCTTAATATGAATCTCAATATTAATCTGTATTTAAATACGTATGTGCGTATTTATATAAGTATGTGGTATGTATGTATGTGTGTGTATAAGAAGAGAAAAATTACTATCACCTTAGTGTAGTTTGTCATTTTTTGCCTCTCCTGTAGTGCACCAGCGTGGGAGGTGGTAATAGATGGCCAATGTTATGTTTTACCTTGAGTTAATTTTAGCCTCTGGATTGAGATTAGGTTCCATTCCGGGCTGCTCTGACCTCATAGAGTGAGAAGCTAATAGGGATTTGGTTGTCTCTACTCAGACGGTTTATCTTCCCCTAGTTTATGTCACTGGTATATGTGAGAGACTTAAGTGAGACAGATGAAGAAAATCTTGCGGAGTGAATGAATGAACAAGATTTTTTTTTAATTGAGCTTCACATAGAAGTGATCTTTACTTAATAGGGAACTTATTCCACTTTTAAAATGGCAGAACTTCAGTGGGGCTCTTTTGATGACCATTTAACCTGTCAGCATAACTTACGTGGAATGGTTTGGTCTGCTGATCTTGAGATGGAATTTGCTGAAATTGATGATGTTATGGTAAGAAAATTGTGTACTTGAGCGTTTGACTTCTGCAGACAATGCTGTTTTGAAGCTGCAATTTGTTTACATTTTATAAAGCTTCAATTATGTTGATTATCGATCAATCTCATTTTGAATGATAATCTAACACATCAAGCGCTTTAGGAAGTCTTCATTGACTTAAAAAGCGCTATATAAATGCAGATCATTTCATTTAATATCATTTCATTTCATCACAACAAATCAGCCATGCAGCAGACTTTTTTTTTTATTCAGTTACAGTTGTGGACGTATCAAAAGGCAGGCAACAACTCTTATTTGTTTTCCAAAGTGAAAGCAGATGTAATTGCTAATGTCTTTTTTGTAATTAAAATCAAAGCTTTCGTCTGCTTTTTGTAGTAGACGGCTCCAAAAAAATCATTTACCATTTCGATCAATGGGGTCTCCAACGTGGTGCCCTCTTAGGACCGCTAAGGTGCCTGCAGACCTGTTCTAAAAATAGCTCACCAGTGCAGGGTTATTGTGCTTTTTCTAGTGAAATGTTATATTTTTGTGTTCATCTAACACTATTTCCAAAAATTAACCTAGTAATAATACAGTAACAACATATTAATAACTAAATAAGTTATTTTATAAATACATATCAAACTTGGTGCGCTTTGCGCTAATGAGGACCAAAAGGAGCTCTCAGCTTGAAAAAGTTTGGAGACCCTGGTTTAGCTGCTTGAATACTTTCGATGTTGAATATTTCAACTTAATGTCTCAAAATTCATCAAAACAGAATTGACTCGATAATCAATTAGTTGTTGATTTATTCACTATACCTGTCCAACATTACTAAATCATCACCGTCTCAATATTTTACCTTTATTGTCAGTTTATACTTTGTTTTTCTGTAGAGACGCCTAAGGAAAATGACCAATTTTAATCTATGCCCATATTTCTGCTGAATGTCTGGTGACTATAATATATGTGTGATTATTCTTTATTTTGTAAGTGACTAAATAATTATACACCCCCCAAAAAAGAGTTGCACTTTCCTTGTGCACCTGCTTCATCTGTAAGTCACAGTCTCACTAAGAGTGCTGTGCCAAGTACCAGAGGTAATCCCCACATATCATTGTTAAATTTACACCTGTGAGCTGACAAACACGGCAATGTTGTAACACGTCACCTTAAAGAAGGATCAAATTGCAATAGCTATTGCGTAATCATTTGTTTTAAGGATGGATACATCCATTTCAAATACTCATTGATATTTTTTGATTGTATTTTACTCAAATGATTTTCCAGTCTTTAGGAACCACACAAGAAAATATGAACAGACATTGACAACAACGCGGACATTCTTCTTTTTTTAGTTTATATTTTTTTAAATTAATAATTGTCATCATGCCTTAACTCAGATAAGATTGTTTTTATTATTTCCCATTTTCCTCAGCTACCATTGTTAATCGTTAAAATTATAAATGATTGCTTCACTTCACCTTCCTTCTCTTGTAGGGGGATGCCAGGGGGCACCTGGTGTCAGAGCGGCTGGGCCTTGGCAATAATCTCGACCTGTCGGACACCATGGTCCAACAGAAACTGGAAGAGATCAAGGAGCAAATTCGACGCGAGATACGAAAGGAGCTTAAGATCAAAGAAGGTGCTGAGAATCTGCGCAAGGTACCGTGACACTCAACAGGGTCTCTCTGTATTGACATGAAAAACAAGAGAAATACTCACAAGCATTTTTTCTTTCATTTTAAGTAAGGTATTCAGTGGGTTATGTTTATAGTATCCATTGCATTAAAAGCCTTAGTCATGGACAAACTCTTGCTAATATTTGTTAGGTCACAACAGACAAGAAAAGCTTGGCTTATGTCGACAACATGCTGAAAAAGTCCAACAAGAAGGTTGAGGAGCTTCACCAGGAGCTACAAGAACTCAATGCCCACATTGTGGTTAAAGACCCGGAAGAACTGCAAGGTAACTAAAAAGAGTGTTACCCCTCCTGATATTGGAATATTGCTTAGTGATGATATTATTTTAACACAACCATTATCAATTATTAGGGTTAAGATGGCTATTAAACGCTATTGAAATGTGATATTCAGTTGCAGTAAAGTAATAACACTGGCATTAAACTTTTGAATAATATATTTATACATATATATATATCATAATGTAAAATCCAACAATTAATTTCATTTAAATGCCAAAAACCACCCATATTATTATTAATCAACAGCATTTCCAATTTACAACATATAATTTATTTTACTTTTATGAAATACATCTTTATTTAAGAATGTATTTACCAAAAGGTACAAAAGGGCCACATTAGATCACTTTATCAGGAGGTAAAATGGATTTAAAGTTTTAAATGGATTGCTCATCGGCCAAGTTTGACAAAAAAATCCTTCTTTGCTGAAAACTCGTGCGAAAGATCGTCCAGGAAGATAATCAGTTTTTGTCTATCACCGAGGCCTGTTGAATGCTATATGTTTGTATTTTTTTTTGAGGAAGTTGGAATATTAATTTCCATTTGTATTTTCAGTGAAAGTGCTTTTGAGATTCAAGTGTGGTCACATAAGGATAGTATCTCCAAGGACCACTCTATTTACACTACAGCTTTTGTTGGACTTTGTTATTACATTATCATCAAAGTGTTCCATTATTACCTCTACTTGAACGCCAAGTATCACATTGTAAGTAATTTTTCCAGCGTTGTGTCACAACACACCAGTATCGACATCAGCACATACATAGCCCCACTCAGCGCTGAGAGGTGACTCACCCTCAGGAGACTGACATTGTTGCATTCCACATTCAACTGACGATTAGCATGAGATGACAATTGTTGCCTTCCTAGGTACTTGATAGCTGGCTCCCACGTTTTTACCAACAACAGTGAAACACCCAAAGAGTCAACCACAACCCCAGTGTTTGTTTAACATGGTCGCTTACACCGGCGCTTTGAAGGAAGCAAAATAATGGTGTTTGTCCGCCTGGTGCTGTTGACATTTCCCCAGTTCGATTGTCATTGGGAAGTAAACGAGGAGTGCTGTTCGTTTTGGGGGAGGAAAGCAGGATTTTCTCTTTCAATGGCTATCTCGAGTGAGAACTAATATAGCTTGCTTCTGTGACTTTCTGACGAATAAGGTCTTTTTCTGTGTGACACGTCAGCGGAATGTCTCTGACCATGATGAAGTGACGGGTGAGCTGGGAATTTTGTGTGTCTCAGCTTGTTGGTCATGGACAGATGCTTGAGTTGTAGTCAACTCTTGTACAGCGCTCGTTTCTTAAATGAGTCCAAAATAGCTGCTGTGTCGCTACAAGAAGTTGGAATGGATGGATTTTGTTGTCTCATAACTTGGTGTTGGGTCTTTGCATGTCCTTTCTTTGTATATGAGATCCAAGTTGAATGGAAATGAAAAAAAAATATTTAGTCACACAAGATTATGTAGTGATATGTCTCAGTCTCAGCATGTCTGCCAGGCCACTTGTACATTCAAATATTTTGAAGATTTATCTTTAACATTGCTTGGCTTCATTTTCAGCATTTTTAAACATTTTCTTAAAACTTAAATCCCAAGATGTGTTTAGTGCATGAAGTGAGCAAATTTTTTTTCTCTTCTGTAGCACATTTGGTTTGCTTGTGTGAGGTTTCCATGCCAGTCTGTAGTGTACCTGCCATCAGGTTATCACCAGCTGTTGCTATGATGTCACTGGTGAGGGATCACGCCTTCCCACTTTTTCTTAGCGTTCTCATCAGAATTTAATAGAAGAAGGCCCTTGTCAGCTGTTCAATGGTGACATCATCCCTAGAACTGTTCTGTAGCTCTAAGTGTATTGTTCTCCACCCAGTGGAGGCTGAACCAAAAAGGAGAAGGCACCTCTTAAATTGAGTCATCCTTTTTCTTTCTTTTCTTTTTTTTACTTCTTTAGTAAAATCAGTTCAGCTGTAGTTTTTAAGTGGCAGGCTCATTTTTATACAACAGGAATTCTGTGACCCAATGAACACAGGAACTCTATATGAACTTGTAATTGTTGTCTGTGGAAGTCAGGCCAGTTTTCTTGCCAACAATAAAGCCTGCTTGCCTGTTAGTAAGATTGTGTTTGGATTTATTTGTGGGAAGTTTTCGACATCGCTTTAAAGTACATTTAAGTACATTGCATTCTTTGTATATTTTTCAGCTGTTCCCAGAGGTCAAGAAATCTGTCACTAATTTAATACATGTTAAGTTTTGTTTCAGTTCCTGACATGCAAATATTGCAAATGCAAATATTCATAGGTAGAAAAAACATGACAACTAAGGAAAGAGTAATTTGTTGTGTCTCTTCTATTACTGTAACATTTTAATGATTTGCAGCAGTGATTATGCTAATTTTAGGATCAGGGGGATGGTGTAATTGTGGCCTGTGCAGTCCATTTTGTTATTAATTGCTTAAGAATAAATGTGACTTGACTTGATTTATTTTCTTTTTAGACAAAGTGACACTCTGTTATAAGAAATTATAGTCCATTGATCTTCCTGAAGTTATTAAGTGACAGGGATTTCTCTAAGCAAATTTGTAAGTAATTAAGTCAGGCTGCAGGATTGTTTTGCTAAAGTCAACATAGCTGACAAGCAGAGTTCAGTTTCAACTCTATTTGTGACAAACTCCAGCCACAGTCATATCCTGTAGCGAGCTTGTCTGCAAAGTGCCAAAGGACCTGTCTCTACCCTTTATGTATTTCTCTGCAGAATGCCCCTTGACTCCAGATACTCCAAACAGTGAGAGCCGAATGTGCACAAGCAGCAGCCGACTGGCTGCCTTAAAAAGACAGAACGATATTGAGCTCAAAGTCAAACAAGGTGCAGAAAACATGATTCAGATGTACTCCAATGGACCGTCAAAGGTAGGCATTACCAATTCCTAAAGCTACGTTAATCATTACATACAGTACAGTCAGCTGAGAAAAAAACTATTGTGAGACCTGAATCCTTGTAAAATTCATCTTTTGTAAGTTAGAGACCACATACACGTTCCTCTATGGATTAACTTGCTGTTCTGGATGCTGGCGAGCCACTATGTTAGACTCTGACGAGAAAAAAACAATCTAAAGCACACACTAATGTTCGCAAAATACACGTTGGCTGGCAGAAACAATGTAGTCCAAATAAAAGCCATGCTTTCGTTGAGCAGCTCCAAAACCTCCAGCCACTACAGTCGTAAACTCCTACGGCACCCCCACTATATTCTCATCATCTCCCCAATGCATTCACTAAGGAGATGCTTGATGTCTTCAGATTCAAGCTTTTCATGTACAACCTTGATACTAAAACATGACATAATTAAACTAAAAATCCAAACAATAAGTTGTGTCATAAGAAATGTGTGCATTAATATATTAAAGCTGATTCTAAATAATAATTATTGTTATTACTATGTATATTTGATCTATTTTTTCTACTAGCTTTGGATGACCTTTATATGAACTAATGATTAGGTGAAAACAGATTTTTTTTTTTTTAACCTTAACAACAAAATGAGACACAGTCATGTCTGGTTTAAAAAATGCAGAGGCTGGCCTGTCGAGTGACTTGAGGGGCAGCCAATGAGCCAGTAAAGGAATGACAACATTTAGTTATATGTAATAATGACAATAATCCATATCGTGTTTAAATTTTAGTTGCTGGAGCAAATTGGATTATTGACTATAGAAAACTTAACCTCGTCTGGATAGAATACACAAATGTTTTTGTATTTAAAAAAAGATGTCGCTGGGTAAATACTGTGAATATAAATGATTGTAGCTGAACTCTGTGGATATATGTAAACTGTATGTTCAATTGTTTAATAATAAGACACATTGTGACTCTATGTGTTTGCTGGAATTAAAAAGCAAGCTCAATTCTACTTTACAGATGGTAAAATGATATTTTTTTTAGTAGTGCCTCTTTGTGTAAAGAGGAGGAATGTGCTTATGTGTCATGCTCACAGCATTTACAAACATTTATTAATCAAACGGCACATTTGGTGTGGTTTTAAGCACGTATCCCGTTTGGTTTCTATATATCGAATGGAATATGTTGGATTGCGCAATTGTGCAGAGCATTTGATAGGACTTCCTCATTAGAAATGAAGGGACAAATGAGAATTACATTGGGGTTAGTCGCTTGGGGTGGGGGCACCCATCTCATGTAAGAGCCACTATTTGTGAAGTTCATCAATTCCATTTTGCTTAACGTTTATTCTGAGTGTGCTGACAAAAAACACTTTTTTACTTTGGAGATTTGTAGATACATCTGTAATGACTAAACTGCTGCTTTAATGCAACTTGCTTGCATCAAGATTGTTCTACGTGTCCCATTTGCCATTGTTGTCCTTTTGTTGAACCTTGCTTTATAAACGTAAAGCACACAACTCTCTCACAAACCCATACATACTGGCTATGAGTTAAGAGTAAATGAGTGAACTTGATTTTCTCAATTTTGTGAATCCATATATGAATTGTGGGGCAAAGTAAAATAATGCATAGCCAATTCAATATTCACTCAACCAATCTTTAGTGTTTATGACTTTGCAAGGTCACAATGTTTTGTCATCACCCTGGCAGGCAGACAGCAGCACAGAGACAGTTTTAAACAGCTTCAATTTTAAACCGTGTTAATTTGATGTCAGAGAGGAAATTCCTGTTTCAGAGAGTCCCTTTTCCTCTGAGTGCTGCTGTCAGTGACCTGGATTTAAAATCTGAGAAATTCTAGGGTGTGTGCAAATGTGCATGCACACTTAAGACAGCCCAATTATTATGCACACAATAAGATGGCCGAAAGTTTTACCTTTGAGAAGTGACCACACATTCTCCATTTCTTTCCAACAGTTATTTACTATCTTGTCAAGGCCTAACAAGGGTATTTTTTATTTTTTTTGGAACGGTATTAAAATTGTGTTTTGTTGTCTTAAAGGTGGGATGCATCGTTTGAGGTGTCCTAAAAGTGTTGAAAGTAGGATAATTTTTTTAATAGATATGTGTTAACAATTCCCAACTGACTTTATAGATCCTTTATAACTTTAACCCACCACGCTTACCTCCTTTACATTACTTTTACGAAAGTGCAACACATCAGTTGGAAGGAAAAGGGGGGTTGAGGAGGGGAGTTTAGAGAATGCCTTTATGCTTGTCATCGCAGTTTTTTTGTTAGTGTATGGCCTTTTTTAAATACAGTCCAAACGCCAAACCAAACCTCCAAAAAGATGAAAAAAAGAAGTGTTTTTCCAGCGCATCTAAGAAATGCACAAACTTGATGAATAAGTTGTGATCATGATTTCAAGCCAGGAGATGGCAGCTTAGAGTTTTAAATTCAGGACAGCATCTTTAATGAACAGATCCTTCTAGGCGAGATTAATGGTCTGATTTTGCATTTAGGATCGTAAACTGCTGGCAACGGCGCAACAATTACTTCAGGATAGCAAGATGAAGATTGAGTTCATCAGAATGCAAATCCTCAAGGCCAGCCAGGCCAATGAATTGAACTTCGAAAACAATGACGTGATTGGTAAGACCTGCTTTTTGTAGAATGATGCATGTTCCATTCATGAGTAAAACAGCATTGGAAGGAGGTCAAGTTCTTAAATGTCCACCAGACAAGGCCATCATAAGCCCTTTGGACCTTCGAGTGGAGGAGCTGTGCCACCATGCCAGGATAGAGTCTGCAGTGGCAGAAGGAGCCAAGAACGTTATGAAACTCCTGGGCACAGGAAAAGTCACGGAAAAGAGAGCACATTTAGAGGTACAACACAGCTTCTAAAGCACATCAATCATTCAAAGCTGTTTATATATGACGATGACTAATTTATATTTATATAGAAACATTTGCTATCCATTGGGCATTTGTATCTTCACTCACCTGATTCATATAAGATAAAAATTTTGCTCTTTCTTTTCAGGCCCAGGCCCGCTTTAATGAATCTAGCCAAAAGCTTGACCTCCTTCGCTACTCTTTGGAGCAGCGCCTCAGCGAACTACCTAAGAACCACCCACGCAACAGCTGTTTAGTGGAAGAGCTGTCACTCCTATCAGCACCAGTCCTTAGCCCACGATCCAGCATCATCTCCACGCACAACCAGTACAGCACGGTGACTAAGCCTGCTGCGCTCACAGGTGATGTAAAAATAAAATATGTTGTACCCAAACCTTTTTGCTCCAACGTCTTTTCAAAGAGACTTCATCATACATATAATGCACAAAAGGAGCGTTTGGTTTCTGATTTTCGAATAATACGGCCGCAAAACAAATCCCCCTCCAAGGAAGTGAATCTGCATTAAATAAACTGACAGTAAACAAAGGACCACCATAGTAAATCTATAGTAATTCAGCTACATAAATAAACTAGATTATTATAAATGACACTTGGGTAATAGCATGTCCTCTAAAGTTTATTTCACCAAGAAAAAAAATCTTCTAAGCAGATAACTGACCAGGAATGTGAAATTTAAAAAATATATATATTTTGTCGCTCTCCAATACCAGGCACGTTAGACGTCAGGCTTATGGGCTGTCAAGACCTGCTGGAAAATGTTCCTGGTCGATCCAAAGCTGCATCAGTCCCTCTGCCTGGGTGGAGCCCGAGTGAAACCCGTTCATCCTTCATAAGCAGAGCAAACCGAAACCGCAGCGTCAGTTCGCGGAACATGACAAAAAGCGAGGAGCTCTCAAGTAAGTCTCCAATCAGTTTTTCAATTACACATACTAATGAAAATAACTACTTTGGGATTTTGACTTACAAATGTTAGGGGGTTGCGTTGGAATTGTGACCTGTTATAACCAGTGTTGGGAGTGTTAAGTCAATTCCCTTAATCACCAAAAGTCTCAAAGTGCTTCACAGACCACCATTACATCATCTCCTGATCTGAAGCCTACATGTTACTGATAAACAGTAGTTACTAGTGACTTCATTTAAAAAGTAATTCCGGTTTTTTTTAGATTGCAATGTTTGAAGTCGTATTTGATTATCATAAAATAGGAGAAATTTGTTTACTGTAATGCCGTAATTTAGTTGACAGGGTAAGATGAGTCCCGATTGTCTTTAGACCCTAAATGCAACGGAACAATTCCAATAGAAAACTGCATAAGCTCAAAACTTCACAGCTCTTAAAAAGATACGCCTATAACGCAAAAATATTTATCTGGTTTGCAATGACAGTAGATGGTTAAGAATAAACACGGCCTTCAGTATGCTTTTAGTCAACAGTAAGAAAACATGCATACATTATGAGTACAAAAACAACCACCTCTTTGCCATAACTCACTGTTATTAAACAGGCAGTCTGGCTAACGTGTTAGTCAGATATCACCTAGCCAGCTCAAGTTTCTCAATAATTGACAACCACGTAATTCACCAGATCAACCCTGAACTTTTAAATCAACATGCAATCTCATTTGTAGAACGTGTCAATGGTGAACCCAAGTGGACAACAGCGACATGTGCTGATGATTTTCTTTAAAAAATACAACCATTGGTTTTTATCATGATCTGTATAATATTTACATCTAAAAGTTTTTTCAACTGTAAATCCCACTCTAAAACCATCTATTTTTCTACAAATTCTCTGTTAGGATTTTACTGATTCACTGTTTGTTCAAACAATACAGAGGTATTCTTGAACAATAAATTTGCAAGTCACGGTATCACTGTGGTTGATTACTTCAAGCAAGGTCAGTGCTTGTAATTTGAGTGTTTCTTTCCTCAGATGAGATTAGCGCAGTTTTGAAGTTGGACAACACAGTTGTTGGCCAAACCAGCTGGAGGCCGGTCAGCAACCAGGCTTGGGATCACAAGTTTACATTGGAGCTGGACCGGGTAAGGAAAACACGCAAGCACACATACTCTTTAACTTTACGTTACAACTTTGTAATTTTTGTGTTCATCAACGGACTTGAAAAAACTGAAAAGCGCTCTCAGTGTTTTGCACACTCATCTTGACAAAGTTGAAACCCGCGTATCAAACGTGGCAGATGATAACATTGTATCGGCCAGAAAAAATGGAGCAATTGTGGTGATCACAAACATCGTGACTGGCTTAATAATGTCAAATTGATTGTGTCGAAGGAAGGTAAGGAAAGGGCCACATCACGAACGAATTCATGGGGGAAATGACTTGCGACAGACTGTGGCTGCAAGGTGACATATTTGAAATCAAGTCACACATTTAAAGTCTTTGAGGCTAAAGTGAAACTGCTATTCTTCCCTGAAACACCCATTTAAGTCCACGTTACTACATTGCATCATCAAGTGCAGGACCCCCTGGGGACCATCTTGGTGCAACTACACGGCACACCAGAAAGTGTTGACAGAAGCAAAGATACAGTGAGGGATACAATGGGAGGACTGCAAACATTAATATTTGAGGACATGACCAAAGAGTGTTCTGACAAGCAGAGGCAGTTCTCCCCCTTGATGTAAGGACTGTGGGGGCAACATGTGAAGCATACCCTTGCACATCCTGTTGTCCTCAAGTTTTCATGGAAGTAAAAAATACTGAGCTTTACCAACCCAAAGAAGGCCGAGAAATTAGTTCGGGAAAATATTCGTGCAACGGAAAAAAGCGGACCAACGGACATCGTCAAGATCCAAAATTCAACATTATTTCAAGGACCAGACAGATACCGAGGCTTTGATGGCTGCTGCTTGGTCTGGGCTGGAGGAAAGAAGAGGAAGAAGCCGTCTTGGTGAACTGTACGGACTGGAATCCTGAGAGCTAAACTCATTCTTACACTGTCATGTTTAGTTTAGATAGTGTTTTTGTTTTGTTTTTTACTTTTGTTTTCTGGGGTTCAGATATTTATTTTTGGGAGGTTCACGACAGGCACAACATGTTATTCAATTAACGTGGAGCAGTATTACAGGTTGTAGGGGGTGTGGATTATATCATCTCTCACCCAAAAATATGAGTAGCACACATATTAACATCTTGGAATACAAACGGTTGTGGGTATCCAATTAATTGAAAAAAGGGGATACTGACGTATCTTAAGTCTAAACAACAAAAAACAAAATTAATTCGTGACAGATCTTAAAATAGGAGCAAATGCAACTGAGATGTATTCAGCTATTTGACTATAATCATTTCGAGCTTGATTATCAGTTTGACCCTTATAACCATTTCTTATCCTCTTATCTCAAAAAACTGCAAGTACAGTGGGACCTCGTTACTTCGCGGTTCCACATTCGCGGGTTCAGAGCTTCGCGGGTCTGAAAAAAAAAAAAGATAAAATAAAATTATTATTATTGTTATTTTTTAAGAATTTTTGCCGGGGCGTCGCTACTTAGCAGATTTTCACTTTTCGCGGGTTGTTTTGGTTCCCCATTAACCGGGTCTAAAAATAATAATAATAAAATAAAATAATTTTAAAAAAAAATTAATTAAGCATTTCTGAAAGGGCATCGCTTACTTAGCGGATTTTCACTTTTCACAGGTGGTTTTGGTCCCCATTAACCGGGTCCAAAAAATACTAATAATAATAAGATGATTTAAAAAAAAAAATTAAGCATTTCTGAAAAGGCATCGCTACTTAGCGGATTTTCACTTTTCGTGCGTGGTTTTAGTCCCCATTAACCGCGATAACCGAGGGGTTACTGTATTATACTTAAAATATTTGTAATATTTCTGTTAAATCTTAAGGGATATTCTCAAAGATTCACCTAAACAGTAGAATATATCTGTGCAGATTTTGGAGCAATTACAGAATACGCAGAGAATGGCCAGCGAACCCTCTGCATCCCACCTTGAAAGGCTCACATCGTGCTTTCCACTCGTTTCTCCCCAGCCTTGATGAAAGCGCTCAAGTTCTTTGTTGGGCAGAGACGCTTGCATTGGCAAATGCCTGCTTAGGGTGTTGGATATGGACTTCAGGACATGGTTCATTTTGCCAGCTGTAGTGCCCCTCACCCAGGTCCTTTGCACAGCAGCTGAGAGTATGCTCCAGGGTCCCCCTCTTTAAGCAGAGGTTGCAGGCTGGCAACTCCACTATCTCACAGTTAAACAAGTTGGATGGAATCAATAGTACATCGTAGAAAGCCTAGTATAGGAATCGTATTCGATGGGGCTCAGCGTTCCACAACGCAGGTCATGCGGTCTTTTGCATGCTCCTATCTTGTCCAGGCTTCCTGCTGCTTCATTCCAATCATTGTGCTGGCCCACTCCTCCTCTACTTCTGCCTGCACCTCTTGCTGCACCAGTACTCTCCGGATATTCTCCTGCCCCTTGTTGTAGCTAGGTGTTGTATCGCTACCCAGGCCAGCTCTTCAATGAGTCACAGTCCCCACCTGTGCCCTGTGCCGTATCCTTGACTTTGCCACATCCACAGCTGAGTCTGCCTTCCACCTCCGTCTCGTCCTCACCTCGATCTCAGACTTGTATACCTTTCAGGGTTGGGTAGGGTTACTTTAACTGGATTACTTTCAATTACTTTTGGATTACTCCAATACCAAATATGCTAATAAAAGACAAAAGAAACTATATATGAATAAAATTACTAAACTTTGTGCAGGCTTGGGGAGTAACGGAATACGTGGAACGGCAAAAATGATGTTGCCAAGCTGTTTGGATTTATTTTCATTTTGTTTCTGTCGCATTTTATGTTAGTTTTGCAGGAGATCAAAGCCAGGAGAGAAGGCTTACCATGTGTTGTGAGTCATAATTTTATTCATATTTAGTTTTTTTTTGTCTTTTATTGGCATATTTGGTATTGGAGTAATCCAAAAGTAATTGAAAGTAATCCAGTTAAAGTAACCCTACCCAACCCTGATACCTTTGTATCCTCTGACTTTGTTTTGCAGCACCTCCTTTGCGTGGCTCACCTTAAACACCTCATTAAGGCTGCTGATGGGGAGCTGTAGCTTGTTGGTTGGGCCAAACAGGGCGATGATGCTTAGGCTTCAATTTCCCTAGAAACTTGCTGACTTTCCTCTCAAAGTCCTTGATGGTAGAGATTGGAACCTCATAGATCAGAAGGGGCCAGAAGATCTTTGCCCATGTCTTGTCTTTTCAATGCACAGATCAGGACACTTAGCCATGGGTGATCCTGCTGCTTGGGGGTGCTCACCCTCTAGCAGCAGGTTCAAAGATACTTTGTATGATGGACAACACACAGACACACACCGAAACAATCAGTTGTCATCAATAGCACCAATGAGAATTATTATTAGAATAGATAGTCTTATTATATAGTATGCTGAAAATATATGGAGACAGCAATGATGAAGTAATTGTACATCCACAGAAACTATGTAAATATGTGTTCATGAGGTGTTTGTTATATTTAAATACACAAGAAATGTAGCTGTCAGATACATATGTTAAGGAAGTTGAATGGGTAGGATTAAATAAGCATATGCTTCTTTCTTTTTGGACATGTTACGTTAACCTAGTTTTTCTTTCTTTTAGCTTGTTTTGTTTCATTTTGTTTTCTTATGTCTGAAATATAGTTTAATTCATTCATTTATCATGAGTAAATGTTTATGTGCCCTGTTGCTTTCCTTTTAGTCACGCGAGTTGGAAATTTCTGTATACTGGAGAGACTGGCGCTCACTCTGCGCAGTCAAGTTCCTTCGTCTTGAGGACTTCCTGGACAACCAGCGTCATGGCATGTGTTTATACCTTGAGCCACAGGGCATGCTGTTCGCTGAGGTTTGTGCATACCTGGTCATATTTCTTCCAAAACCTAAGTAGGTGAGAGACGCATACCCATTCCTGCTCTGTGTATTGTTTAGGTCACTTTTTTTAATCCTGTCATCGAAAGAAGACCAAAGTTGCAAAGGCAAAAGAAGATTTTCTCGAAGCAGCAAGGTTAGCAGGCTACATTTCACCCCAAACTGATGACGAAGAGCATTTATTGTCCCTTTATACACACATGATCTAAGCACACGAGGACACCATGACAGGCGGCAGGGAGCTGTAGTAAACAGTGGGTGGCTGGGTTGGGGGTACATGCGGATCCCTTTACCACTTGTGTTGTAGGGTCCCCATTTAATGTGGTATGTCTTGGGCAAGTACAGCCTGGTAGCGCCCATCCCTCTCCAGGCTTACAAATGTTTTCACCCGGTGTCAAACCGGCGATCTTTCGTGTGTTAGGCGAATATGCTAACCACTGCACTACAGAAACACTGTGTGTGGCTTGTAAACAGTAGAGAACAACAACAAAAACACCTATACAAGACCATTGGTAATGACTAGTCAAACAAATATTGTAAAGTTTTCCGATGAGGTTGCTCATCTTGTCGTAAAACACAAAAAGGGCTATTTAGAGAAATTGAGCACTGTCCCATACCTTCTTCCTCCAACATGGTTACAGCTCTAACCAGATAGTCCTGACTTTAGTCCACTCAATCTGTTTCACTGTGTTTTAATGAGTATCCCCATACACCAGTGCTGATCTAAAAGCATATAAAAGTCTGGATGCATACCAGTTTTTTATAGCTGGTATGTTTTGTGTTTTGCGGAAAAATGCACCCCCGGCTTGGAATGTCCTCGCACAAACGTTTCTAAAACGACTTTGTAATGTTGCTGTAAAACAATCCCTGTCTCGCCGCATGTTAAATTTCTGGGACAGGCCAAGTTTTTGGAAACAGAAAAAAATAAGAGCTAGAGAAAAGCAATTCAGTTGAGGACATTTATTACAGTTCCAAAATTTTTGTGCACTCCGGACTAATTGATCAGGGCAGCGCTCTCCCACCAATAAGCAAGAAGTGCGCTCCCCCAACAGAAGCCAAAGACAAGTAATTCACCACAGTTTTTATAAGAGAGGGGTCTGGATTTCCAAAATGGAAAATGAAGCGATAACAGACACTCTGGACTTGCGTTACAGGGCAAAAACAAGAACTCCATGTTCAAAAAAACTGCACACAGCTGACTCTTCAAAGTTGTATGATAAGATGAGGTTGACTCATCGGAAGACAATTGCCCAAAAAATACTGATGAATACAGCAAGTAAATACTTCATTAAAATATTTAAATAAATATGATGTGTTTTTATAACAACTAAATGAATAATGTGATTATCAAAATAATAATGTGATGATTGCGATTGGCTGGCCACCAGTTCAGGGTGTCCCCTGCCCACTGCCCAAAAAAGGTGGGCTCCAGCACCCCCGTGACCCTACTGAGGATAAGCGGTGCAGATAATAGATGTATGATTAAATAATTAATATAAGTCATGCAATAATGACACATTTTAGTAATTCAGATTCAGATCTACTTTATTGTCATTCTAGTACACGTGTATACAGAACGAAATGTCGATGCATCTGACCCCCACAGTTTCCTTGAATGTACAGATATAAATAAAGTTGTATTGTATTATGGCTACGTATAGTATTTTACCATAGTGCCGATAGTGCAAGAAGAGTGAATTTTTGGGGAAGGTAATATAACAGTAAAGCACAGGGCACTTGCACCTTGTATAGAAATCACTTTTGAGCATATTTAAAACCTATACTTTGGTGAAATTACATTTTATCTTCTGAATGTTTCTTTCCTGTTTTATTCATTGATAATTTGACAGTTAATTTCGGCGTAATAAGCTTTTAACAGTTTTCAAGACGTGTAATATTCGAAAGTTTTCTGTTTCGAATCTCTGGTTAAACTCAATAAAAGCTCGTTTACGTAGTAAGAAATGGCTACAGTTAAGACACCAACGTAGCTAGTTAGCACTGGCTTACTTATATTGTTGTTATTATATTGGCTGATTATATTGAGTCTCTAAAGCATTACTCGTACTCATTTAACATAAAATTGCTCGAAAATGCATGAAACGTACCTTGTAAAATAATGTCGCTGCAAATTTTGGAATACTTGAGTGCTGCCTTGGCACAACACAACTCCCTTTGTTTGCAGATAATCAAAAGGAATAAATCAGCAATAAATCACCATTTTAAAAAGTGCTGGTTATATTCTCATGCTGTCGTCATTGATATTGGTTTCAACTCAAATCCTTATTTAAGCACTGACCTCTACGGTGATTCTGCAGTCCATCATGGCTCTCATTCTGCCGGGGAAGTCAACGCGATAGGCTCATTTAAATTATGTTCCCCTTTTGTTCTCTTTTCTCCCTTCATTAGGTAAGACGTTCCTTCGAGCCCCTCAAATGAACATTAATATCGCGACTTGGGGTCGTCTGGTGAGAAGAGCCATTCCAACTGTGAGCACCAACTCCTTCAGTCCACAGACAGCTGAGACTGGATCCAGTAGCATCCCGGGTTCACCAACACCCAACGTGTAATAAAAGGCGCCATTTTTTTCATACCTTTCATGTACACTCCACAAGACCTTCATTTCTCTAATGACTCACTCCGCAGTGACCCTCTAGTGACCAAGTTGGACTTTGACAGAGAGCCCACCCCGGGACCAAAGTTCTACCCAATGCCCGACAGTATACAAGAATCACCGGAGCAAAATGACATGTTGCCTGACAAAGAAGAAGTGCAGGTATTATTTTTTTTTGCTATGATCAGGTAAAAAAAGGATCGGAAATGTTTAACAACAGTTGCAGAATATATATTTTTTTATGTTAAGGATTTGAAAGTATTTTTGTAGGGCCCAGGCCAGGGGTTGGGAATCGCCTTGACTCAGACATGAAAGCATTTTTTTTAGTCTTACAATTTCTTTGAATATTCAAAATATTTTTTGATTGTAAAGTATGAAAATGTTAAATGTAAGAAAAGGCCTGTTTCAAATACAGTTGAAACACCAACCCAAACACCCAAAAAGATTAATAAAGAAGAGTTTATTCGTGCTTGATGCATGAGCAGCGATAATAACTTGAAGTCAGGAGATGCCGACAGAGACCAACATTTTTCAAATTGTGGACAGCATCTTTAAGGGTAGAAAAACCCCACAGCATTCCTGCCAGTGGTTCTTCAAATGCAGTATTGCTCCTAAATAGGTTAAAATAGCAAATATTTTATTTGATGTCTGAGCGTGATATAATCATCGAAAGACCCACTTCTGGCTCACGTTCCTTTGTCGCGCATGATGAAATGTTAAAATTGATGAACAATGCGTTCTAGTTGTGAAATGCTAACATTAGCATTTTACTTCAGTAGCCTATCTGTGCTGCTGATCTATCTTATACTCAGGCAAAATATATGGTATTTTGCCGCATTTGATGAACCTCAATTTAATTCTGGGCAGCATGCTGGCAGCATGTTAGTTCTGACGTTGTGTGTTCATTCCAGCTACCAGCCTTCATGTGTATGAATCAATACATGTTTGTTTGAGCTTCTGACAGAGTCAGCTTGTCTCTTTGTGCCAAAACAACATACTTCATGTAAATTTTCAGATATGTTTCTGATTTGTTATTTTATGTTAGTCTAGGTAGCCTTGAGGAGACAAACATACAGAAAAGTTACACTCGTTTTTTTGGGGTCTCCCTCCTCAGGACGCGCTCGCTTCGTTCGACTTCTTGAACAACAGGAACAGCATGGCAGTGAAGACCGATCTGGACCTGGTCCCGGAGCCAGAGTTTCAGCGTCCTGATTTGGAGCTCACGGCCTTTCACAAAGATGCGGAGATAAGGTACTACCTGGCTATCAACGCTTGACTCTGGATTGAGGTTAATTTGGCGAAATTATGGGAAAAATATTCTTAAAGTCATGAATTGTGAATGAAGTGCTCACTAAATGCCCAATCCAGATCCAGCCCAATATAGTACTAATGTACTTTTTGTTGTGTATTAACAGCAACAGCAGATTTTATGTTTGAGGAAAATGACTTCATTCACACCAGAAACAATGTAGTAACGTGGACTTAAATGTGTGTTTCAGGGAAGAAGAGCAGTTTCACTTTAGCCTCAAAGACTTCAAATGTGTTGCAGTCCTCGGACGTGGCCACTTTGGGAAGGTCAGTTTTTAGGACCTTCTCTTAACTGGTAAATGCTCTGTATTTATGTAGCGCTTTTCAAGTCACTGAAGACCTCCCAAAGCGCTTTACAATGTTCTTTACACTTAGCAATTCCAACACTCACACAGTGATAGCAGCGACTGCCATGCAAGGCGCCTATCTACTTATCGGGGGCATGGGTTCAGTGTCTTGCCCAAGGACACTAATAAACTAATCAATGAAGTAAATGGGGAGAAACTCATTTGCCTGTATTTTTTAACTCCATTGCAGGGTTTAGAAATGTATGGCTCGCAAGCCAGATATGGCTTGAGTAAATAAGGCTCATCTTATAACCTTCTCAATATTGCTCAATTTATAGTAGATGCAAAGCCGAAGAGACGTGATATGTGGTTCGGTGTAGAACATAGGGAGCAAAGTTTCAACTACAGTTTCCCCTTTAGTTTTACACCAACCTAACCTGATTTGGCTGTATGTCTCTTAGGAATCCTATTTATCAAATCTCATTAAACGATTTATGTAAATGGTTGACTGTTTATGATGAAAACCTACTGAACAAACTGCAAACACCCCAAAAAAAGCCAGCTAAGCATCCAGAGCGATTTGAATGGGTGAGCGGTAGTGGGCAGGGGGAAGAGCTCTGCACTTATAGCGTAATTCCCTACATACATCCGTATTCCCATTTCTAGTATTTTATAACAAAATATGCCCCTAGGATCTTAAATAATTGCAGAAGACAAACTTCAGGTGGTATATTTGTTGACACCGGCTTTGGCATTATTTTATAGATTTTATCAAATTGTCAAACACACAGCAATGTGCTGAAGAATTATATTTTGTTTGGAGAGAGGCTTTGGTGGTTTTGTTGAATCTTGTCTTTGAATGTATAGTTTGTATCTAAAAAACTATCTTTCTTTTATGGCTCTTTGAGACAAAAACGTTCCCGACCCCTGTGCTATAACCTACGAGTAAATTCAAATGTGTTTTGTTGTAAACACGGGCTCTAATTTAGAATATGATTTCAACTTATGTTGCTATGGTAGTAGCGTAACTCATTGCTTTTTTCTTAAGTAGTTTTAAAACTGACGTTTAATATTCACTGAATTAATGCTGCTCTTAGAATCCTTTTGAAAAGGAGCATCATGCTCAATGAGTCATCTATAGTTTGTCTGAGGCATTTCTGTATTTTGCAGGTGTTGTTAGCTGAGTATAAAAGTACAGGCGAGATGTTTGCCATCAAAGCTTTGAAAAAAGGTGACATTGTGGCTCGTGACGAAGTGGACAGGTAACAACACCCTTGCAGACTTATCAACAAGAAGCACAAATGGCTGACCTCATCATCTTCTCCTTCCAGTCTGATGTGCGAAAAGCGCATCTTTGAGACGGTCAACAGTGTGCGCCATCCCTTCCTGGTCAACTTGTTTGCCTGCTTCCAGACTCAAGAGCACGTCTGCTTTGTTATGGAGTACGCAGCGGGAGGCGATCTGATGATGCACATCCACGCCGACGTCTTCTCTGAGCCACGGGCCATGTAAGTTCAGAGTTGTTTTCATTGCTTCATCTTTCATTTGTCTTTTTCTTACTATTACTGAAAATTGTATTCAAAAGCTGAGTTGCACCGTTTCTTTGTCCTTACCAAATATTTTCTTTGTATCAAATGTACCGTATTTTCCGCACTTTGTGGCGCGCTCTTCCAAATATAGTCTGTGATTTTTTTCTTTTTCTCCCATAATTAAGACACACAGAATAAAAACTAGAGAAAATGCTCGGGTTTTACAAAAATAAAAATGTCCTGCATTTGAAAATGGATTTATCATTTGGAATATTCACCTATCACAATTGCATAATATTGGATGCAACTGGAATCGAGTGGCGAGCCGCATGCTATCGACTAGATGACAGACAAAAAGGATGAAAGATTAAAAGGCCTTTGGTTGTATCTCACCATTCAACTATTTGTACACATGGCAATTAATCGTTGATGTTATTATTGGGCCAGGCTGCGAGAATTTTGTCAGACATTAAACCGTTCGGGAGTACAGAAAAGGTTGGGGACCACTAATATACAGGATTGTATCGGCAACTTGCAAAGTCTTAACGTAGCTCACCAGATTCTGAACTGAATGAAGGAAAAAAACATTTTGTGAAGCAATTCAGTCATCCTGAAAGATATGAATAAACACATGGTTGCACATATTCAAAACCTTTTTCACTTACAATGCTTAGTTTGAGCTGAGAAAAAGTAAAACAAATTTCATACCAATTTTAATAATTTCTCTAAAATATCTGGTAACGTGAATATAAATGGTGTGATAATGAGATAAGGCCTAATGACTTCATGTATCGTCTGTATCCATTGTGGTCTCGTGGATAAGATCCAGTGCTCTCCCCGTCGCAATCCGGGGTTGAGTCCTGTTGCATCCATTTTATGCAATTGTACACAACCATCCATGTCTATAGCGGCCTGGTGGTTAGGATTCAGTGCTCTTACCATTGCTTTTCGTTTCGATCTCAGTTGCCACTGTTGTTTTGCAATTGTGGTCAGTGATAAAGTATGGACCAACCAATAATTGCGCAAATATGTTAACGCATTTCCAATTCTGTCTGCATCTAAGGCCCACCAGATAATAAAGCACATGTTCAAATTACTGAACAATTTTGGGTGCACGTTATACTCCAGAAAGTGGGAAAAAATAAATCTAGGATAATTGAATAAGCGCATCTTGATCTAGTCCGGCCAGCGCATTTTTGCTTAACTGGTTGCACGTTTGCCGAGCCCGGATGACAAGGTCCGGCTAAGTTGAGCCGTCTGTAGGTACTTAGGATAAATGCGCATTCAGAGCATTCTCAAATATACCCACAGGATGGATCCTAGAATCACAGATCGGAAGTGTCACCCATCATCTTTTACGGTTGTTTAATAACAGATCTTTATCGAGTTTCATTAAAATTTGAAAGCATTTATATATTTTTAAAAAACGTTTCGTGAGAACCTTTTATTAAGAAAATGGAGAAAGCCTGGTGGTTGATGAACAGCATGCTGTTTGAAAGATAGATGTGCATTCTATGGTTCAGTGACATGATTTTTGGCTACCACGTGGGTTGCCCAGGTTCAAATCCTGGCTAAAGCAACTTTTTTGCTTATTATTCCTACCATTTTTTTATATGATTTCACTCTTAAGTATTTTATTACTCGTCTATCTGGAGTGCCACATCTCATTTCATTGTAAACGATGTTCAGTGCATTTTAATCAATGACAATAAATGCAAATCTAATTTGAACTCTTCCATTTAATTATTATTTGTTTTAAATTTCATTGAGCCCTCCTAATAACCAACTTTTTCTCAGGTGATGGAACAGTTGAATAAGAATTGTACCTATATCTACTATATTACCCCTGCCAAAGATTACATGTATACCATCTTTGCAAGTTTTTGTGTCAATTTTCAGTATGTCTCAATCGGCTATAACAAATTTTAATCAAAGCTCTGATTTTAATTTGACAGTTTTAATTGGAATAGCAATATAACACACAGCCTGACAGCAATACATCTACTGCATGAATGATAAAAAAAATTACTGTTTCAACTATGCAGTCAACAGAGTTAATGAAATGACAATATTGTTTATATGTTAACTTTTAATGCAGGATAATTAAAATAATGCAACATACCAAAGTTTAGGGGAATACCATAAAAGCCCATTGCCCAGTTAATTTCACCGCTATTCACACAATGGACTGTAGAAGTGCCAGATGCATCTCTGGGGATAATTTTACCTGGCTGTGAGCCTGGTCTGGCGCAGGCCAGCCGTAGAGAATAAATCACCATAGTAACTGAATTGAATTAAATCTTTTTTCATTCAACGGACTTTGGCTAAATTCAGCAAATATAATACACATATCCCTGCTTAATTTTTTATCTTGGTAAAGATAGGAGCTACATTCAGAACACGATATATTTGGTTTGATTTTCCATGGGCATGTTACCATGACAACTTTTGCGGCGATTAGTGTGCTGCAGTACTAAGTTTTATTGTACACGATGCTCTTGATGATCATTTATGATGAAACATCTCCCAAACAAATCAGACTTGAGCAAAGCTGCCTCTGTTTATCTTAGCATTGTTTGGCAAAAAATAAATACTAGGTTGTTAAATTTGCTGATGGGCAGAAATGGTTTGTGAAAAGTTGAAATCTTGTGTTTTAAAGGATTGTATTGATTCAATCTTTTTGGGCTTTAATAGGTTTTATGCTGCCTGTGTGGTTTTGGGATTGCAGTATTTACATGATCACAAGATTGTGTACAGGTGAGTGTTTTTGTGCTGTCCTTTATTCCATGAAAGAAATTGTGCCGTACTGTGTATTTTACAGAGCACCATATGACATGACTGTTTTTCATTGGCAGAGACTTAAAGCTGGACAACCTGCTTCTAGACACGGAAGGTTACGTGAAGATTGCTGATTTTGGCCTATGCAAAGAAGGTGAAACCAAGTTCCTTGAAATTTTGCACACCAATCAATTATTCAGAAAGTTTGTGCTAAAAGGATTTTTTTTTATATAATGCAGGGATAAATCGAAAAGGAGTAATTTGTGTCAAAAGTTATTTGCTGTATTTATTTGTACATACCGCACAATTGGTTATTACGCTAATTTTATTTTATTCTAAAAATTGGGATTTTGTATGATATATGTATTTATATTTATATATTATATATTCTTTATATAATATATAGATAGAAAGCATCTTCCTCTTCCATTTGGTGCTTTTGTCAGTCTTTTCAGAACGTTTTGTCGATATGTTTTTGTGAAAAATATCGATATAAACGTAGTGGAGGTTCGTTAAGCTGTTTTCCAGAAGTACACAACTACGACTGCAACGTCATTGGCGTGCAGGCAGCCAAAAGCAGAAAAGGGGCGGGGTGAATACAACATACGATAAAAATTTTGAAGTACTAAATCGTGATAAGTAAACCATGATGAAGCAAGAGATTATTTTTTACATGAATAAATAAGATATGTTTATCACAATACTGACAATTGTAATTGTTACCTACAGGAATGGGTTTCAGCGACAGAACCAGCACTTTTTGCGGAACACCGGAGTTCCTGGCTCCTGAGGTCTTGACTGAGACGTCATACACGCGCGCCGTGGACTGGTGGGGGCTGGGTGTGCTCATTTTTGAGATGCTGGTGGGAGAGGTGAGCGTGCATTTCGTCATCACGCCCACTGGATCCGAGCGGCGTCTTGAAGGCATCTCGCCATCTTCATTTTCAGTCGCCGTTCCCCGGCGATGATGAGGAAGAGGTGTTTGACAGCATCGTCAATGATGAAGTCCGCTACCCGAGGTTCCTCTCTACGGAAGCCATCTCCATCATGAGGAGGGTATGTTGGTGAATGCAGCTTGAGAAAAAAAAACCTCCACATCTTTTGAAATACAGTGATACCTCTTCGTACGAGCTTAATACATTCCCTGATTGTACTCACGGCTCGAATTGCTCGTGTAATGAGCAGATTTATCCCAATATGAAATAATGATAACAAATGATTCTGTACAAGTCTTTCCAAAGGGATCAAAACAAGCCAAAATGATATTGATTCAATAAAAAGCAAGTTTATTATGAGCACTTACCAATTGCTATTACAAAAGTTTGTGTTTGGTTTAGAGGGATTGCAAAGTGAAGGAGATGGCTTACCTGTCATCTTATACGTGTTCTCCGTATTGTAAAGGTTTTTTGATCTTTTCAAATTGGGTATGCCAAATATTAATTTTTATGCAGGAATTTAAAAAAAAAACAAGACTGATCTTGTCTCGCCCATTTCAGCTATGATCAGGATCGTCTCTCACTGGTCGAATCTGACCACGTCATCGTCGTTTGCGAAAATGTTCGCTGTATTCCGCCTAGTCTGTCTTCCTGCGCTGTGTTTAAATTTATGATCTCTCTATAAGGATTGACAATCATTAATAAGGGGGTCAATTGGCGGAGGTTGATGTATATTCGATGGAGAAACTGTTGATGATACCAGTTCGCCCCATTTTGGCTGCTTGCCATTGTAACATTCCTGCACACAACTGGACATAACACAGGCATTCTCCACCAAAAGTACCAAAACTTTGCTTAAAACACTCAAAACCTTTACGTCTAGTTAGGATGTAAACTAATAAGGTGACTAGCTTGCTAGGGTGCAGGTGTGCTCCTCATGACGTCAGAGCTCAGGTAGTGAAAGACGAGACACTGTTCAAAATGCATTGTCTTGGAAATAACGGGAATATACCTATGACATTATATATATATATGTGTGTGTGTGTGTGTGTGTGTGTGTGTGTGTGTGTATGTATATAATGCAAAAACCTGTAAGCTGTCAGAGTGTGTGAAGCTCATGGTAAAGCGCTTTGGGAGGTCTTCAGTAACATGAAAAGCGCTATATGAATGCAGACCATTTACCATCTTATTGTACACTTAAAGTTTACTTTATATGAACATAAAAAAAGGGAAAAAAATATTAAGCACAATTCTTTTTTCTTTTTTTAGGCTGTAGTAGTTTGCATGCGCAAACTGAGTTAAGCTGATGCTGTCGGTTAAGTCATTAGCAGCGAGTTGTCTAGTGGTAACCTGGCACTGCTGATGAACTGGATTATCCCCTGTATAGTGAGCAAGACTTTAGTCGCTAAAACCTTGTATACTGAAATTCTCGTGTTCATACAAAGAGGTACCACTATCAGGTTAGAAAGCATACATCTTTAAATACTCATCCTGGACAAGTGTAAAAAAATTCAATTACAACTACCCTAAAAAATCAAACGTAGTAATCACTCTTTGAGTACATTTCTGTTAATTTTTCCTTTATCCATGCACATATGTTAAGCTTTTGAGAAGAAACCCTGAGCGTCGTCTTGGAGCAGGAGAAAGGGATGCTGAGGAAGTCAAGAAACACTTATTTTTCAGGGTAAGTCACCTAGACCAAATGCACCAATCTTGTCTTTTTTGTATCAAAATATGTCCATCTTAAAGCATTCACTCATTCTCAACTCCGTACAGAGAACCCGCGCTACTTCGCGCTTCGGTAATCGCTGGTTCACTGCTTGACTGATTTCGATTTGTCTTTATTGTCACTGATATCAACGTATCCTGCATTGTGTTCTAAGAAGACAGTGCACAGCAAATGCTATCACGGGGGCAACTTTTGTGTGTGTGTGTGTGTGTGTGTGTGTCTGTGTCTTGGGTCAGCGTGACTCTGATAGGCTGGTATATGCTGTCAGTTAAACAAGTGGGCGGGTGCACAAGTCAACGTGTCCACCCAAAACAAACTGCAAAGCACGGCTACAGCTGGTGTTTCAGTGGCTTTTTACGTTCAAAAGAAATTCATGAAATAAATCCGGCGCTCAGGAAAGTCAGAAGAGCGCAAAGAAATGGTGATCACCAGCGGGTGCTTCGTGGATTGTTATCGGGTCCGGTAAGAGACTGAGGCGGCGTTGGGAGAGAAGGCAATAGTGTCATTGCAGGTCCGGCCTTCTACGGCTAGGCTACGTAACAGCTCTCACAAGCTACTCTGTTGAACCTGTATGTCACTAACGGCAGATCCACTATCCATGAAACGGACGAGATCGAGGCACAACTCATGGGAAACCGCTATATTCGGAACGGTTGTATTTTAATCTTCGCAGCAACCTGGCTCAACTTGAAGATCCCCGATGCTATCGCGAAGCTAACCAGCCCTCTCACAATCACTTTCTTACACAAAAATTAGAAAGTAGAAGCCCTCCAAATGTGTTGTTCTTTTGTATACTGAAAATTAATAGCATTCATTCAATTGCAATTCTGTTTTCTTTTATTGATCTATAATTAGTTTGTTAGTCGTATGCTCCGTCTTGGGGGCTTTAATGAAAGGGGGTTGGTACATCCTATCTCTAAACAATGTTTAGTAAAACCCAAAGGTATAGCAGAAGCATTTGCAGATTATTATAAAGAATTATACAAGGACTCAGAAAATGACTTAGATAACTACACGGCACAAAACTTTTTAGGAAAACTACATTTACCAACACTAACAGGGGGGGATACATTAGAAATTATTCGCCCCATTACAAAACAGGAAATACAAGATACAATAAATAACTTAAAAATAAATAAATCACCAGGAACGGATGAATTCCCGGGGGTGTTCTACAAAAGCTTTAAGGAAGAATTAACACCAGTACTGCATAAAGTATTTAACTATGCTCTAACAAAAGGAGATCCCCCCAAAACATGGTCGGAAGCCATCATAACAGTCTTGCACAAAGAAGGAAAAGACCCAATATTGTGTGAAAGCTATAGACCAGTTAGTTTACTTTGTAATGATCTAAAAATTCTTACAAGCATACTGGCAAAAAGAATGCAGAAATGTATAGCGAAATTAATTAGAAATGATCAAACAGGGTTTATTCCGGGAAGGCAGGGTGAAAACAATATTAGGAGGATACTAAACATAATTACGAGCACAAAATCTAAGACCCAACCCTCGATGTTACTGAGCTTGGATGCACAAAAAGCTTTCGATAGGGTTAAATGGAGCTTCTTACATCAATCACTTATAGCTTTTGGCTTCCCTCAAATATTTGTTGAATGGGTGAAAATAATCTATAAAAATCCTAAATCTCGTTTTAGAGTAAATGGTCACTGTTCAGATTTCTTTGATATCAAAAGAGGAGTCCGGCAAGGGGATTGTTTAAGCCCACTCTTGTTTGCAATAAGCATAGAACCACTCGCAGAATCAATTAGACAAAATGAGCAAATAAGGGGGATATTTGATGAAGGAGGAACAGAACATAAAATATCATTGTTTGCAGACGACCTGTTGGTAATGCTGAAGGAATCTTCGTTATCAATACCACCACTGTTGGAGAGCCTTAAAATATATGGAGAAGTAGCTGGGTATTCAAATAATGAGAGCAAATCAATAGCAATGATGATATCAGGAAAATGTCCAACAGATGTGATTGAAAGATTTGATTTTAAATGGACAAATAAAGGGTTTAAATATTTGGGGGTGACCATTACACCACATTCCACACAGCTGTTTGATGCAAATTATGGAATGTTGATAAAAGAAATAAGGAAAGATTTGGAAAAATGGGAAATTTTGCCCTTAAGTCTTATCGGAAGGATGGAAACAATTAGAATGAACATATTACCAAGACTATTATTTCTGTTTCAATCCCTTCCAATTCTGATCCCAGCACCACATTTAAAATGTTAAATAAATTGCTAACAAAATTCCTTTGGCAAAACAAGAAACCTAGAATAAAATACAAAACCCTGTTAGCTCCTAAAGAAAAAGGGGGCCTAGACCTACCCAATATTAAATATTACTATTGGGCAGCTCAAATTAAAGCACTTATCTTGTGGATTACTACAGACAAAGATACGATATGGGTGGACATGGAGCAGCGATCTTGTCCAAATATGCCTGTGGAATCGTTACCATACATATCAGTCACGAGGTGGAAGAAATTAAAAATCCAGAATGAATGGATTAAGGGAACTATTAAAACTTGGTCAACAATACAAAAAAGATTAAAAATATCAAGATCTGTGAATAGGGCTACCAAAATAGCGAAAAACCCAGACTTTAAACCTGGGGTTGTGGAGGTAGGGTTTCAAAAATGGGCCCAAAAAGGACTGATGTTGATTACCCAAGTATTGGAAGCACAGGCAATGAAATCATTCAAACAACTCCAACAAGAATTTGACCTACCCAGAAATGATTTTTACAAATATTTGCAACTAAGGCATTACCTCCAGAAACATGAGGAATGGGGGAAAATATGTAAGGAGCCAACAAAGGTAGAGGAATTATTAATAGCATATACAAAAGGACAATCAATAAAGGGGGTTATATCAAAACTATATAAAGCCCTGAGAATGGATCTCAGTAATGAGGACATGGCAGTTAAGGAAAAATGGGAACAAGAAACTAATGTAGCGATAAAAGACAACGAATGGGAAAAAACATTGAAAGAGGGACACAAAATAACCAACAGCCCGACATGGAGGGAGTTTGAATGGAAAGTAAAAATGCGATTCTTCTATACACCCTCTATCACTTCAAAATATAAAAATACCTCACATCTATGTTGGCGTAACTGTGGGGGGGTCGGAGACTTTACGCATATTTTCTGGAATTGCCCTGTAATATTAAATTTTTGGAGAAGTATCCAGAGAGAAATAAAATTAATTACTGGCTGGGAGTTGCGGTTGGACCCAAAGGCTTACGTAATAGGAATTTTGCCAGAAGAATTACTATCTGGTCAACAGAAATATATACTAAGGGTAATGCTTCTGGTAGCAAAGAAAATGATCACAGTGTCCTGGCTGAAACCACAACCTCCTGACATAAAACAATGGAGAGACAAATTAAAGCAAATGTACATTATGGAAAAAATCACTGCAAGACTTCAACTGAAACTTGACCAATTCGAGAAAAGATGGAAGCCTATCACACAAATTTTGCTTGATGTCTAAACACCTCCCCCTATTTATTATTATTATTTTTTTTTTTTTTTTTTTTTTTTTTTTTTTTGGGGGGTGTACATTTTTATTTATTATTTTTATATATATATATATATATATTTCTTTTTGTATGGATGTATTGTATGAACATTTATTCTTTTCTATTA